>NC_030681.2:86554513-86922846 GCF_000004195.4 Xenopus tropicalis
TTCATAAAAAGAGAAGGGAAAAACCTGTATTAAAATACAGATATATTAAATATTCCCTATATCTCTAAGGATATTTTATTAGAGTGATGATTCCCCTTTATGAATCATGGAAATGGAAATATTCCTGTCGCATAAACAGTAAGTTGTGTCTTGCATTATATAAGTCATTGTATTCAATGGAAGAGCACAGAGATTGAGTTACGCTTTTAAGATAATATAAATATTTAGCAGCCATACACATATTAAATTTTTCCGAAATATTTTTTCTTTTGTTATTTCATCAGTCTTTGCTTTTTGTATAATGTGTGTAATGGGGTGTGTAAAGAGAGCATGAGGGAAACAGACCAACTAAACATGGGTTAGGTGTGTCTTACAGGCATAACAAATCAAAACAAATTAATTAATTAACTCCTCATTGCTACTGTACACCCTAAACAGCAACAAAATGTGCTTGACCCATATTACTTATGTCTAAATGTCCTACTACATGAGTCTGAAAGTATTAGAAATAGTAAGCTGGCTAAAAGTGAACCAAGTTCTCTAAATACTTAAGTGTATTTAATCAGGTCAGTAGCATAATTGTTGCAGTACTATGGGGCACATTTATCAAAGTACGATTGTTTTTAAATGCAAAAAAATGTTTTCTAAGTTTTCACACTTTGCATATTTTTTGCGACTTTTTCATAAATTTGCACTATTTTTTTGGGACTATTCGCACGACAATTTGTGCGACAAAATCGTATTTGTTGCACTGAGTATGAAGGTTTCGGATTCATTAAAGCTTTGTTATTGTGACTTTCCTTGGGCCAGGTTGGAGCTGCAGAGTGCAGAGTCATCTGACAGAGTTGGTTGACTGTAGTATGTTAAACAAAATGGTTAATGGCCTGTGAAGATTATAGCATAACTTTATAATTAAAAAATCCCAGTTATAACCTTCAGAAGGGGTTCAAATAGTAATAGGATGAAATTTGTATTTCCTGCTCTCTTACTCTTGTAGTTATTTCAAGAAAGGAATGTTAAATTGCCAATATACCCTTGAAGAGGGCAGCTGGTAGCCCTGGTAATTTTCTTCTATACTTTTTATATATCTTACTGTAGAGAAAAGTATACACCATCCCCTGTTAGAAAATATAAATACCGTTTTCAAGGTGAGATCTCTTTGAATGTTTTTTCACACCGCTACCTGTGTGTATGAGGTGAAGTATAAAACACTTCAAACCTGCTCATACCCAGTCACCAGACCTTCCCTGGGGTCCCGAGCTCTACTGTTTCCTGTAACTGTGTATTTGTCAATAAAAGCTAAGCATATTCTAATTTTTGGTTTCTTTGGTAGTCATTTTTACTTATAGAGGGGAAAACAAAAAGCTATCCTATTGGCTTGCATCATTGACTGTTAGCATACTCTGGGGGGCTTTTCTTAAATTACCTTCAGTCAGTATATTAGTCTGTGTATTCAGAGAAGAGAGTTGTGAGCAGTAAATCCATCAGCTAAAAGTTTGATACCTTTTTAAATGGAAAAACTTCCAGTCGATAACAGAGGCCTAACATATTGGGAAATGATAGTTTAGATAAAAATGAAAAATAAAATCTGTGGCCCATTCTAGTTATTTTTATTATCTATTTACTTTGCAATTTTATAACTGTTTTGACAAAGAATATTCTGAAAAGCACAGGCTATTCTAAACCCTCTCAGGTGTAAACAGCTTCTCTGACCTTCAGCGCCTTTTCTTTGGAAGTATTTTGGTCAAAAACACAGCGTGGTCAGTGAAAATGTGTTTGCCAATGCATTCAAATAATTACATGAAAATTGACCTAGGTTATAAATGCGCCAGGAGTTGCCATGTTAACTGATCTACTACAGTGTGGTGCACAGAGAAATAGCTAAAACAACTAGGGAACGTAAAATAAAATTTCCAAAATATTAAAAAGAAAAAGTATTTTTCACTGTATATTATTCATATTTATGTGGACTGTTAAGAACATAGCCCACCTTGTGCTTTAGTGTCTTTTTATTGTATAATAAGTTACAGTTTTTAAACATGAAAGTCAAGAAAGCAAAAAATAAATGGTTTCCCCATTATTCTACTATATATAAATAATGGATTATATATCAAGGATAATGTTAAGGTTGATGTTATACAGGATAATCTTAGAGTGCACTTTACTGCTAAGCTATAGATTTTCAAATAGACTATTTCATGTACCAAGTACCAATCAAGTACCAAGCAACGGAACAAGAATCATCTAGAATCTCTGCAATCTGGATTCCTTAGAAGTTTTCTTCCTTCTACTATTTAACTTATATAGATCAATACAATTGTATCAAGTCTTACATTATAAATCTTTCATGTGATTTTCATGTGAACTGAGTTCCCAAAGGTTTAAAAACATCTGCTTTAGTGTAAGTTTAAGAATGATTTTTCCATGGCCTGAAAAAACTACAGGAAGAGAGAAAAAAAGAAAAGAAAAAAAAAACAAGAGAGAAAAAAACTAGAAAAGGAAGAGAGGGAAAAAAAAAGAAAAAGAGAAAAAGGAACAGAAAGGAAAATGAAAACAGGAAAAAGAGCAAAAGAAGGGAAAATAAAAAACACAAGGAAGTGTGTAGATTGTACAGAGATTTAGAAGCTCACATATAAGCAAATAAATACCAACTTAGTACATCATAGTGAAATATTTAAGTTAACTCCAGTAATTATGAATTAAATGTGTGGGGAAAACAAATAGTTATCAGACCCAACTGAGCACTAATATTTGTTGGGAGAATCAATAATGATCATGAGTACATTGTTTTACACTCTTAGGGGCACATTTATCAAAGTACGATTGCTTCCGAATACAAAAAAATTCATATTTTTTCTAATTTATAGAACTGTGCTTATTTTCTGCGGGTTTTTTTTTCGTTTTACAAAAGTTTTAAGTTCATTAAAGCTTCTGTATCGTGACTTTCCTTTGGCCAGGTTGGAGCTGCAGAGTGCTAACTCCTATGGGAGGCTTCTAAAATCATGTACAGAAGGATCAAAGTCAGAAAGGTTTTCCCACTGTTTACGGCCGTGACTTTCGGATCACCAATTCGATATTATCGTGACTATTACGATTTTTCGTAAGCGCTTTATGTGACATTTCCGATCATCAGAAATTATCGTATTTAATCTGAAATTTACCCATTTTGGAATTTGAACTTGTACTTTGATGAATCTGCCCCTTAGTGGTGGTACCTGAAGTGCAAGGCACTCACGTTTGGTGCAGTGTACGTTGGCCTGGGTGCAGTATCAGAAACAGAAATCCAGTATGCAAACAATCAATGCCGCACTCACAGGGCTTAGCAGGAAAAATGACTTTATTGCAAACGTCAACCTACACAGCCTATATAAATTTATTACATTGAAATCATGTTACTATCTCAATTAGTGAAGAGCAAGTTTTTTTGGCAGGCATGGATTGGTGAATTTTTTTGCAAAACAGGTGCAAAAATTTTTTTTGTCAATGGGACAGATTTACTCATTGCTAATCTCAATAATTTCATAAATTCAATATGTACCACTATAGTGAAGCACTTAAATGACGTTTTTTTAATGCACAATGCACTTTATATACTTATGTAAGTTGGTTTAGTTTATCTGTGGGCATGATGAGTAAAGGATCTTTAAAGGCATGGTTCACCTTTAAGTTTATTTTTAGTATGTTATAAAATGGCCTATAACTAGAAATTTTGCAGTTTGTCTTCATTAATTATTCTTTATAGTTTTTGAATTATTTTCCTTCCTCTTCTGACTCTTTTCATCTTCCGAATGGGGGGTCTCTTACCCCGACAGCCAAAAATGATTGCTCTGTGAGGCTATAATTTTACTGTTATTGTTACTTTTTATTCCTAATCTAACTATTAAGTCCTTCTACAATACTCCAGTCACTTATTCAAACTACTGCCTGGTTGCTAGGAGAAATAAGACTCTAGCAACCAGATTGCTGAAAAACCAAACTGAAGAGCTGCTGAACAAAAAGCTAAATTACTGAAACAACATTCAAAATAACAAAGGAAGACCAATTGCATATTACATATTATCTCAGAATATCACTGTCTTCGTCATACTAAAAGTTTTTCTAATTTATAGAACTTTTCGTAATAATATCAATAAGTAAACATTAGAACTCACCATTTGATAAATGAATGAATAGAATGTAAGTGAGTTTTTAATGTATTAAGCTCCAAACTCACATTTTGATAAATCTGTCCCTTTGATTGTTTCCTTTGTTTGTTGTACTTGGATTTCCTCATCCCTTTGGGGCACATTTACTAACCCACGAACGGGCCGAATGCGTCCGTTTTTGTTTTTTCTTCGTAATGATCGGTATTTTGCAATTTTTTCGGAAAATTTTCGCGACTTTTTCGTTACCAATACGATTTGTGCGAAAAAACGTGAGTTTTTCGTAGCCATTCCGAAAGTTGCGCAAAATCTTGCGATTTTTCGTAGCGTTAAAACTTGAGCGAAAAGTCACGATTTTTTCGTAGTGTTAAAACTTGCGCGAAACATCGCGCCTTTTAAGTTTTAACGCTACGGAAAAGGCGCGACTTTTCGCGCAAGTTTTACCGCTACGAAAATCGCAAGATTGAATGGCTACGAAAAACTCGCGTTTTTTTGCGCAAATCGTATTGGTAACGAAAAAGTCGCGATAATTTCAGAAAAGTCGTAAAGTCGCCGAAAAAAAACGCAAAAAATACGAAAAAGTCGCAAAATGTTCGTTTTCCAATCAGAATTTTTCCAATTCGGATTCGAATTTGTGTCTTAGTAAATCAGCCCCTTAGTCTATAACAATTCTTTCTTTATTCTTCCTTCTTTTTGTGCCTACCACATTCAGTGTTAACCCATGTCTACTATTAACTCTCCTACTTCTTACTAGAGATGTAGCGAACCTCACAAAAAAAGTTCGCGAACCCGTTTGCGAACTTCTGCCAAAAAGTGCGAACTTTTGCGAACTTTGCGAACCCCATAGACTTCAATGGGAAGGCGAACTTTAAAACCAAGAAAAGCCATTTCTGGCCAGAAAACTGATTTTAAAGTTGTTTAAAGGGTGCCACGACCTGGGCAGGGGCATGCAGGAGGGGGATCAAGGGCAAAAATTTCTCTGAAAAATACGTTGTTGACACAGTGTTGTGTTTTGTGCTGGAAAGGGCAGAAATCACACTACATTTCTAAACTTGTGTAATAAACTGCTTTATAACGTCTGGCATCTACATAAATTACAGTAGCAAAGTAAAAAAACACAAATAAAAAAAAATGATGTGAATGTGTGGTTGGTGCTTAGTGCACTACTATGAGCAGCACACCTGTCTCCAACACACACAGACGGAGCTGCAGTACACAATGAAAAGAAGAGTAACAGTAATCAGAAAATAAAAGCTACATACAGAGCAGTAGAAAGTAGATTACTAGTCAGCAAAGCTACCTAAACTGTCCCTCAAACCCCTGCACAGCTCTCTCCCTATGCTAACTCATCAAGCACACACAGGCAGAATGTAAAATGGCTGCTGGGCTTCGGTTTATATATGGAAGGGAGTGGTCTGGGGGTGGTCCAGGAGGGAGAGCTGCCTGATTGGCTGCCATGTATCTGCTGGCTCTGGGGTGAGAGGTCATAATTTGGCTCCAGCTAAGGCGAACCCAAAATTGCGAACTTCGCTAAAAGTTCGCGAACTTGCGAACCTGCGAACACCCGATTTTCATGCGAATTAGTTCTCCGGCGAACAGTTCGCTACATCTCTACTTCTTACTCCAGTGTCTTCATTTTACACTCAGTTTTACTTTTTTGTTTCTGTTTGCTGCTCTCCTGTGGTTAGCCTGACTCCAACTTCCCCTGCAGGCCTCCTGTGCCCAATCCCTTGCCCCCTGTGGTTGGAGCAGGTCTTTTCTCTACCTTTGGCATTTTGTTGCTCATCCAGACCTCCACATGCAGGGCATGTTTTGTGAAAACCACAAATGTTGCCATGAATCAATTGGAATCAGAAAGTCACAGCTTAACTGTTTGCAGCTGTAAAAAAAATGTCAGTTAAGAAACATATAAATAAATGATTACATATCTAACTGTAAAAAAAAAAAATATCTGTTATACAAAAGTTTATTAAAGATCCATAATCATTTAGTTGATTTTGTATTATAATGAAAAACTTTTTATGATATTTCACCAGCAATGATTTCCTGGTAGAAAGAATTTCAGCTACAACTTTCAGCATGATACTTTTCAAAATTAATTCCAACTTTGAGCCAATGTTTTTTAGTGGTTTTTAATCAAAATCACAAATAAAAGAAAATGTTCACATTTCATAGTGTGAATAAGATGTATGACTGAAACATGATAGTTTGCTTTGTGCTTTAGGGTTTTAAATGTTTTCAGTGGACATGTTTTTGGCTCTTTTAAGCTGTTATTTTTCTCTTAAAGGAAAGGCTAAGTCACTTGGGGGTGCCAAAATATTAGGCACCCCCAAGTGACTTTAATCGCTTACCTTGTACCCCGGGCTGGTGCCCCTGTTAGGAGAAAACCTCACCAGCCTGGGGTACCTGTAGCGCTTCCTGCTTCGTTTTGTCGGCAAATTCCCAGGATCGGCACATGAGCAGTAGAGTGAAAAGCCGACTTCTCTGTTAAAGTTTGGCTTTTCACTCTACTGCGCATGTGCACGCACGGAACCAGGAAGGAGGAAACGCTGCAGCTACCCCGGGCTGGTGCTGTTCTCTCCCAAAAGAGGCACCAGCCTGGGGTAAAAGGTAGGCGATTAAAGTCACTTGGGGGTGCCTAATATTTTGACTTAGGCTTTCTTCTCTTTTAAGCAACCGCACTGAAATAATCAGATCAATATTACTGATCAAATATGTGTGATATTTGTGGCATAAAATCCTGGAATTACTTAGGTCATGTAAATGTCACTGCTTGAAACAACATTAATATGCATATATGTATTTGTAAATTGATCTAATCTGGTATACATTTAATTGGTAGTGTACATGATGCTTTTAAAAAAAAGGGTATAGTACAATGCATGGAAGTACCAGCCTGCCAACACTTTAGATTGCGTGCTTCTAGGTTCTATTAAACCATATGGGAAAAAATGTGGTTCAGCATGTGGTTCTGACCACATTCGTAGCAGCTAGCTCTTAAGTTTTTAAAAAGTTAAACTCAGCGGCACCAAAAGGGGATAAATAATATATGGACTTGGGAAAGTATGCCATGAAGCAATGTTTTTTTCTTTTTTTTGCCTTAGAAGAACTGAAGATGAAAGAAGGCATCGTTCTATCTCAGCTGCAAGGAGTTACGATAAAGTGTAAGTACTTGTTCTAATGACCCTGTTGTATTACTATCTTGAATTAAACATAGAACTGTGTGTAAAATTGTAGCAAAGGTTGGCTTCAAAGGGAACATATATTCTTTCATGCTAGGTGGAAACCACTGGAAAGCTTTGCTTGCATGAAAATATCTTATAGAATGCTGGAAACAATTATGACAATTTTTAGTATACAGTGGAAAGGATTTTCATCTGGTGGGAAGAATGGGAAAAGGACAATAATTGTTTTATTATTTGTGGCTGTCAGTTTAAATATGTTCCAGTAAAAGCTTTGAGTCTAAGGAGGGAAGGTTACTTGGACAGGGATCACATAGAAGAAATTACATGAGGCCATTACCAGGCAAAGAGATTATTTGTTTACCATACTCAAATACTCATAGGGTATGCTGTAAGGAAACTGAAGCTATGTTGAAGGTAAGAAGAAGTTACATAAATGACCTAAACTTGGAAGTGTGTCTCTAAAAGTTAAGAGCTTGGAAAAATACAAACCTTCAAATCGAATTGATGTCTTTGATTCAGGATAAATCGTGTTCAGTCAAGGAAATCCCTGGCTGGGAGACTGGCTGAATCATTAGATATTGTAACATTTTGGATAATTTTGCATCACATACAGTATGTAACTGAGTAATGCAAGCAATCTGAAAAAAGTTGGCTTGAACATTAACAGTCAACATGTCTTTTTTTGCCTATGAACTATCACCTTCCTCCTAAATGTCTCATGTTTAATCTGCCAGTAGATACCATCAACATTTTTCACTTTGCCATTCTCTATGTTACTAGAAGAAATTAAATTTTTGGCATCTTCTTATCACAAAGCCCTTTAGAATTAGATTTTCATAAAAAGTGGTTATGTTAGTGTTTGATGTAGTGAGAGAATGTTCAAGGACAATTCATGTGATAATGGAAGAGTGTAAAGGCACATAATAGAACTTCTGCAGCCATTGGAGTTTCCATAGTGACAGCACAATTCTTCTTTTTAACCTAGCTGATAAAAGCATTTATAAGAAAACAAGACACCAGTTATACATTGCTTTTTTTAATTGTAGCTAAAAAATTTAAAGAACCTATATAATAGGATTTGACTTCAGCAGGTGAGCTGAATTGCAAGTTTTTTCACATTGAAGTGCAGGTATAATAAACAGCACATAAATATATTTTTCCATCATGAAAATATACAAATGAAAAAAATTATTTATATTGTTTTTTATACTGTTTTTAATGTGTGGTGTAGTGTTCTGCTTCAATAGGCAGTTCACCTTGATAACATATATCTGTAATCCATTCAAGCACAAGAACATGCAAACAAAGCTGGGGGAGAAAGAGTGCTAATATATTAGACCCCCTCCTAGAAAACTTAACAGAAAGATGAAATCAGAAAAGTTTAGTATACAGCACATACACAAGGGATCTAAGCAAGTAAGATAGTAGCGCTCTTATTGAAAAACTGATTTTTTTCCAAAAAGGAGTGCTGGCCTGCAGAACAAAATTTTAAGAATTTTGGGGAGGGTTCTTTTGAACTGCCTTCACTGTGAAAACCCCCCTACGCTCCGTTCCTCTTATCTAAAGGGGTGGCCTCTGGTGCGCTGATTGTTTTTATGGAGAAAAAGTACATCCCCCAACTGCCTCTAATCCCCTCTAATGTACTTGTACAGAGTAATCATGTCCCCTCGCAAGTGTCTTTTTTCCAGAGAAAACAACCTCATATCTTAAATCTTCCATCCCCTTTACCAGTTTAGTTGCACGTCTCTGTACTCTCTCCAGCTCATTAATATCCTTCTTAAGGACTGGAGCCCAAAACTGCACTGCATACTCAAGGTGAGGCCTTACCAGGGATCTATAAGAGGCAAAATTATGTTTTCATCCCTTGAGTCAATGCCTTTTTTTATACAAGACAGCACTTTATTTGCTTTAGTAGCCACTGAATGCCACTGCCTGGAATTAGACAACTTATTGTTGCCACACTTTAATATAGTGTTTGGCGGAGATAGCAGGGAGTATCCTCCTACCAGACTCTGCTGCTTTAGTAATGGGACCGCAGTACTGACCAGGGTACCAGGCTTGTTCTCCCTGATCCACATGTACTGTATGGGATTTGGGTCACTTAAGGGAGAAACCCTAAAGACTCCTTTTCCTGCCCATGCTAATTTTCACAGTGGTGCATCCGTGTTCTGCCTGTGATAGCATTTAAACCTGCCATCTATTGCTCCACATCTGCACTGTGAATTGCAAAATACATATCCCTATGGATCATTTGTCTTGGACAAATGAAATAACTGTTCAGTTTTGTTGCAAAGAGCTTCTGACATCCTTATTTCATTACTACTTTACATCTGGCAGTGGAGTAGTTTAACAACACCACTCGCATACACTCTTCGACATAGTGAAGGCCCATCCTAATAAAAAGAGTCCAATGTACCCCATGCTCCAGGGCCAGAACTAGGGGTAGGTAGAAGAGGCACATGCCTAGGGTGCAAAGCTGGGGGGGGGGGCTAGGCACATACAGTACCTCTTCGGCACCCCTATTCTGTGCCCTTGCCCCCCCCCCCCACAATCTTTACTAGTAATAGTGCAGGTGTCACGCTTGTCGCAGCCCACACAACGGGCTCCCCATCCCCTCGCTGTCAGTGCGCATGACGAGGGGGGCGCAACGGGAGAGGGCTGCCTAGGGCTCTACTCTAATCCATCTAATCCATCTAACTTTGCCTTTTTTACAGCTAGGAGGGTTACATGGAGTACATCCAAGAAAGTAAAATCATAAGTATAAAAGAATTTTCCTTTTTTCAAGGCTATTTGTATGGGGCCACATAAATGTCTGCTTTCAACAAAGGTCTGTTAGGCTTGATGATGCTATTTGCACATGGATGCAGAGCTGGCTCAGGGTCAGACTGGGGTGTGCTGGACCCACGGGGCTGCCAACCCCGCTGTGCAACTCTACATTTTTTTAAGGAGTTATTCTAGGAGAGGCACATTTCAGACTAACTGGCGGTGCAGGGTAGTAGCGGGATGGGGGTCAGTTTAGATAGCGCCTGGGATGGGAGGAAGGCTTTTGTTCTTTCTTTAAATTACTTCTCTAGAGGCCACCCTTCCAGCTCTCAAACTCACTCTACTGTAAATCTGCTGCAAAATCACCATTGCTAAAGTGGCTGTGTTGTATTTTCTCAATAGGGAAAAGTACAGTGTAGACACTGCTCAATTTCTTTTAGGGTAACCAATATGCTGCAGATTTGTACAGTGTTTGTGCACTTCTGTAACAGCAGAGAATATTGTATATTATTCCCACCTCTGTTAGCATTAGATCATAAATGTGACTCAAATGATTTACATTGAGCTGGGAGCATTACTGGGCAGTTCCTGTTAAAATCTCTTGTTTTAGATTTTGACAGGTAGAAAAAAAAATCCACAAGGATTTATCTCATAGTTATTTTCCCACAGATTTTCATTCTGTATATACAGTTTCTGATATTGACCATCCTGCGCAAGACTAGCTCCCAACAGAATTGCCTGAAGGGAAATAAGAAGGCAGTGCATCAATACTAGGAGGTATTAACATTCTTTCTGGGTTTCTTCACTGTCATGCCAATTTTCTGCATCTCACATTTCACTTTGTGCAGCTAGCCAATCATTATTTTTTTGGACTAAGTGGTACATTAAATCTTTATTTTAGCTTTTGTCTTCAGTTTCTTGGTTTCAGTCAATGCCTCTTGAGAATAGATTTTCAGGCAATGCCTTTTGAGAACAGATTTAAACTGTAGAAGTCTAGTATACCACTGAGGTTATACTAGTATAGAAAATGCTCCCACATTAACTGATTTATCACCTGAACCTGGTAAATTCTGAATAGAAATGACGCATGAGGTCAGATCAATTTTTACTTAAATATGAACTGTTTTATCATTTAGAAAAAAGATAAAATTGTTGATTGTATTTTATATTCTGTTTTGTGTAAAAGGAAGGTAAATGAGTGTCTAATTCATCAAATGCTTTGCTTGGTAACCTGAGGCAACTCTTTTAACTACTTTAACTGATGCAGTATGGCAGATCCAGCTTACATGATAATTAAAGCTCGCTGCGGTTACTAATATTTGCCACATATATGTATATATGAAACTAAATGTACGTATCTATTTCACTGCAAGCTGATTATTCTAGTATGGGTACAGTAATTATTTATTTGCTGCTAACTTCAATATTTCTAGTAGCAATGATTGCTCATTCAGCATAATCCAGGTATGTTATGGATTGCCATACACAATTATATGCAAAAGATCTTATAAATAAGTTAATATCAACAGCCTTTAGCTAATGTCACTTAGGAATGATTGGCGCAGTTACCCATTGGACCTGGAAACATTGCATAGAGTTCTCTGCTTTGTTTAGCTGGGTTTCCGGAAAACGTCTTATTCTATAAAGGTGGATGGTCGCACGAAAGATTGTCAGATCCGCCACTAACCTTCAGCGCTGAAACAGGCAGATAAGGAGGTAGAAACAATAGGATTTCTACCTCCTTCTGCCGATTCAGCGCTGAAGGCAGATTTTGGTCAGGCGCCTTCTATGGCGCCCGATCAAAATCTTTTAACTGGCCCGATCGGCGAGTCGACCGATATCAGCAGCTTCCTGCGATATCGGTCGACTCGCCGACTTGCCATACACGCACCGAAAAAATCCGCTCACTAGTTGCCACCAATATGGATTCATTCAGCTTAGTTACCCTCAAAGTGCAAGCTACTGTTTTATTATTATAGAGAATCATTTTTAAAAATGAAAATTATTTGCTCAAAGTTGACACTATGGGAAATGGCCTTCCTGTACTTTGGAGCTTTCTGGATATTGTGTTTTCAGATAAGGGAATCCATACCTATACTTTATGGGAAAATTGTGATGCAAAATATGTGACTTTTGTGCAAACTACACATTTTTATAAATGTAGTATTTTTTTAAAATATCTTTTCAAGCGTTTTTCTTGCACATGGTAGGCAGTTTGATATACAGGGGTTTAGACATTACAACATGAGTGAAATGGAATTATGCCCTATTACTCTATGGGGTATTTGTATACAAGTCTATGTCAGCCTTTTTAAAAAAAAAAAAAAAAAGTCCTAATCACACTGCCACTCAAATTGCTAATTTTGAAATCCTTCACAAAGCAGGAGCTTTACTTGACCTAGCAGTTAATTTTATCATACTTCATTTTTAATATTTTGTAAGTTGTGTTCTGTTATGTAAAAGGAATAGGATAAAAGTTGTCTAATCTGTGTTCATGGATGGGAAGAGAAACCGCCCTCAGGAGTTGTAGCTGCACATTTTGAAAAGGTTAGAGTAGCCTTACAGAAAATCTTCATGGCATAAAATAGTTTTCTGATTTTCTCATACAATTTAGTGTAGTGCACATTAAACTTACATGGCCATTTATTACCCTTTTAATCATACAGCAAGAATAAATAGTAATTGCTGCAAAAGTGAATATGGTCAGTAAATTTTCTATGATTTATACCAGAAACAGAAAGGTTTAGATTGTGTAGAATTCAGGCAGTTCACATTGCCAAATCTTCTCCTAAAGGTGGAGCTGACAATTGATTTAGTTTTAAATTTGGAAAAATAGGACAAAGGGGGTTCTAGTTACTGCAAATTATTTCAGGCACATTTGCTCCAGGTTGGCAAGGTTAGCTGATGAAATTTGTGGTTAAAATAATGCTGCAGATTTTTAGCTGGACTGAGGCTAACATACAATAATCTTTAAACCTCAGATTGACAACACAAACAGTCAATAACTGTATAACAGTGACCACATATTGATTTATTTGGACACTTGGTTAATACAATTTTATTGCCACCAGTCCAAGGGGCTGATTTACAAAAATTTGCTTTTTTAAGTCATATAAACTCAACATGGTATAAATTCAAATTAAAATTAATCATTGTGGTATTTATAAAATATCAATGCAACTGAATCACCAGAGTGGTGCATAAAAACAGATACAAAGATGGATGGATCCAGATACCAGGGTGAATGGGTCCTTAGGAGCAGATGCCAGAGGCAATGAGTCCTAGGGCTCAGAGGCCAGGGTGGATAGAGCCTCAGGTTCATAGGCTAGAGCAGACAGGTCCTTGGACTCAAAGGCCAGGGTGGACAGTACCTCAAGCTCTGAGACCAGGATGGAAGGGTCCTCAGTAACTGATACTTAGTTAGATGGGTCCTTAGGAACAGATGGCAAGGCAGACAAGTTATTGGGAATAGATGCCATAGCAATTGGTTCCTTAGGCTTAGAGGCCAGGGCAGAGGGGTCCTCAGGTTCAGAGACCAAAGTGGACAAGCCCCCAAGCCCAGGGTAGACAGGTCCAGGACCATAAGGCTTAGAGGCCAGAGTGGACAGGTCCTTGGTCTTAAAGACCAGGGTGAAAGGGTCCTCAGTAACTCATACTAAGGCAGAAGGGTCATTAGAAACAGAAGCCATGTTGGACAGATCCTCAGTAAGCACAGACAGACATTTACTTGCAATTTCTTTTTGAGGAACTCCCCCTGCAAGCTCTATATAATTAACAACCTCCCTGGATTCTGCTTATCTGTGCAATATATTTGGCCTCAGTCATTTCCCTGACCCCATTACAGACACCTAAACTAACTCTTCCTATCTTTCTCACTGCTGGGAATAAATTAATCAGTAGTTAATTAAGTACAACATGGAACAGGTAGAAAAGAGTTAATGCTCTATGCTCTAGAAAGGGCAAATTGCCCACTGTGAAATGTCCTGGTTCCTCGGCAGACTGTGACACTATTTGAGCGGGATCTCCAAAAATTTCGCTCATCTCTTTGGACCGTTCCATGTGGCTGATTCACTAAAGGTCGATAAAACGAGCGCTATTTATAGCATGCGTTAAAAATGTTATCACTTCTTATTTTTCCACTTCTTATTATTTAATGCTCGATTCACTAAAAGGACACATGTCATAATTAAGAAGCGATGTTCTTTGCATTTTTTAACTCACAATGACCGATTTTTGTGCGTTATTTCCTGCTGCGTGTGTTATTTCCCCTTGCGCGCGATATATTTCACTGCGTGCGATATTTAGTGCATGATATTACGCACCTAGCAGTTACTTTCAGAAAACTACTGTTCAGAAAATGACCATTTCCCTAAAACTGGAGGATGCATCACTCTAGGGCCAACACATACTTGAAAAAATACGACTGCAAACTCCATGTTGTGTTGCCAAAAGCTCACGAACCGCAATTTTCTTTAAGTACCGCCTGCCCCAAGTAGGTTTAATATTCGCACAGATTATTGCGATATTTTGAGCTTCATATGCTTTTGTGAATCATGCGTTAGTACTATTTATATTTGCTAATTAACACAATGCATCAGAAATAACGCTTAGCAAAATGACTTTGATGAATCGGTACAAAAGAAGCATGCGATAAGCGTTATCGGCCTTTAGTGAATTGGCCTCCATATGCCCTATGGGGCCCATGTCACATGAATAGCAAATGCATATGCTATAAGTATCTAAAATAAATCTTAGTTTCCTAGAAGCCAGTACTAGCAGTGCTAAAGGCGGTTACAAATAGAGCTGTAGAGTACCTGTATATGTATTCAGTCAACAAACTCATTTTGCTGAATGAGATAATGTATTCTAAATGA
The DNA here is from genome assembly GCF_000004195.4 of Xenopus tropicalis. Lineage (NCBI taxonomy): Eukaryota > Metazoa > Chordata > Amphibia > Anura > Pipidae > Xenopus > Xenopus tropicalis. Next base: position 86,569,478 of record NC_030681.2, read on the forward strand.
ACACATTAAACAAAAATGACTAGTTTCAATTTATCTGCATTGCTGATAAGGAAAATTAAATAATTTTAAAATAATCAATCTACATGGTGAAAGCAGGTAATAAGCAAATGCTTATTTATGATGTTCTATGGCCATAGGTAAATTAAAATAATTTTGCCATTGCCTCGATTGGAATAATGTAATTTGCTTTAGAATAACTAAAGGTATAAAAACCAAACTGGAAATGTGCCTAAGGCTAACTGCACACAATCATGTTCTCTCTGCTGTTGTATATATAAATGCCAGGAGAGTAAAGCCAGTCTGCCCCCCACATGTGTGTGTGCTATCGTATTTTCTTTGTTTCCACAAATTATGGTTTTTAGCGCTAGATTTTACTAAATACATAAAAACTTGTGATATATTAAGCGAAAAAAAAATAAAAAAAGACAAAACTTCACCATCTAAACGCTGTCAAGGTCATGTAGAAGTCAAAGAGAATTGACCAAGGCAAACTGTAACAATCTTTATAGTTTGGGTTTTAAGAAGTTTTTTTTTTTTTTTTTTTCATCTGTCCATAAATTTGTGGTTTTCATGTTCAGAATTAACTTGTTGGCAGATGAAGAAGATTTACTGTACATAGAAAATAGTCTGGGAGGTAAGTTGGACATGGAGAGAATACTTGATGCCTTATTGCAGGAGGCCACAAATGTTGCAGTTGAATGATTTTAGATAAGGACACAAGTATGATTTGGTAATTTCAGTTGCCATTGACCTTTAAAAGAATAAAGTGTTACAGCAAAGTGATATGCTATGGTCACAACTTCTATGGAGCCATGTACTTAATATAAGCTTAAGGTACTCAAGATAGGGACAGGGTCAGACTGGGATACTGAAAAATCCTGGTGAATCAATCCTGGAGCAAGACACAGAGCCCGTTTTGCACTAGCTATTTGTAATACATACATAATGTATGGTGCTTTAAAGGGGTGCTGTGAGTAGGGATGAGCAAATCTGCCATATTTCCAAAGAACACCATGCAAACTCTGCTGTATCATGGGCACATGCCCATGATACCCAGTCTTTCATGGAGTATGGTTATTAAACTTGTCCATGTTGTGAGTTATCCAACAGCCACATGGACTTTGTTTAGTGACACCCAGCACAACTTGTCTGTTTTTAGGATATAGCCCTGTCTTCAGACAGTTATAACTAGTGTCATAGCTGGACTAGTTTCTCCTAATGAAGTAGAGGATGAAGTAGAGGATGAAAAGAAGATAAGCATAATCACTTATCTACTGTGCATCTGTAAGCTACTATTTTCTTGGTTTTTTTCAGTATTTCTTTTTCCTACTCCTGAGCCCTTCTTATTTTTGGTGTCTTCACTCTCTATTTTAGATCTCGGATTCTTCTCTTCTTTTCTCTAATTCTTCTTTTAGGTTCTACTTGTCTTCCTGATCCTTTTTTTCTGCTGAGCTCCTGTTTTGTCTTATTTTTAATGATCTCTACTTATTTTTCTTCTCATTTCTTTTCTGATCCCTCTTTACTCTTGCAACATTTACTCATCAATTATTTTCTATTTTCTCCTTTTTATACAACCTTTTTCTCACCCTTTACTATGAAATAACATTGTCTATTCTTCTACCTGCTGCTCTGTTCTTTCCTGCTACTTTCCCCTTCCTTCATTTCAACCTGTTGTCCATATTTATTTGTGCTTTTCTGTTATGTTCTTCTCTATTTAACTACAGGGAATTCTTTGCTTTTTGACAGGCACATTATGGAACAGCAAGGGGATTGAACATACAAAAATCTGTTATCCAGTCCCTATACACCTTGCTTCCTTGTGTTTTTGTCGTGTCAGTGTTTGCATACAAATCTTGAACATTACATATAATGTAGATCATTTTTATGAATAGTAATAGAAGACAGAGTACAAAGCAAGGGTTACCTGCAGAGGACCTATTTACTGTTTCAACAAAGCAGAGCTGCTCATTACAACTGCGTATGTTCTGTACCCTTCTCTTCTACCTTGATTGGCTCATTTTACTCCACATCCGGACTCTGCATGCATTGCATGTAAATAGTCATCGAAATTGTGGTACAAATGTTGCCAAACTGCCATTATGCTAGTTGTTAAAACATTATCGCCAGTTACCTTTATGGAAAACAAAATATCTTTTTGCTTCTACAGTAAATTCAGTAAACAATAAAATAGCCTATTATTGTGTGCATTTGCCAAATGAACAACTGGTACTGCAATCCTGAAGCTTTATGTGTCCGGTTTTTTAAATTTTCTATTGCCCATTTTAGTAAATATATGTATATTTTGAAATGGCAGAGCAAAAGCTGCCTGGTACAAAATTAGTAATATGTTGTAGCAATGTTGTTGGGTGAAGTATGGATATTCATTCTTTTAAAATGTTCTTAAAATGAATAGCTGTAACAGTATTGCAACATTATGAAACCAATTTATCATTTAATAATAACTCAGAATCAATTTGCTTCTTTATCTTTCATTGTAGCCCCACCAAATGGTTGCAAAATTTCCCTTGTTTGCTAAAAATAATCAGTTGTTAAGGAGTGAAGATTTCTTTACAGTGAGTGAAACTTGTGAGCTTGTTTGCTTATCACTGATAATAATAAATATCTTCCTGTTTCTGCATCCTGTTGGGTGCAGAACCCTTTAGGGCTCTGGCACACGGGGAGATTAGTTGCCCATCGCCCTTATCCATACTTGGAGATAGCCATACATGATTAATGATATGAGAATATCAGAATGATCTGATGATCCTCCAGAGAAACCTTCAGAAGTACTGAAGTATCTAGTGATCCATAAGTATTATACTCCCCAGGGTTATGTATCATTTAATAAAATTAATCACCCTGGCATGCTGCTTATTTACATGTATATTTTTTTTAACTTGCACAAATTACTTAGCTGTCTGATTGGTATGTTTGCGATGACTGTAAAAAATAAGGCATTAAAATCATGCAAAAATCAATGTAATTTACAAGCTTCAGGTAAGGAAGCAGCAGAGCTGATTGCTAATGAACTGTTATGCATGCTACACAGATGTCTATTGTGCCATACAATGCTCATCTAAACTAATAACTTATTATTGTTATATATATATTTTTTTTCTTTTTTTTTTTAATATATATTAAAAAATACTTGTAAAAATACACAGCACAGTATATAAGTATTTATATAAAAAAGTATTTGTATACACAGCACAGTACTTCTTTAATACTACAGGTCAGGGAAAAAAAAACCAAAAAAAAAAAACATATATATATATATAGCTTGTGATGGGTGAATCTGTCCCATTATGCTTTGCAAAAAAATTTGTGAAACAGGAAAAATTTACTTTTTTATTTTTCTACTGCGCAATTTCCTTTGGCAGTCTATGGGTGTTTTTTTGCAGCGAAATTTCCTTCATCACTATATATAGCAACAAAATGTTCAGCACTCACGGTAACTGATTTTAATAAACAAACAAAAGAAATTATATATGATATATATATATATATCAATCCAAATGGTGTCCGCACTCCAAGGCTCAATATTCTGCAGGGTGCATAGCCAAAATTATGTATATACAAAAAATAATAATCATCCGTGGCCAGCACACCCTTCAATGCTTTATCAAAAATTTATTGAAAATATATTGTTAAAACCGACGTTTCGGTCCTCATTAGGACCTCCTTGAGAAAGGTCCTAATGAAGACCAAAACGTTGGTTTTAACAATATATTTTCAATAAATTTTTGATAAAGCATTGAAGGGTGTGCTGGCCACGGATGATTATTATTTTCTATATATATATATATATATATATATATATATACAGTATATATATATATATATATATATACACACACAAAAAAATGTGTCCCATGTTAAGAGTGCCAAAAACTTAAGTGGCTTCTAAGAATAGAGTAACTTAATTAAGAATTTGTGGATGCAATCCTTGAACAGCAAAAGTAAAGTTTAAGTAGAGTTTAAGGTGAGATAAAACAGTGGAGGTATGTGGTATATAAATGCAATGGTCTGGAGGGGAGTGGAGGAAACAACAAGGAACATATGGAGATACAAATGAAGGTATGTAGTGAGATGCAATTGTGTAAATTATCATTTGCTTAGTGTGGATCTATAGTAAAGATTTCAACAGTTACATAGTTACATAGGGGGAAAAAAGAGTCCATCAAGTTCAACCCTTCCCAGAAAACCCAGCACATACAAATAGTGATGAGCGAATATGTCCTGTTTCGCTTCGCCATAAAATTCGTTAAACAACAAGAAAATTTGCGAAGAGCAGAAAAATTTGTGAAACGTATTTGTTGCATGATTTTTTTTATGCCCGCGTTTTTTTTGTCGCCCGCGTCTATTATTTTGTCACCTGCGTTTTCTGACGTGACCACGCCCGATTTGACACAACCACCTCCTTTTTGCCGCGCCCGCGCCCGTTTTTGACACGTCTGCAGCCTTTTTTGCTGCGACCGCGCCCAATTTGACGCGCAACTAAAAAATTACGCACGCTGAATTTTACTGCAGCAGATTTTCATGGAAGTTTCATGAAACAATGCCCAATGGCTAAATGCAGAAATTCCCTGTGAATCCATGCCTGGCGAAAAAATTCGCTCATACATCACTACATACAAACCTATACTGACCTATCTATACACTCACATACATAAACTATATATACAACCACTAATACTAACTGTAGATTTTAGTATCACAATAGCCTTGGATACTATGCTTGTTCAAGAGTTCATCCAGGCCCCTCTTAAAGCCATTAACAGAATCTCCCATTACAACATCTCTAGGCAGCGCATTCCCCAACCTCACTGCCCTCACCGTGAAAAACCACCTACGCTGCTTCAAATGGAAGCTCCGTTCCTCTAATCTAAGGGGGTAGCCTCTAGTGCACTGATCCTTTTTATGGGAAAAAAGAACATCCCCTATCTGCCTATAATCCCCTCTAATTTACTTGTACAGAGTAATCATGTCCCCTCACAAGCGCCTTTTATGCAGAAAAAACAACCCCAACCATCAGTCTAACCTCATAGTTTAAATCTTCCATCCCCTTTACCAGTTTAGTTGCACGTCTCTGCACTCTCTCCAGCTCATTAATATCCTTCTTAAGGACTGGAGCCCAAAACTGCACTGCATACTCAAGGTGAGGCCTTACCAGGGACCTATAAAGAGGCAAAATTATATTTTGTGAGGAGTTTTGAGATTATCTTGCAATACTGTGAAGTACAAAGTGATAGACTGAGAGAGTTCTATAAATATAAAGGTGAAAGGGAAAGGGAAGAATCCAAGATTACCCCTAAGGCAGCCTTGCAAATAAACAGAGAATGCTGTTGGTAATAATTGTAAGGGAATAATAATAATAATTAGTTTTTGTTAGGTTTAAATTGAGATGGCATTGATTAATTCTGAAGATATTTGTAGGAAACAGAGACCTGGGTCTAAATTTCAAGCAGCAACAAACAATAAATCTGGCTATTATTTGCATGTAAATATTACATGAATCAGACCTGTTTATGAGAATAATAACAAGGAACCTTGAGGCATTCCCTGACTAAATTAAAGTCCACAAAAGATATTAGAGACAAAGACTGATCAGAAGAAAAAGCAGCTACATCTGAAATACCAGAAGAATAGAACATACAGTATGTGTCAGAATAAATTGGAATGGCAGACAACATTAAACACAGAGGAGAAGGACAGGGATAGAAACGGTTCAGAAGAAGAAGCAAATTGGGCACTCCAAAAGAATAGAACATATGTGTTAGAAGGAAATGGTAGACCGCATTAAATACAGAGGGGTAAATCTAGAAAGATGAGAATACAAATGTTTCAGAAGAAGGAGCAGATTCATTGGGCCTACCAAAAGAATAGAACATATGCCTCAGAAGGAGAATGGAAATGATAGACATCATTAAACACAGAGGTTAAATCTAGAAAGACTGATATAGGAATCATTGGCAACTAAAATTTACATGCTTCATTGCTAAATAGTAATTATTGACCTGTGAATGCCTGACCTGCTTATACGATGATACTGTAAAATATCACCGATCCAGTCCACTGCAATCACCAGCACAGAATGTAAATAGGGGGTATATCTGCTGGATGCAGTATTCATTGATACAGAGCTACTGCAACTCTGGGCAGGTACAGTAAACCCAAAACATTTTAATGCTCCTTTAATGGTTTCTTGACCAATACAGTACAGTTTTGGGATTATGTTGTAACAAGCACATTTGCAATGCAATAACTCATTGCAAGTTGCAACAGTTCATACGTATGTTTGGTGGTCTATACATAGAATAATGAAGACAAACATCTGATTAGATGCAATTGGTTAGTGTGCCAGAGCAGTCATATGACTGGTTACCATTTAACAACCAATGTTATAGGATTAGATTTTTTTTAAGGGCTGCGCTCTAAAGCCTCTTGATACCCACAACAGCATAGGGGTGGTACAATAACTTGGCAGTTATCTGGGGCATTTTCTACAACAGCTCTGGCATTATATGCATTGTATTATGATATTTCGGCAAGAAAATTGTGCTGCATTTTACTAAATTATGTTTTTTTTACAAATACAGCATTAGAATAGAGCTATCTATAAATGTTTTGTGAATGTTTGCCTTTAAAACTGCTACCTTGAAATAAATATTATCTGTTATGTGCTGTGTCAGTTTAATAGTGATAGATCTTCTGTGATCCTTGTAAATGTTCGCCCTTCTGTTCAGTCGACAAGGATTTTATGTTTTTACTTTATTGCCAGAGTAAACCAGATGTGCACCTCATTATAATGAAAGTGGGAGGTGTATACTGAAGTGGAAACAAATAAATACAAGCTGTATTTTCCTACTGCACTGCTGTATACAATAATATTATGTTTTTAGGTTTGATTACATTTTTTTAATGCACTTCCCATTTTCAAACAGAACGCAAACAAGTAATATATTTGCACAAAATGTAATAGTCATACAGATCTCATGAACTGAGAGAGGTTATAGGACTGTTAAAAACCTGAAATGTATATTAAAGAGATAGTAAGATTAGAATCAAGCAGTGAATATTTATTATATAAATATTATAATCATTTTATAGTGTTTTCTTCTTATAGAGCAAGAATAGGGGATGCAAACCTTCTAAATGTAATTTCTGTACCATTTCTAAAATCCATCAGGAATCCGTCTCTCTTCATGCAGCTTAATGTCAGGTTATTTAAGGTTATTTAAGCTCTAAAACGTTGTCTAAGTAAAGGGGAGCACTCACCAACGATGTATGTGGCCTGTCAATCAAAATCAGACTGCGACTCCTGCATGAGGAGAGACAGATTGCCGAATGGACAAATTTCATTATTTTAGAAATAGCGCAGAATGTTTAACTGATTATCAATTACTTCCATGACATGAAGTTCATATTACTTTTTAATTCTTGACAGAAGCTACAAGGACCACTGAGAGTCCATGCACCATGTGTGCATATGAAGTTAAGATTTAAAATAGTTAAGGGCTTATTAATCATTGGCGCAACAAGTGGTCACACAATGTTTCTGATATCACTCTTTACCACATGTGCGGGCTCACTTACTAAACTGCTCTTTTTGTCACCTTTACCCGCAACACAAAATTGTTGGCCAGAATTTCAGTGTAATTGCATGCGCCATTACATTTTCAGGTTAAATTGTTTGTGCAACAATCTAGGCATTCCCGTGCCTGGGGACCTTGAACACAGTTTGCGCAGAAATGAGATGGCCCATAATAGTAACACAACACTGGACACAATGAGCAGAGGGATATCTGGAATTACCAGAAGAGTGGCAAGTGGCAATTCCAGGTGTCAGAAATATGTTGGTAGGAGCCAATGTGCTGTGTAATCCAGACTTGAGAAAAACTAGAAGCCACAGTGAGCAATAGAACAAAGATGGCAGTAGCTGCATTGGGTGCATTGAGAGAGGCAAGTCTAGTGTTAAGTAAATCTGTCCCTTTTTCCATCGCTGGCAAATTTGCAAACTTTTTTGACATTTTGCCCTTTTTGATGCAACTGTGCCCTTTTTTTATGCACCCACACCTATTTTGATCCGTCCCCATATATTATGATGCAACCGCAATTTTTTTCGCAAAACAATTCGCCAATGGGAACATAATTTGAATTTGAATTTTTTTAGCGCAAAAAAACTCGAGTCCTGAAAAAAACAAACAAACTCAAACACTCTCCTCCTTAAACAATGGAGATTTAAGTTATCAAAAAACCCAGTTCCCGAACATTCTGCATAGTTCCATACCTGTACAAGAATGCCAAATTTCCCACTAACTTCCTTAGTAGGTGCTCACTTCTGTACTGTTTTATTCTTCAGTTGTCCCACTCTTGAGTTTGTTTAGAGAAAACAATGGAAATTAAATTTGTGCATCCCTATTCTTCTTCTGTCTCTTTTACATCACTCTATCTAACCATAGAATTTAGGCTGATGCCACACCAGGCGTAGGGCTGATTTTTTCGGCAAGCGGAAAAACGCTTGCCGAAAATTCAGCCCTACGCCTGCTACTTGTGCCTGCACCCGAATGAATGGGATACACTCGGGTGCAGGCACATGTAGCCGATATATGCACGAAAACGCGAGAGAATGCAAAGTCTCGCGTTTTCGTGCTTATATCGGCTACATGTGCCTGCACCCAAGCGTATTCCATTCATTCGGGTGCAGGCACAAGTAGCAGGCGTAGGGCTGAATTTTCGGCAAGCGTTTTTCCGCTTGCCGAAAAAATCAGCCCTACGCCTAGTGTGGCATCAGCCTTACCCTCCAAACCTTTGTTCCATCTCTGCTAGCAATGAACCACTACCTGTGCATCGCTAGTCTGAACTATTTGCTTGTGCTCCAGACAATGTTGTCATTTATCAGCTGCATTTGTGCAACATGATACATATGCTTATCTGAGTGAGGATAAACTTCCCTTAAGTAGCAACCCAGAGCAATGAATGAATGGATGAATGAACCATCTCAAATGAATATAAATCAGAAATGTTAAAATGTTGGTGGATTTCCAGTGTTTGTAGTTGAACAGAGGTCAAGTTGCGGGTTTTAAACTTTGATGTAAATAGCAAAGAAGACCAAACAAAATACAAAAGGCAAATCCAAGGGAATGATGTGGGCTAGATTCTATAACTTGTGTTAAAATTAAATTTATTATTTGTATTTTTGAATCCCCACAATGAATGAATGGATGAATGAACCATCTCAAATGAATATAAATCAGAAATGTTAAAATGTTGGTGGATTTCCAGTGTTTGTAGTTGAACAGAGGTCAAGTTGCGGGTTTTAAACTTTGATGTAAATAGCAAAGAAGACCAAACAAAATACAAAAGGCAAATCCAAGGGAATGATGTGGACTAGATTCTATAACTTGTGTTAAAATTAAATTTATTATTTGTATTTTTGAATCCCCACCTAGATTGTAAGTCCCTAGAAGGGACCACCTTCATTTTGATCTTTGGCACTTAGCTATTCATCTTTAATGCAACTGTACTTTGTATTTATTTGTATTTATTATTATAATGACCCCTGTTTTATGAATGCATTATTTTGCTATACAGTGCTGCATACATAAGTAGTTCTATATAAGGATATACATACATATATACGTAAAGGGGCCCTTCTGAGGCTGTGTACCAAGTACAAATTCACTCCCACACTTTCTACAAAATTGACACTTCAACTGGAAGGGAGATAGTTACAGCCAACATCATAGGGCTGATTCATTAAGGTGTGTTTAAATGAGCGCTATTTATAGCATGCGTTAAAAATTTTATTGCGTCTTATTTTTCGTGTCTTAATGCACGATTCACTAAAAGGATATTTGTGTTAATTTAGACGCAATGCTGTTTGCATTATTTATGTCGCAAAGACTATTTTGGTGTGGTATTTGACGCAATGCGTGCTAATTAACGAAGCACGCTAGTTAACGCACGTGCGCTTCTTATTGCGCGCATACCATATTAGCCATACACACCATCACGTTCGTAAAACTACTTTTTTTGAAAATGACCATTTCCCTGCAAACTGGAGGCTGCATCACTCTAGGGCCAACACAGACTTGAATAAATCACACTGCAAAGTCCATATTGTGTTGCCAAAAGCTCATGAACTGTACTTTTCTATAATTACCGCCTGCCCCAAGTAGGTGTTCATTTTCGCACAGACTAATGCGATATTTAGCGCGTCTAAGTGTTTGTGAATCATGCGTTAGTGTTATTTCTGCGTGAGAATTAACGCAATGCTGTAAAATTAATGCATTTGGTTGCGCGCTATTTAATGCACGCGATATGCGACTTAACGCATGCGATAATACTTTAGAGAATCACGCAGGGGTTTTTTTTCGCGTCAATTTTAGAGCAAAAAAAACATGCGATAAGCGTTATCGCACTTTAGTGAATCAACCCTCATGTCTCTTACCATTGCATTTTGTATATATGTAGCATCTGTAGGGGACTTTACAAGCAATCAGTATGCCTTATTGCAAAAATACATCTCTGTGTTACTGGCTTGATCTGAGAGTACAGGAAACATTTTCTCAACAATTCTTTTTTAGATTTTTGACTCTGACGCTTTCTGACAGTATTTAAAATCTTGTGACATATTCTATTTACACATGTTCTGTTAAATTATCCCATGAAACATATATTAGAATTATTTTGGACACAGAAATCTCTAATTGTAATGAGCGCAACATTTTATGCCTAAATGTGGAAATTGTTCCAATGATGTATTAGTGATATGCTGTGGGCGACAGCTTTCAGATTTAAGTAGTGAATCTGTTTAATTGGTTTTATAATACAATTTTGTTCAGAATTCTTATCATCATTTGTGCAGAATGTGTGAATCTGTAATAATTAAACTCAAACTTAGTTAGCAACCCGGATCATAATACTAATGGATTCACTTTTAAATTTCAATGTTGTTTACATTCCCAAATACCATAGCATTGCAAATGAAGAACCCTTTACTCCTTTGTGTGAGCAATTTTTCCTTTGCATTTTTTTAAAAGGCAACTTTGAAAATAATAAAGGCATCAGAAATTCACATCCTAACAGATCAACTGTAAAGAAGCCAAGTTGTAGGAGTGGTATAAAGACGTGTGACTTCCACGATCCTGTACAGGGGGACCCTTAAGAGTGGTAGTTGTCATTAGGACAAATAGGGAAGAAGCAGATATAAAAGGGCAAAAAGTTGGGAGTAGGACAAGACAGAAACAGAAATGCTATATTAGGTATAATATATTTTCTCAAATAGGCTGCAGGTTGGCCAGTCCTATGTTACATAAACAGAGGTGCTTTGCAATACAAACAAACAAAGCAGATTAAATTCTAGTTCAGAAAATTTCCTGAGATCACTTGATTACAGAAGTTGAAACTTTATTACATAAGTTTTTAATGTTTATTTATCTTAATGTATGTAGTTCATTTAAAGGGGCACCATACCTTCATTTTAATTGCTATATTGTGTTTTTATTCCTTATCTTCCAAATTTTACTTGGCATAAGTGCTGATCTCCACTTAATACCCAGCAGACAATGGCATTCAAATAAGAATGGGACATTCCAGTAAAAAGAGAGAGGAAAAGGGTGTCACAAAGTATATAAATGGAGGGTAGAACGGACCAAAGAAGCAACATAAAGATACACAAAATAGATGTTAAGAGAAAGGAAGAGTCTGAGGAAAAAAAGGTGGAGAATAGCAAAACAAGAGGGAGAAACCGGAGAAGGGGGTAGCCATATAAAAATTCAATGGACAGGGAAAAATAGCACAAAATCATAAAACTACGATGAACAGAAGCGAAAGGGAGAAAGAAAATGAGACCTCATAGAATGGGATATTCGATATGGAAGGTTGGATCGATGAAAATAGGATTGGGGGGGAGACAAGTAAGATAATAAAGACGAGATGAATAAAAATAGATAAAAGAGTATAGAGTATAAAGCATTAGGAGAAAATGCGTCTAGAAAAGCAGTTAAAAGAAAAAGAGAGTGGAAGAAAACAAAAAGACAGATAGAAGGGGATGAAACAGGAGCAAAAGAGGAGGTGAAAAGCAAAGATATAACAAGTGTTATATAGACAATATGGGTATCATATCACCATGGACCTGTGTCTCACAACTCTTGTATAATGAACAATGTCCTTGTTTGACTGTATAAGTACAGTGATGAGTCATTGTAATCCAGTAAATTATTTTATTTACACACATTTGATAGTAAAGATTCACATAATGAATGGTGAAAGAGAAAAAGGTTAATGCATTATTTGTCTTTCCCAAAACCATGCTGATTACTAGTTATGTTATTAACATAGATATTATACAGAGATTTTAAAAATGATTTTTTAGAGGTTTACATTGACTGACCAATTTCCATTAATTACATCAAAAGTGTACACTTGTAAACACTTTGTAATTTATAAAAACACATTTATTCCACACTTGAGAACTTGATATCACAAATAATGTGGGTTTCAGTGGTTCTTAAAAACAGATGCAACTCTTTATTGAATGAACAGCTTCACAATCTCTTTTGTATGTGATGATATGATGGTACAGCATCAATCCCTTCACTGTTATTTCAGATACTTTATATACTCTGATATTCAGGTGTTACTCTTACTTTTCAGCTGTAGTATTCACAACGCCTCAGAAGTAGCACTCACTGGTGCCGATTCACTAAAGTGCCATAACGCTTATCTCATGCTTTTTTGCGTTAAAAAGCATGCAATAAATAACTACCGATTCGTCAAAGTAATTTCGCATGCGATAATCCGCATATCGCATGCGTTAAATATAGTGCTTGTTTTAGCACCCTTTCGTGAATCGGCCCCACTGTGTTGGTGAAACAATCCCCATGCTCCTGGAATCTCTCTATTCCTGACACTTAACCTCTTTAGCCCCTATACTAGCAGCCTAATCACCACAGAGTACTACCCCTTCCTGGTCTCCTCAATGGAGCCTCTGGCTGCTGCACTAACTACCCTGTCACTCCTAGAGTGAACTTTTACAACACATACTTCTCCTAATGGGACCGACCTTTATCCGAGGCCCTTGAGCACCACCTCTTCTAGCAATTGGGGACCAAAAGAGAAAGAACATGTGGTGCCTTTCCCTTCTATAAACTAGGGAATCCTGACACCGTTGGGCCAGTTACTACACTGCCAGAAAAATGCTTTAACCCAATAATGGCAAACATTTCTCTTACCAACTGTAATACAACAACAAAACACAGAACTTACACACAAATATTTGAGAGATAAGAGCAGTGCCCACACGGTGACTGTGTATGTTTTGCATTGCGTGACATTGCCCAAAATCTGCCATATATTAATTATATTAGAAGTACAAAATGTTATGGAGTGATATACAGTGATATACATTTTTTCAGAGGATGTGCATGGTTAGAATTAGCAACACTAGGGGGCTGATTTACTTACCCACGAACGGGTCGAATGGAGTCCGATTGCGTTTTTTTCGTAATGATCGGTACTTTGCGATTTTTTCGGATTCTTTACGAATTTTTCGGATCCAATACGATTTTTGCGTAAAAACGCGAGTTTTCCTATCCATTACGAAAGTTGCGTAAAAAGTTGCGCATTTTGCGTAGCGTTAAAACTTACGCGAAAAGTTGCGCATTTTTCGTAGCGTTAAGTTTTAACGCTACGAAAAATGCGCAACTTTTCGCGTAAGTTTTAACGCTACGCAAAATGCGCAACTTTTTACGCAACTTTCGTAATGGATACGAAAAAGTCGCGTTTTTACGCAAAAATCGTATTGGATCCGAAAAATTCGTACAGAATCCGAAAAAATCGCAAAACATACGAAAAAGTCGCAAAATATTCGTTTTCAAGTCGGAACTTTTCCAATTCGGGTCGGATTCGTGGGTTAGTAAATCAGCCCCTAGGGGGGAGATTTATTAAGACACGAACGCTCGAACATTTGAACGCTCCGAGCGTATTTTCGCTGATTTTTTTTGTGCTTGCGCGACTTTTTCGAATGCCCGCACAACTTTTTCGTATGCCCCCACAACTTTTTCATACGCCCGCACAACTTTTTCGTACGCCCGCACGACTTTTTCGTACGATTGCACGACTTCTTCATACGCTTGCGCTAAAAATTCGGAAAGGTTCTGCTGCTGTTTACAATCATTCGGTAAGAAAATTTCGTGACTTTCAGATCACCAATACGATATTATCGTGACTAATAGGATTTTTTTCGTAAGCATTTTCGTGATATTTGTGATCTTCAGAAATTATCGTATCCAATCCGAATTTTTCGCATTCGAGATTCGAACTTGTGTTTTAATGAATCAGCCCCATGGAATAAAAAAAATATTTGAAAAAATATAAGCTGAAAAATAGACATTTATAAAGCTGGCACTTTTTTACATTTTAGCCCTAATAAACTTGACCTGAATGAAAATTAATATAAAATGCACATTGCACTTCGGAAAAAAATAATAAAATAACACTAAAGGTCTTGGAAGCTGGAGCAAAAAAATGTGACTACTAATAAAACTATATATATGCTTCTACTTTTATATTTTCCTTTTCTTTATTGTTGAATCTGTATTTTTACAGCATATAAATAAATCCCAGTGCTCGCCACCTCTGTGGGAATGTGCCTAGACAATACAGAATATAAAAACATTTATGGCGGGGATCAAAGGCCGTGATACTTCCCCTTGAGAAAATGTCACATTTCAGGCAAGAAATATGTATTCTGATTTCAAATTTCTAGTACCTTAACAATTCTTGAGAAACAATACACAAAGAGATAAAAAATAATGAAACTATTCTCATGAAGTCTAACCAAAATTAGTGGTTGGTAAAGTTCTGAAAATACTGAAAATGTAAAAGAAGGAAATTATAATCATAATTTTTATACTTCTTACTGTGAGAATAAAAAATAACCTTCTCCTGTTAATACTTAAATCTTCTACTGATCCATGATAGTCATATTGTATTCTATGCAAAGTCAGAGCTAAGCAAGCTATACATCTATTACTGCAAGAACACTTTGGTTTCCAGTGTTAATTAAGGTTTTATCTTGGCATTTCTGCCCAAATGTTGAATTCATTGGTGCATTGGTGTAGGCAAAACATAGCACCCTATATGCAGAGATGAAGTGAAACAAAAGCTAAATGTTCAATTTTCATATTTGAAAATGAATACTGTATTAGTGGACCATACCAATTCAGAATTCTAAAAAGTTTAGTGTTTTTGAAAGAATGTTGAAATTTCCACCCTCTACAAACGAAACATATTGAAAGTAGCCATTTCCTTTTGCTGTAGTCCCTGCATTATTGCAAAAAATAATGAGGTCAGTAACAAGTGCCTTATTTATCTGTTCTTCCCTCTATTTTTCTCTTATTATAAGTCCAGTAATAATATTATAATCAAAGAGATAGGCATGGCACATACAGCTGTCATTCTAACTCTCCCTTCACAGAGCGCAAATGAAAGCCATGTTATTTTTGTGCAGCCAAGAGTGAATGTGAATCAATATGTCAGTCTGTATGCCTACCCAAATGATATGATGCTGTTAAAAGTATTTGTGTCGTGACTATCATACAAGCCAAGATACAAGCTGATTCCTCAATCCCCATCTCTAATTGGAGTTATTACAGGAAAATTGCCTCACCATGCAACATGATGGTTAAAAGAAACCCAACATTTGATTTAAATTTTAAAGGGAGGCAGTGAATGATAATGGGTAATTTATGTCATATGCTAACAGTAGCAGTAGCATGTTTTATAAATTACTCAGAACTTTATTCAATTGCTCAGATATGCTAAATATGCTTCATAAATTTTTCATAATGGATATTTATTTATCTTGATGATAAAGAATGTGGGCATTCAGTTGTCCAATAAATTGTAGACGCTATCCATCAAAAACTCTTGGTTAAGGCTGCAGTAAGAGTAGTTGAGGTGGGCCAAAACTTGTATGGAGGTAAGGTAAAATGCTTTTATACCCTCTCATTCCATATACAGCCCCTTAAATAGAGGGCTCCCTTACACCTGCCTGAAATAAAAGCACTGCCAAAAAGAGTTTTTAAAATGCGAGAATCTGATAGGAAAAAAAGCAAGTTGGTATACAGGTCCTTTTCAAAAAATTAGCATATTGTGATAAAGTTCATTATTTTCTGTAATGTACTGATAAACATTAGACTTTCATATATTTTAGATTCATTACACACAACTGAAGTAGTTCAAGCCTTTTCTTGTTTTAATATTGATGATTGTGGCATACAGCTCATGAAAACCCAAAATTCCTATCTCAAAAAATTAGCATATTTCATCCGCCCAATAAAAGAAAAGTGTTTTTAATACAAAAAAAGTCAACCTTCAAATAATTATGTTCAGTTATGCACTCAATACTTGGTCGGGAATCCTTTTGCAGAAATGACTGCTTCAATGTGGCGTGGCATGGAGGCAATCAGCCTGTGGCACTGCTCAGGTGTTATGGAGGCCCAGGGTGCTTCAATAGCGGCCTTAAGCTCATCCAGAGTGTTGGGTCTTGTGTCTCTCAACTTCCTCTTCACAATATCCCACAGATTCTCTATGGGGTTCAGGTCAGGAGAGTTGGCAGGCCAATTGAGCACAGTAATACCATGGTCAGTAAACCATTTACCAGTGGTTTTGGCACTGTGAGCAGGTGCCAGGTCATGCTGAAAAATGAAATCTTCATCTCCATAAAGCTTTTCAGCAGATGGAAGCATGAAGTGCTCCAAAATCTCCTGATAGCTAGCTGCATTGACCCTGCCCTTGATAAAACACAGTGGACCAACACCAGCAGCTGACATGGCACCCCAGACCATCACTGACTGTGGGTACTTGACACTGGACTTCAGGCATTTTGGCATTTCCCTCTCCCCAGTCTTCCTCCAGACTCTGGCACCTTGATTTCCGAATGACATACTTTGGACCACTGAGCAACAGTCCAGTGCTACTTCTCTGTAGCCCAGGTCAGGCGCTTCTGCCGCTGTTTCTGGTTCAAAAGTGGCTTGACCTGGGGAATGCAGCACCTGTAGCCCATTTCCTGCACGCGCCTGTACACGGTGGCTCTGAATGTTTCTACTCCAGACTCAGTCCACTGCTTCCGCAGGTCCCCCAAGGTCAGGAATCGGTCCTTCTCCACAATCTTCCTCAGGGCCCAGTCACCTCTTCTCGTTGTGCAGCGTTTTCTGCCACACTTTTTCCTTCCCACAGACTTCCCACTGAGGTGCCTTGATACAGCACTCTGGGAACAGCCTATTTGTTCAGAAATGTCTTTCTGTGTCTTACCCTCTTGCTTGAGGGTGTCAATGATGGCCTTCTGGACAGCAGTCAGGTCGGCAGTCTTACCCATGATTGCGGTTTTGAGTAATGAACCAGGCTGGGAGTTTTTAAAAGCCTCAGGAATCTTTTGCAGGTTTTTAGAGTTAATTTGTTGATTCAGATGATTAGGTTAATAGCTCGTTTAGAGAACCTTTTCATGATATGCTAATTTTTTGAGATAGGAATTTTGGGTTTTCATGAGCTGTATGCCACAATCATCAATATTAAAACAAGAAAAGGCTTGAACTACTTCAGTTGTGTGTAATGAATCTAAAATATATGAAAGTCTAATGTTTATCAGTACATTACAGAAAATAATGAACTTTATCACAATATGCTAATTTTTTGAAAAGGACCTGTATTTACACTGTACTTCTCACTTACATGGTTATGTCTGATAAAACATGCAGTCGCTCTAGAAAGGTTTTCATTTTGTTTTTGGCGAATGCAGGTTTAAATGTTTTAGGGGATGGTACTACTGGTTTCCAATCCAAGTTATACTGGTTCTGGTGTAATTCTTTTGGCAATGAAAATAGAACCAGAGTTGATACAAATGGCAATCACTGATGACTGATGGGACATGCAACAGAATAAAATTAGTATGGGACTTGTTATCCAGAATGCTTGATACCTGGGGTTTTGGGGCTAAGGGTTTTTATCAATAATTTGGATCACCATACTTTAAAGGGATTCTGTCATAGAAAACATGCTTATTACTATATTCATCAGTTAATAGTGTTCCTCCAGCAGAATCCTGCATTAAAATCCATTAAAAGAGCAAACATATGTTTTATATATTTAGTTTTAGACATATTCTTAGTTTTCCCGGTGCCTTTAGCCATGGGACTTGTGCTCTAATAAACTTCAGCTACCTAATAATATCTATACCATAAAAAACATGAAATAAACCCAGTGGTATAGTTTTGCCCCCATTAAGGATGACTTATACAGTAAAAGTTACTGTTTTATTAATACAGAGAAAAAGGAACTCACTTTTAAAAATTTGAATTATTTGATTAACATGGAGTCTATGGGAGGCAGACTTCCCATAATTTGGAGCTTCATGGATAACAGATTTCTCTCCGCCTGCATTTTTGTTCTGCCCTTAGTTGACATTGGAGCGGAATGTAAAAAGCAAAAAAGCTTTATTACACAAACTCTTTCCAACTATTTCAACTAAACAAGCGTAGACTATGCTGTGCTAAGGAATTTCTTAAATGAAATAATAGGTAATTTGTAATTCTGTCACAACACTCCATATAAATTCTTTTTTTCTCTTGTGCAGGTCAAGTTTTTAATCACAAACCTTTACAAGAAAATTGTGTTATAAATAATAATGTGAATTGTACCAAATCCCTGCTATAGCAGTATGATTTAATATCAGTGTTCCCTGACAGATAATCTGTATGCAGCACAATACACTGAATTTTTTCACCTCAATGAAATGACACTCAAGTTGCCATGGTAACAATAGGAAACACTTTTGGTTAAGATGAACTAAATAAGCCAGGTGATAAAACATACACATATGTGAAACTTGTGCTGTATATGTTATTGGTTTTGCAAGAATATAAATCTACGTTGATTATGTAATAAAATTTGCTTTAGCTCTTCGTGCAAGAGTACTAATAGGTTCAAAAATGTGCACCTTAAGTCCATATACAGAGCATCTGAGATCAGGGAAATAGTTTATGCAGGTCATGCTCTGCACCATGGGTATCCAGAAGGCCCCCTCTTGAAGTTTTTCACTAAAACAGGGCAGAAGCAAATGCCCAAGCTCCCCATAATGGTGTTTGAGATCACAGCAACTGTTGATTCTCTGTCTCTCTCCTGATAACATTGCAGGTCTCTTGTTGCATTATATATTTTCAGTTGAGAACAACCTGTTCTCATCATGCTGTGTGTCTGAGAGAAGAGAGGGTAAATATGTCTCTGGTTCAATCTTGGGGAGAAATGGGGAAATCTGCTTGTACTGTATGTGTGTGCGTGTCTGGATGAGCGCATTATTAGCCAGTGCAGGGGGGAGGCATGGCTCCTATGACTACAGCACCAAAGGAACCCACGAAAAAAAAAAAATTGTTGCACGCGTCAACAAAAAATTGTTACGCGTGTAAAAAACACAATACATAACATACATACATCACATACGTTACGTGTGCAACAATTTCTTTCTCTGTTTTGCGTATCTTTTCAAAGATTCTAAGATATTTCTGCAAACTGAAATGGAACAGATTCACTCATCACTAATCGCACAGAGAATAAAATAAAGATATTTGATGTGATTTGCTTGATCCTTCTTAAAAGTATAAATATCAATAATATATATATATATATATATATATATATATATATATATATATATATATATATATATATATATATATGTTTGCCCCCTACCAATGGCGGTGAGAGAGGACGCAGAAGAGGAGCACTATACAGGGCAGGACTGCTGAACCCAGGAACAACACTGCAGGTCGGGAACAGGGAAAGAAAAAAGGAGCAGCCACCTGATCCATACCAGTGACTCCTGACATGCGCATCCTATACTCTGTTTTAAGTGCACAGAAGGGGAAGGGAAACAGAAAGGTCGTGGAATTAACCTAAAGTTGCTAAAGTTGGAAATTTACCTATGTGAAGTGGTTCCTAACACTGCCTGAAATTAAGAGGTGGGAAAGCAGAGAGTCGTGAGCTACAAGCGAACCAATTGGATGCCATATAAACCCAAGGGGGTCTGTAAGTAGATTGGCAATCGGAAAGGGATATCACAACTGGGCACAAAAGGGTGATATAAGTAAAAGTCATCACTGGTGTTAAAAAGCACATGAGAGTGCACATTGTGAAGTAATAACAGTTTTACACTATATATTTTTTTTTCTCTTTTTTCTTTTCCTCATAAGACCTAATCGCTAAGTCTAAAGCAGAAGAGGGCACTTTGGAGTAATTTATTGTGTGAGTACGTGAGTGCTGGCATCTTTATGGACACATATATTTATATATATAATTTATTTATTATGGGTAGTGATGAGGGAATTTCTTTGCCTGGCATGGATTTGAAACGAATTTCCGCATTTCTCCATTGGCGAATTGTTTCGTGAAACTTTTGTGAAAATTTGCCGCAAAAAAAATCTGCGCAGGTAATTTTTTTTGTTGAATGTCAAACTGGGCGTAGTAGCATCAAAAAAGGGCGTGGTTGTGTCAAATTGGGCGCGGTCGCGGCAAATTGGACGGTTGCGTCAAAATTTGGACGCGGTCACATCAAAAAAGTGCGGGCAACAAAAAAAGATGCAGGTGACAAAAAAGATACGGGCAACATAAAAAAATTGCGCGACAAATACGTTTTGCAAATTTTCTTGCCGTTTCGCGAATTTTATACCGCAGGCAATGTAATGTAATTATGTCTGATCTGTGAATGATAGGTACAATATACAGTATATATTCTTAATTAAATGCTTACATTTATCTTAAAATTGATCATATACCCACCACAGCTTTGCTGTCATTACCCAAGCACCCCCTGAATATTCACCAAAGGTTGGTTGTGGCTACAGGAACAATTCTCTGGATTACAAGAGTATTAGAGAATGAATACAACATTTTTTGGTGAAGCTATGCTGTTTTCTTTTGCACCAAATATATATTTTGTTTACCTGCTGCCTGAAACACAGCTTTTCTCTCATCTATATTATTATTTGTATGCAGAGCTAACACTTTAAGTGGTGGTTTCAGAAGTACAGGGACATTAGATGAGTTCCCAAGGACTTAATATGGGTACTAAACCTAGGTCCCCATTAATAACAGGACTGGGACATAACTAAATGTATCACTTATTATTGTGTTATGTAAAGTGAAGCACATTTTTATTATTTGCAAAGTTGTTTTACAAGATAACTTACATTTGTTATCGTCTGTCTCAAAGGAAATAAAAACAATGTAAATGGAACGGATTTTCGGTTTTGAAGCTCTTCAATGTTACACATTTATTCAATTTCAACCAATAACATAAAATGTCATACTGTGAATTGGAAACAAATGCAAATATTAAGCTCTTCCAGACACAAAAAATACAAAAATGACTGTGAGTCAGCAAAAATAAATGAACTTGTCTTTAATATATAATGGTGCAAAATAGGGAAAGCAGAAAGAGAAGAATGCAAAAAATGGTACATAAAGGAGGGAGAGACTAGAAAGATAGTACTGAGGACAAGAAATACATAAAAAGAAAATAAAGTGGAGAATAGGAATGGGTAATAGGAAGGCTTTGGAGAGAAGGGCAGCAAAAAAAATTGTGTGCAGCGGGTAGTTGGCAACGTTCCTCAAAAAGTGAAAGAAAAAAAAAATGAGACAAAAGGAGTGAGTAACAGAACAGAACTTTTTGCCATGGATTTGACTGTGTAAAACTTGAAAGAAAAAAATGCCTATTTCTGAACTTCAACGAACTGTATTTGTTCATATAACTAATTAGCTGCAAGAGCAACTAACTGTACTCATAATGCCAGTCTATTGCTTACTATGGCAGGTGGTAACGGCAGGACTCACACTACACCTCACACCAAATCTTCCTCTCTGGCACAAGGTGTGGAACACATTCAGACCCCTTAGTGCTCTTGCCCTGGGTCTACGTATCCCTTTTATGTACATTGTGTATAGAACACATGATCCTTTAAGGCAAAAATCAAGGCTTGCAAATCCTTATATATATGAATCCAAAACTAAAATACTTAAAAAAAAACTTTTTTGAAAAATGATCACTAGTATGGCTTTTTGAAATGGTCTCAAAAGCAAAAAACTTGCAATGCACTACTAGATACAGGTAGATATAAAGGTAAAAGACAATGCTGTATTCAAATTATTGTCATTGCATGCAGCAAACAATGTATCTCTGCGTGATCCCAGTCCTGCCAAACAAAGCTAAAAGCTGCAGAACATTCAATGACTATTTTACTCGGCTACATACAATATAGAAATTTACTGGGTTGTCTACATTGCTCTCACAGTGCGAAGTGTCATCCATCCACACAAGATAACAAAAGCCTTCACATTTATACTTTGATGCACATCTGAAACTACCTCCTGGCTTGATAGCCTGAAAGAACTTTTCAGCTTCTTTGATCTGAATAGCAGTCTCCTAAGTAGAGAGGAATCTTACCACTGCCCATTCATACACATTCATATCTTCGAAGAATGCATTGAAAATATACAGATTATTTCTATCTTTATTCAGACGAAAAGACAAATAATATTGCTTACAAAAATACTGTGTCTTATTTTGTTGTTGTTGCACTACTGCAAGGGCTTTAAATAGTACAAAGGCAATTGAAATTACATTTTATGTTCTCACTTCCCTTAGTTTGGAATACCTTGGAATAACGCTGAATAGTAATTTATCTCTATGTTGATTTCACACCGTTTAAAAGTTTGATATGCTAATGTAAAAAATCTAATGTTAAATTCACAACTCTATATATATATAAAGAAGCCTCAAGGAAGTTTTTCAGTTCATTGGGTTACACATATACCTTAGGGGTCACACAGCTGTGGGGCCGCACATTTGCCCTCAGACAGTTGAACTAAACTTCCTATTTATTTACTTGCGTAAACATACATTCCTTGCACAGTGTTTCATATTGAGTGGGGTTATAGGAATAGGTTCCATTGTGGGGACCTTTGTGCTACTGCTACCTCCAAAGCAGGCAGTAGCATTAGCAGCTGAGCAGCTGTGCAGCTGAACTTTGAAAATTAGGGACACATGTAACTCTCACGCTAAATGCATGGTATGAAAGGAGATTAATAAGAAAAAGGACAACCATAGTTTAAAGGTACAACAAATCAGAATCTGCTAAGAAGCCAAGAGTAAAACGTTTGTAACAGATAGTACTGGTATGTGACTTGTTAACCAGAACCCTCGGGACCTGGGGTTTTCCTCACAAGGAATCTTTCCATAATCTAGATCTTCATACTTTGTCTACTACAAAATTATTAAAACATTAAATAAGGATCCAATGAGGATTAACTGAATCCAATAAGGATTAATTATAACTTAGTTGGGATCAAGTACAAGGCACTGTTTTATTATTACAAAGAAAAAGAAAAAAAGTTTTGAACTTCATAAAAAATTCATAAAAATTGAGTCTATTGAGTCTATATCAAGGTATATTTATATGGTTTTTATTTAAAGGACAAGGAAAGGCTAAGTCACTTGGGGGTGCCAAAATGTTAGGCACCCCCAAGTGACTTTAATTGCTTACCTTGTACCCCAGGCTGGTGCCCCTGTTCGGAGAAAACAGCACCAGCCCGGGGTACCTGGAGCGATGCACTTCCTCCTTCCTGCTTCCTTTTCCTAAAAAAACAGCGGCCGGCGCATGCGCAGTAGAGTGAAAAGCCGACTTCTCTGTTTAAGTTTGGCTTTTCACTCTACTGCGCATGCGCTCACAGGGAACCAGAAAGGAGGAAGCGCTGCAGGTACCCCGGGCTGGTACTGTTCTCCCTGAACAGGGGCACCAGCCCGGGGTAAAAGGTAAGCGATTAAAGTCACTTGGGGGTGCCTAACATTTTGGCATCCCCAAGTGACTTAGGCTTTCCTTCTCCTTTAAGCTAGGCTTTGTGTGTTCCCTGGCAATGTCAGTATATTACACATAATTATATAATCATTTATTATTCAAAAGTGTGCATACACCTAGGGGCACATTTACTAACCCACGAACGGGCCGAATGCGTCCGATTGCGGTTTTTTCGTAATGATCGGTATTTTGCGGTTTTTCGGAAAATTGTCGCGACTTTTTCGTTGCCATTCTGAATGTTGCGCAAAATCTGGTGATTTTTTCGTAGCATTAAAACTTGAGCGAAAAGTCGCGCCTTTTTCGTAGCCATTCCGAAAGTTGAGCAAAATGTTGCGATTTTTTCATAGCGTTAGAACTTGCGCGAAAAGTCGCGCCTTTTTCGCAGCTTTCGCGCCGAGTACAAAACATTCAGATTCATTCAAGCTTCAGTATGGTGACTTTCCTTGGGCCAGGTTGGAGCTGCAGGGTGCCATTGAGTCCTATGGGAGGCTTCCAAAATCATGCTAAGTCTGAAAGTTTCGCCCGCCGCTTACGAGTGCTCAATACGAAAAAGTCGCGACAAGATACGAGCGAATCGTAATGGCTACGAAAAACTCGTGTTTTTTCGCGCAAGTCGTAATGGCTACGAAAAACTCGCGTTTTTTCGCGCAAATCGTATTGGTAACGAAAACGTCACGACAATTTCCAAAAAGTCGTAAAGGCGCCGAAAAAATCTAAAAAGATACAAAAAAGTCGCAAAATGTTCGTTTTCCAATTGGAATTTTTCCAATTCGGATTCGAATTCGTGTCTTAGTAAATCAGCCCCCTAGGGTAGAAAAGAGAAGAACAGCAAGCCAAAACAACAATAGAATAAAGTAACGTATTCCAAAAATGCTGCATTGCCAATCATGTTAATAATGGTATCTAAATAAATGCTTTTATAAAAAAAACAAGATAACTGTAATCTGATTTGTTTACTATTTGCTGTCACATGTTTCTGTTGTGTAATCAAGGTATTACATACTTATCTGAGTAGATACGCACTAACTGCATTTATTTTTCATCTCCAGTGATCCAAAATACTTTGTAGTATTAAAGGAGAACTAATTAGCGTGCTTTAATTAGCACGCATTGCGTCAAATACCGCGCAAAAATAGTCTTCGCGACTTAAATAACGAAAACAGCATTGCGTCTAAATTAATGCAAGTATCCTTTTAGTGAATCGTGCGTTGTCGCAAATAATAAGACGCATGCTATAAATAGCCCTCGTTTTATTGCACTTTAGTGAATCAACCCTATTGTCTCTATAGAAGTCATGTGTGAGGGCTTAAATAAGATGTGACTCTATTAATGTCAGTACCAATGCTATATAGCTAAATTGCTCAAGAGATATGACCAATTCACTTACACAGGCCACTTATAATTGTGCTTCATTACCTGCGATTACCCCCTGCTATTTTTGTAATTTTTGTTGGTCATCTCTTAACTGTTAGAAGCATAAGGGTCATTACATTTTTCTTTATTTGTATTTTTAACTCAAACAATAACTTTTATATTGTATTGTCTGTATAAGGGCAGAGAAACCATGCCCAGAAATCCTATAGCTTTTTTTCTTGTAGATATTTAAAGAAATCAAGAGAAATACAGGTCTTTCATCAGTATCAGAGGTCTTTAATAAGTATCAGTGTTTTTACTTTCTATAAACGTCATGTTAAATTAAAACTTTCAGGACTTTAATTAGAAAGTGATAAAGTCCCTGCCTGATGTAATAAGAGTAAAAGAGAGTCTGGTTTGCCTGAAGGCTGCAGAAAGTATACAGAGAGGGAGCTACCAGAGCGAGCAGGAAAACTGATTTTCTGAGTAAGATCAGCAGTGTGTTACTTTGGCTATAATTCACCAGCTCAGTAGAAAGAGAATAGTGTAGGGTTCATTACCAGATAGCAGTGTCTGAAAGTGTCCAAAATAAAAAAAAAATATGTCCATGTTCTGCATGTCCAATAAAATAACATATTTATGGAGAGATACATTTATATTATAAAAAGATCCAGTTTAGAATCAGTTTGGGCTGTGTGGATAAGTAGATAGGTCAACTAGTGTCACTCTAAGGGGCACATTTACTAACCCACGAACGGGCCGAATGCGTCCGATTGCGGTTTTTTGTAATGATCGGTATTTTGCGATTTTTTCGGAAATTATCGCGACTTTTTCGTTACCAATACGATTTTTGCGAAAAAACGCGAGTTTTTCGTAGCCTTTCCGAAAGTTGCGCAAAGTCGCGATTTTTTCGTAGCGTTAAAACTTGCGCGAAAAGGCGCGATTTTTTCGTAGAGTTAAAACTTGCGCGAAACGTCGCGCCTTTTAAGTTTTAACGCTACGAAAAAGGCGCGACTTTTCACGCAAGTTTTAACGCTACGAAAAAATCGCGACTTTGCGCAACTTTCGGAATGGCTACGAAAAACTCGCGTTTTTTCGCGCAAATCGTAAAGACGCCGAAAAAATCACAAAAAATACGAAAAAGTCGCAAAATGTTCGTTTTCCAATCGGAATTTTTCCAATTCGGATTCGAATTCGTGTCTTAGTAAATCAGCCCCTAAATGATGTAAGCTGTTCACTGATCAATTAGCATGGTGCTTATTGCTTGGTGGAGACTAAAGGCTTGTTGGGAAGGAAAAACTCTTAATAGGGAACCCAGTCTAAAGGTCCAATCAAGATTTCCCAGACATTAGTTGTTTACTATTTACAAAACAATTTGCAGATCTGTGGATATGCATGCAAATGTTTTTCATGTTTTTTTCAGCATCTCAACATTAAGAAGGGAGTATTAGAAGGGTTTCTGTTTTTAAACTGGAACTTTAATCTAAAACCAAAACATTGCATGAAGAAAATGTTGTTGGATGGACCAATAACAACACAAGATTTATGGTTTGTGGGTGTGTTTGGGCCAAGCATCTCTACTTATAGGCACTCGCCGATTTTGCCCCCTTCACAATGTCAGTGATAGTGTGGGTCTATTAATAGAGGTGGATAGCTGGGTCAGTTTGGGCGCAGTTTGGGAGTGGGCGGTTTAGGGTTGACTTTTTTTGTCAATCTGTACATTACTAGTGACTGCTGGGGTCTATGCTCTGAAACAGAGTGTGGTGAGCAATTAAATAGCAAGGAAGACAATGTGTACAATTGAAAAAAGTGTGATTGTAACTGACTTTTGCACTTTGTTCACTGCTGTTCTAGATATACACCACTCCATGTTTCATTTTTTTAATACATCTAAAAATGCTTTTTTACTGGTTCTAATTGCAACCACAACTACTTGCGAAAAACACCTCATAAAACAGGAACACTGGTGCACCATACAAGCAGGATATTTATCTTTTGGGTGCCCATACACGCAACATTATCATCCGAAACAAGGTTTTGTCTAATATTTAATGCATGTGTGGTGGGTTGACAGCGCGACTGATAAAGGCTTGATAAAGGGCTGGAGTGAAGCCCGAAATGTTGCCTTTGGCACTTGAGTAAAGTTTCACATTTTTCAAAACAACCGGAGTGCTGCTGTTTTCTTCATTTTAGGAAAGATCATTATTGTAACTTGTATGGCCTTCTTTAGTCAAAGCAGAAATCCCAGCTAGATTCCATTTGGTTGTTTTTCTATTTATTAAAGTTCATTTGAAAAAAGGTTTTACTTGACAATCAAAAACTAGAAGAGCTACTGTACATCTGAAAAATCAAAGAAGAAATTGTCATTTGGTTTATTTTGGCTATTTATTTGTTTAAAAGTAGCAAAAAATATAGAAGTCTGTCCTAAACATGAAAAGTTCATTTAAAAGGTCTGAAGAGTCAAATGCTTATTGCTACCTGCACACCTTGCATGGACAGTCTCCAATGCAGCCATATGGGAAACCCCCAGGACAATGTTACTGGACAACAATGCCCATTATATTCAGTAGCAGGAGGACCTAGTGGCACCTTGGCTGTCATTTTATTGTTTTGTTTAAATGCCACACGAAAATCACCCATCTGTCACTAATTTTAGTTATAGATTACATCAGATCTGACTATGAGCAGCTCCATAAAATGATGTATGCTAAAAGTAAGAACCGAAAAGAAACGCTTTCCTAGGAAAATCAATTCCTGCTGCAGACATGCTCTGTTAACTCAGTAAATTAGCAGTGGAACAAGATGTTGAATTGACTCAGATGAAACTCTTGTTCATGAATTCTAACACTGGTTTTTGTTATCGGTATAATGAATACGATTGCTAGGTAATGACTATTACAAGCAACAACAACAATGTCTAAAATCATGGTTGATTTGTTTTTTACATACTGATGTGGAGTATAAGACTAAGACATTCATAGATATATGGATATATGTAGTAATTGCCATAAATAAAGGAGGTTGATTGAAAGCAATGTGCATTTTGTAAAACACTTTTAATTTATAGCAATTAAAATAAATATCAATTATAATATTTTAGTGTATTATATTATAATAATTCATTATTTACATTGATATATTTCATCAAACCTTCATAGGTTCATATTTATTGAAAGGTTGAGCTATCCCATTATCTTGTTTTGAGTTTCATCTTAACACTACTACCTTAACAGTGGTTGTAGTTTTAGTGTTGTAATATTAACTTGCTATGCTAATGTATCTTGCCAGAATATATATATATATATATATATATAGAATGCAATGGAGAGCCGGCACTCACGTTATGTTGGAGCCAATAGTGCCTGGGTGCAGTATAGACAAGCGATGTACAAAGGAGAAAAGATGCCGCACTCACAGGTCTTAATGCAAAAATAAGGAAAATTTATTAGTGACACGTACACTATG
Organism: Xenopus tropicalis; assembly: GCF_000004195.4. Lineage (NCBI taxonomy): Eukaryota > Metazoa > Chordata > Amphibia > Anura > Pipidae > Xenopus > Xenopus tropicalis. The sequence goes on from NC_030681.2 coordinate 86,598,208, forward strand.
CCCCTACTGCTAATCGGATTGGACCTGTACTACTCCTTCAACACTTAAGGTCCCCATACACGGGCCGACTATAGCTGCCGATATCGGTCCCTTGGACCGATTCGGCAGCTAATCGGCCCGTGTATGGGGAGGGCAGAGCGGCCTGGCCGACCGATATCTGGCCTGAAATTGGCCAGATCTCGATCGGCCAGGTTAGAAAATCCGGTCGGATCGGGGACCACATCAGCTCGTTGATGCGGTCCCCGATCCGACTGCCCCATTGCAGCCCACATAATCCGATCGTTTGGCCCCAGGGCCAAACGATCGGATTATTTTTTTTTTACCTAAATGCTCCCCGATATCGCCCACCCGTAGGTGGGGATATCGGGGGAAGATCCGCTCGCTTGGCTACATCGCCAAGCGAGCGGATCTGCTCATGTATGGCCACCTTTACTCTTCTAAACGTGGGACTTGCAGTTCAGCATAACAGGTAGGGCGCTACTTTCTCCACTGGTTCTGCTCTTTGTCTTTTTTTCTCTTTATTTCTATTGACATCTCTCTTTTTCACAATCTCTTGACACACTATATTTTCTATTTTGAGGTTTTTATTTACTTTTTACTTTTTTGTTACACGATTGGAGGGTTGTGTTAAACTAATTTAGGCTATGACGTCAGCCACTGTATTTTGGCGCCAAGTTTGGTTTAAGTGTGGGTTGCTTTTCATGTGTGTTCACTTTGAGAAAAGCTGTAGCCACAGCCAAAACGTTAGTCTGTTTAAATAAATTTTCCTTATTTTTGCATTAAGACCTGTGAGTGCGGCATCTTTTCTCCTATATATATATATATATATATATATATATATATATATATATATGTATATTGCTATATGGTCAAATGTGGGAGTCCTTTGTCCTGGTGCTATAACCCATAGTAAGGGACAGATCAAAGCTATATAGTTGGTTCCTGCAAAGATGCACATTTTCTAGTGTTAGTAAATGAGTTCCTCAGCAACAGTTCAGTCTAATCTTGACAGCAAATGGATTTCAAAAGCCATTACAGGTGTAACTTTCATTATGATATGAAAAAATATTTTAAAAGTTCTACAAAATTACCAAAGCTTTGTAAAACCTCCTTATTTGTTATTAAACAACATATCTGTTTTTTTGGGTAATGGTATTTATTAATGGTATTTATTAATGGCATATTTACTCTAGGTAGCTTTTAAATGCTTTCAGCACACTAACTTAAGGTTACACATTCCTAGGCATATACATAGGTTTTTGAAAAAGGAATTTGTATGTCCAAAATGTTTTACTATATTATTATTAATATATTAATGTGAATAAAAGGCACAAGAAAGTTTTGTATATACAGGTATGGAACCCGTTATCCAGAAACTTGTTATCCAGAAAGTTCTGGGTTACGGAAAGGCAATCTCCCATAGACTGCATTTAAATCAAATAATTTACATTTTTAAAAATGATTTCCTTTTTCTCCGTTATAATAAGACAGTACCTTGTACTTGGTCCCTACTAAGATATTGTAAATCCTTACTGGAGCCAAACCAACCCTACTGCAGCTTAAAAACAAACTAACCAGTTATTCAGTGGTATGGGAATAAACTGAGACACATTATAAGGCTTCTGGGGTGCAACTCCCCAATTGTTCTGCTGAATGCATTATGTTGCTAGAAACAGAAAGTCTTTATTAGGCTGTGTTAAGGCTGTCTTGGCAGAAAAAAAATGATGCCAGCTCTCCAGAGAAACTGCACATCAGTCTCAATGCTGCTGATTCAAGAGACATAAATGACACTATCGCCAGTGCAAGCATATTGGCACAGCGAGTGAAGTTTTTTGACTTTACTTAGTGTGGAAGTTGATTACCAACTTGAAGGATTAACTGACTTAAAAGCTGTTAGCTAGCATTAGGGCTTCATACATTTGTGTCAGAGCAATTCAAGGAAGAAAACTATCTTAGCTTTGTTGATAAACAGAAACAGACTACTGAAATACATACACACAAAAAGAACAGAATAGAGCAAAGGTTTAATAAAAAATAATTTAATAATTTCCCTTATTCACAAATATCAAGTTTTTCTATTCTCAGCAAAATCTCATATGAAGTTCTTAGTCTCAGCATAATGTGCTTACAGTAAATGATTGCATGTAAACTGAACTCTATTAGTCCATGCCTTTATATTAGAAAAAATTAATGTAATGTAAATGACAACTATGTCATTTTACTTATTATTGTTTATTATGGGTATCCCCAACCTTTTTGACATGGAACTCTTTTGCCTACATCATGACCATTGGGGAGTATGGAGCCAAAATGACTTCCATTGTACATAAAATAAAAAAACACTTTTTTTAACCAAAACATTATGGCCAAGGTCATACACATTGGGTTGCAATGAAAGCAAAAATAAAAAAAATAGATAAAACTACACTTATGGAATTGTTAATGGAAACCTGTAAATCACTATTTTTGTCTCTTTGGCCAACATTTGGAACAACTGCTTTAATAGTCAGAGCCAGAAATTATGGGGCCCATTCATTAAACCACAATTAAGTTTTTTTGAGAAAGATTCACAACTTTTTTCACAACTTTTTTGTGGTTTTCGTTAACTTCCAGGAAAAAGTTGTATTTTTTGCCAAGATTATGACCATTTTGAAATTCATTTAAACTTTGGTATCGTGCCTATCTTTTGGCCAGGTTGGATCTGTAGAGTGCCATTGAGTCCTATGGGAGGCTTCAAAAATCATACATTGAAGGTTTCAAAGCCAGGAAAGTTTTCGCACCGTTTACGACCATTCGGATCTGAAAAATTTGTGACTTACGGAACGCAACCACAATATTTTCTCATGATAAAACAATTTTTGTGACATTTTCGAACATCAGACATTATCGTGGTTATGGAATTTTTTGCATATCATAATTTTAACCACAAAAAAATCGTGGTTTAATGTATGGGCAACCAAAGAGTGTTATAGCCACACTTGCACATGGCCTGTTTTAATCTTGGTTAAATTTGATCAGTGTGTATTGAAACCTGGTTTAGTGTGGTATTTAAATGACAACCTTATACCTGATACCACTCTTATTCATCTGAGTGACAAGTACCCAGAACCCAGAAAACCGATCTTGTGGACTTGTGAATTGTGCTGGGTGGCACAAGATGTATTTGTGGATCCTAATCTACCTTATGAAAACCCCTGTTATAGGAGTTGGAGTCTAGGTAGAAGCAAAGCATGTGAATGTCATTTTCTATAGAAGACTTTTACTGTATTTTTTAAACAAGATATGTAGCACCTCACAATCCTACACTGACTTTCCATTAGCCAGGATGGAATGATTAAAAACATTTGCAAAGCAGTTCCTGTCCCCATGTATTTCATATACATTTGTATACTACATAAAGTATCATTGTATGAAAAGAATTAATATAAATATGCTTTATTGCATTAATTGCCCACACAGGAGCAGGGTTCCTCAGTATTGAAAGCTTGTTCAATTGGTTGCAAAACTGTAGTAAATTAGAAATGCTAATAGCCGAACAGAAAGCATAACAAAATTAAAAAACAAGCAAGACCACAGTAACATGGCAATCTATGGCAAATATTTATGTTTTTAATGCATAACAAATAAAGCTTGTAAGGGAAATACAGATATACAAGTTTGATAATGAAGTGAAGGAGTAGACGGTGGAATATTTATTGTGCACTACACTGTATACCACTGCGCTAACCTCCTGCCTTCAAGGCATTTCTTTTTCTTCACAATTATCTGTATAGTACCCGTTTTTAAATGATAGCTGCTACAAATGCCTTCCTTTTTTTCTGGAAAAACATTGCAAAGGTGTTCTCTAAAGGATAACCGACAGGCTTAAATTGACTTATTGGCATTCAGTTTAGGTTCCTCCCGTTCTTCATTACTCACAGTGTTAGCTTTTTGTCTGTCTGAAACATTCACAGTCTCTGGATAAAGCGGCAACATCAGCAGTTATATCGCTCTGCTCTCTGCACAGACTCCTTTTCCATAGCTCAGAACCATTAATAACTATCAAAACACTTATAAGTGTACAAGTAGTGCACATTGTATTATTAACATAAGAAGCATTGCCATTTCAAGGTGAAATACAATATTCACAGAATCTGAAACACACAGGTCCATTTTGCCAGTCGTCCCTTTATTCTAAGAACATCGCTATGTTTATCTCATGCAGTTTAAAGGCATATTGTGCCTATAGAGTTTCTAGTGTTTTAAGGATAGTGTTATGTAATTATGTATTGTTATATAATGACTTTGCTTTATTGTGTTGCTAGTAATTGCAGGAAGTCTTTGCTTGCAAGCAGAATCAGTAGCACAAGGTAGAAGGCACTGGTATTGCTGAGGCTAAAAAGGAAGCGATTAGACATGAAAATAATTTAATAAATCACATCACTAAAAATGAGCTTGATCCCATATACCTTTACTATATGGGTGCTACTTAAAGAATTTGATATTTTTTTAAAAAGAACATAATTTACACTTATTTATGCCACATCTAAAAGTTTCCTTATATTTCTTGTTTGTACTGTCATCACTTAAATCATAATTTCTGACGCGACCGTGGCTTTTTTGGACGCCCAATGAAAATGAATTTTCGCAGAAATTTTCAAAATAATTCACCAATGCCTGGCGAAAAAATGTTCTCATCACTACTCTTTATATGTTAATAGATCAGATGTATCACAAAATAGATCTCTCTCATAGGCCTCCTTTATATACTTAAAAGAGTAACCTCTTTCTATAAATTGGTCCCACATTAAGGGTGAAGACACACAGAGCTACTAGTAGCAGCTACTTTTTCTCGGCTACTAAATATCAGGAAATACCCTGCCATAGGCAATACTGAGAATTGCCTCTGCTAAAATACACATACTGTAGGCGCATATTTATTAAGCTGTGTAAACAAATTCGCTGAAAAAATGGCGTAAAGAACTGTGTAAAATAAATGGAGAAGATCGCCGTCCGACCTCCAGATTTTATGCTGTTATTTTACATAAATTCTAGCAGAAGAAAAAATGCGTAAAAAAATTACGCCAATTTCACGTTGGTTTTTACACAACGGATACATCTCGGATATAGAACGAAGGCAGGCTATCCGGTATAGTCAAAAATGAATAGCAATTGTTCATGAGAGGTAAAAGTAAAATCAAAAACCTTTTATTTAACACATGATACAGAGATAGAGATACAATAGGCTCTCTGTATCATGTGTTAAATAAAAGGTTTTTGATTTTACTTTTACCTCTCATGAACAATTGCTATTCATTTTTGACTATACCGGAGTGCCTGCCTTCGTTCTATATCCTAGATGTATCCATGATGGCTCCCTTTGGCTGAAGGTCTGGGGCATGAGCACCTGGGCCCACCTATACTACGGGTGAGATCTATTCCTATGAGCATATGTACAATTACAATATGTTATTTTACACAACGGAGCCTGGAGATGTGTGGTGAATTTTCTCACCGTTTTTTACACAGCATAATAAATATGCTCCATAGAGACAATTATCAGTAAATGATCAGCATTGTCTATTTTAGTAGCTGCTACTAGTAGCTCCATGTATCTTTACCTAAGATTGTTGTTGAAAGGTACCCCCAACTGAAGCATACATGTCTGGGAAGTAAGAATTGTCCCACTGGGATGCCCCTCAGACAGGAAACCAAATGTCCAGTTCTAGAATGCAATGTAGTGTTGTGAGCGATATTTTTCCTGTAAAGATCTATGTGAATTTTTTCATCTTGAATATAGAAAATTACATCTAAAAAGCAATAGTGCTCTTGTGTGTTTCATAAGTAAAAGATATATTTTTCACCACTGTCTTACAATATCATGCAAAGGATGACAGTGATGAAAGATTGCCATCCCATGTTCCTTTGCAATCATCAATATAACAATAAAAGCAAATCATGTGTTGTCTATAATTGTTATTTTCTTGTGTTGTCTATAGTCTTTTATTGCCATAAGTGGGAGTAAAAGTATTGCCCTTTGTGGATCAACGTCTCCGAAGATAAAACTTACCATTTTTTACTAGTACAGGTATAGGACCTGTTATCCAGAATGCTCGGGACCAAGGGTATTCTGGATAAGGGGTCTTTCTGTAATTTGGATCTCCATACCTTAAGTCTGCTAAAAAATCAACAAAACATTAATTAAACCCAATAAGATTGTTTTGCATCCAATAAAGATTGATTATATCTTAGTTGGGATCAATTACAAGGTACTGTTTTATTATTACAGAGAAAAAGGAAATCAGTTTTAAAATTCTGAATTATTTGATTAAAATGGAGTCTATGGGAGATGGGCTTTCCGTAATTCGGAGCTTTCTGGATAACGGGTTTCCGGATAAGGGGTCTGATACCTGTATAAGTAAATCTAAAGCAACTAGACTTGCTGAGTCATCATTGAAAACGTTTTACTACTCATCCGAGCAGATTCCTCAGTTCAACTGACTGGTATGGGAAGTCTTTGGCATATAAACTCCTCCACTAATCCAATCACAATGGCACATTGTAACTCTTCAGAGAGGTGCCACCTGAAACCTGTCTTGCACTTCAGCTAGACCAATAGTTAGGCTGTAAAATTCCATAAGCAAAACAAAAACTAAAAGCCAAACATTGTAAATCATTTGCAGATTGTTTAGTTTTTTTTTTATTCATATGCAGTGGGTTCACTGGTATCACTGCAGTGTATCCATAATGACCAAAAGTAGTTAATTGTAGATATTACTATGCATGTCAACACCTGCATTCAAGATAACAATACTTAACATCACCATATAATTGGCTGTTAGTGGAATTTACTTCATTTTGCTATCTAAAGACTCTTGGCAGCCAGACACAGGGTTTGAATATGGATGGCACTCTGGCTTGTGTAAGCTGGCCTAGGGCTCATTTTATTTGGCTTGAAACAGAAGTACATAAAGGAGAAGGTCCTCCTGGGTTTAGAATGCTAGCCAAGGGTGCTTGCAAAAATGGAAATTTCTGAATCTGACTTCCTGCCCTTGAATATTAATTGGGCAGAGCTGATATTAATGTAAGAAATGGCTGTACAGTATAAATGAAACGTATGGTGCATATGCATCCAGTTCTTGTGTTTGAATTCCCATCTGTCACAGAGAGAAAAACAAATTTCTCTGGAATTAGCTTACTGTTTTGTGCTCTCATAAAATATTAATAGTAATAAAAAAATCTAGGATAACCGAATAAAAGTGTTAATTACATTACCATCAGTTAGTAATTTGTATGTTTTATTTCTGCAGAATATTCTTTGATGAGATATTTCAAGATATAAAATCAATGGAGGTGTAAGTGACCCGAAAGAACATATTTGCAGTAGTGCCTGAATAGTGCCCGATAGTTTGTCGAAGCAAGGTGTCACCGGTTGGAATTATCTAAGAACAATATACAATATTTTGTATACATTGGCTACATTTTACTGATTAACATTTTTTTTAAAGCACTGATGAGAATTTCATGTTATGTCATGTTGTGTTGTTTGTTTTTTGAAAAAAAAACATTAACACAAACTACAGTAAAGTATCCAATCCCCACAATTGAAGGGGAACTATCCTGAAGAGTGAAATGTAATATATGCATGTAATGGAAATCTGAATCTTTTTAAATTTAATAAATGAAAATGTATCTATTGTTTCTAAAAGGAAAAAGTTATTTCTCGCTATGCCATTTTTTAGCAATCCTTCTCTCTACATGCAGCTTTGTTTCACAGTCAGTTATTTTGAAGGGCGGTTAGCTCTAATACCTTGTCTGGGCAAAGGGAGGAAGCACACATCAAACTTCTCAATCAAGTGCTGACTCTGACTCCTGCATGAACACAAACAGATTACTGAGAGGGGGATACTTTTTATGCAGTTTAATTTTGTTCTTTATCCAATTCATGTTTTGATATTCATTAAAATCGTTGGAATTAATAAAAGCCTTCTCTCTATCTTTTTTATTTTGCAGTTCTATTTTCAAGCCACCCTTCTCATCCATTCACTGATTTGTGCATCACTTAAGGTGGCTCCCACACCCCTGCTGGGCCCCCCACAGCACCCCCCTACACCAGTCAGGGGCCCCCACAGCCTGCCCATACTTATCTTAGGAGCGATCAGGGGAGACCGCAGCTGCGGAACACTGGCAGGGGGTTTGGTCTGCGTCACTTTTTCCCGGTGCCCCTCCAGCCCAGTCTGACCCTGGCAAAACTGCAGTTTATTGGCCTGTGTATGGGGTTGTCTGATGGGCCTGCCAGACTGATATCTGGCAGGTTTAAAACTACTATTGACACAAGGACCACAGCAACTTGTTGATGTAGTCCTTGTCCAACAGCATGTATTTGTTGTTATTCATCCATTATCGCCCACCTTAAGGTGGCCATATCAGAAAAGAATCCAGGCAAGGTTACCCAATGAGTGAATCTTTAATATGTATGGCAAGCTTTAGAAAGAATATGTGCTAAAAACTGCAATTAAAATTCTTGATTACTAATCTTTTAGAGAACATAGTGGTGACAATTTTTAATTGTTTGAGCATCGCACTAAACACACAGACATTTTCATAAATATAATAACCTGAAACTGTAAGTGATGCTTAATAATTGTTTTCCACAAACAGTATTTATTTTTTCCTCATAGAATGACATAAAAAGGTTTTGATTATTGTGCTTCCTCGACCCCACTGTGTCCCCCTACTGCAAATTGCTGACTCATTCTGGAATTAGCCTACTAGACAAGGTGAAATGTGTCAGAGACTCAGCATGAGTGTGTTGGTTGCAGCTGCAAAAAATGTTAGCTTGAGGAACTCAGAGATAAATTATTATATATATATATATATATATATATATATATATATATATATATATATATATATATATATATATATATATATATATATATATATATAAAAAAATAGAGGCTATTTGTGAAACAGATTTATTGCACACAAAGTCCATAGTTGCAATCTTAAATTATATGTGTAGGCAGTAATCCCTTCTTGATTACATTTAGTCATCCACACTAAGGATCACAGGGGTGCACACAATGTTACATGCATCAAGAAAAGGCAAGGTCCCTATCACAGGGCTTAGCCCAATGAACCAAACTTGCTAGGTGCTCTGGGGTCCCTATCACAGGGCTTAGCCCAATGGTACCAGACTTGCTAGGTGCTCTGGGGTCCCTATCACAGGGCTTAGCCCAATGGTACCAGACTTGCTAGGCGCTCTGGGGTCCCTATCACAGGGCTTAGCCCAATAGTACCAGACTTGCTAGGTGCTCTTGGGTCTCTATCACAGGGCTTAGCCCAATGGTACCAGACTTGCAAGGTGCTCTTTGATACCTTCAAACAATCTCTTGGGCATCAGCTTGAAGCACACCAGGGTCCTCAGTACACCCTGAACTACACACTAGGGCTCTACCTAGACCAGAACAGATTTTAGAGGTGGTGTGCCACCTAGCCGCATCTAATTGGGTCCAAAGCAGTGGAGATGTGCAGGAAGTTTGATTTAATTTTTAAATCTTCTGCGTACCCGATGAGGATAATTTGTGCATGTGTGTGAAGGGGATAGGGGTTGGGCACGATGAGTGGTGACAGGGGCCGAGGGGGTGCCTGCTAGGTAAATCTGGGCCTGGTTGCTCCATTGGTGCTTAAGGGAGGTCATCAGGCAGTAGCTAAGGAGACCAACCCAGAAGTGCAGGGCCTTCCATATGTGTGGGCAGAGTACACAGAATCTATTTGTTTGTCTGCAGGCCAGATAATTAGATAAAAAAGGAACATTCCTTTTATGTCCAACTTTGGGAAGTGAGAGCAAGACCTAGGTTGTTTTTTTAACCTTCCCCATGTAATGAGTGACGGCAAATACATATGAAGCTCATTTCCAGACACAGGAGCAAATTTTGCTCCCATGTAATCATACATAGCAACTATTCAGATATTGTGTATTACTAAATTAATCACAGATAAGTGAACATTGGATGCTTTAGTTAACACCACTGTAATAGATTGGTCCTTTGTTAAAAAAGAAGCCCAAGAGTCACAATTGTCAAACCGAGAAAGAGATGCCAGTTTAAATACAGTGCCAACTTGTTATATGTTCCAAATCCTTTCTGTGTGCCAAACCTTCTGAATGATTTGGGGAAGTACAATATTCATTTAGCAGTACCCAGGATAAGAAAATGTCTTGTAAAAATAAAAAAAACTGGTTGCTAGAGAGAAGAACCTTTCTGCATTTCAGTCTCTTTTCTAGCTTTATATATTGTAAAAGAACTGATGAGCAGATAAGGATGTCACACTGATTTCTATCATAAAAGATCACTCCTGACATGTGCAGTGAGCCATTAAAGTGATTCATCATCCAAAAATTGTCAGAAAACAATGTTACAGGGCTTTCTGTGGCGTCATAGATCACTTACAGCTGAACCTCACAGAGGTGATGAATTAAATAGGTGTTTCTTTCCAACCCAGGCTAACATTTGCAGAATAACTAGTGATACATTGAGGATCAGTTCATTCATAAGACAATTATTTTTCACAATAAGAGTAGATCCTCCTTTTGTGCTATGGATGTAACAGTTTCCTGATTGTTTAGAGCAGGAATAAATGTGAACTAATTATTATTATTACTATTATTATTAGCATCATCTTGAAGACTTGCCTTCCCATAGTATCAAGGCAGTGCAGAGATCATAAATTTGCCATCAGGTCAAGTACCTGGTTTATTTTTTGTTTCTGTTCCTTAACACAGGAAAAAAAATACCGAAGCGGGCGTATGGGTTATGACGTTTTCTATTGTGTTTTGCTGGCAAGTCTTGCACCATCTAGAGCAGTGCTGTCCAACTGGCGGCCCGCGGGCCGCATGCGGCCCTCGACCCCCCTCTGTGTGGCCCCCCACCTGTCTGGCTGCTTTGATGGCTTAGCTTTGTGCAAGATTTAAATGGTATCAGTACTGAGATTAACTGGCCCCCTGCATGGTTAACACCTCAGATTCAGGCTGTAAACCCTCTGTATTGTTTAAAAATGTAATCCCCTGTGTTGTTCACACCTTTTAATCTATGCATTGTTCACCCCCTGCAGAGTTCACACCTCAGGCTCAGGCTGTAATCACCCATATTGTTCCCCTGTTCACACCTCAGGCTCAGGCTGTAATCACCCACATTGTTCCCCTGTTCACACCTCAGAGTATGGCACACACTGGCAGCATAGGCCTACCCTATGCTGCCTGTGGGAGGTGAACCTGGCAGGGGTTTGTTCTGGGAGTTTGTTAGCAGTTGGAAATAGCCATTAAATGGTCCCTAAGGTGTGTAATTATATCCTGGGGGTTGCTGTGCCATCCACAGGGGAGGAGGAGGCATATGGATTTAAGGGTGTGTCTTAATATGACATAATATAATTCTTTAACATATGAATGATGGTTGATATCCCTGCAGCGACCATTTTGATAAAATGGGTGTGGTTTAAAATGGGGGAGTGGCCAACACTGGCTTACATTAGCGGCCCTCCACCATGTATGCGAGAGAAATTCCGGCCCTCGGCACCGCAGAAGTTGGACAGCACTGATCTAGAGGAATGATATAACATTTAAAAAATGGTGTCTGGGCATGGTGAGACAAAATGTGAAAACTTGCTGACTGCATCTCTAGATAGATAGATAAATACATAAATAGATAGATAGATAGATAGATAGATAGATAGATAGATAGATGCATTTCAATGATAAAGGTGGTGGAAAACTACTTTAGACTTTGTTCTTTAGAGCACAGATCTCAGATCTGATGAGGACACTGAGGATATCTAGGTTTTATGTCACAATTGTTGAATACTTTTTAAAGTGTATAGAGGTTTGTTATTATCATGAAATATGGTCATTCATGAGACAGAGGTAAAATGTCCTCAAATTCCTTGGCATCTCATGAGATGGTTGCCCATTATTGATTAGCAATTGTTTTTGCCTGATAAAGAATTACTGTGAAATTCACGGTTCAGCAAGAGCCTACAATCTTTACTAATCTACAATCTTGCCATGCATTTGTTTAGTCAGAAAAAAACGTGTTGTTTTTTTGTGTGGGGAAAAAACACCCACTGACTGATGCATTTGGCACAAGAAAAAACACAATAAAAAAACACTCATTGACTCCAATCCCTTTGGCATGAGAAAAAACATTAGAAAAAAACACCCACTTACTCCAATGTACTTAGAAACAAAAAGCCCATTGACACCAATGCATTTGGAAAATGCTTCAGCAGTTTACAATAGTTTTATGAATTTTTCACAAACCTAAAAGGGTCAGTTTCACTAATTGCTATTGCCCATACCAATATAGAGCCACTTCACATTTTGCAACACCTACTGTACACACATACTTATGTATACTAATACATACACTTACTTTTATATTAATACAAATTTTTTTGCACACTCAAGCACATGCATAAATACCATTTGACAAGTTTATACACACACATATAAAAATGTTTTATTATTAACTTTTGTAAATCTTATTGCATTATAAGAGACTTAAATGCATTTTCAGTTTAACATTGCTGTTGATTGTGCCGGCACAATGTTCATTACATAACAAGACTAGAGGAACTGGAATTTTGACCACCAGTCTTACTGACAGATAAATAAATGTTGATGGCTGTTGGCAAGCACGTGGTCATTTACTGCTTTGATAGGTTTTATTGAATTTTTAGTGATGACATGTGGGAGATAGGATACAGTAAAATGCCTCTTTGAAGCAATTTTCTGAAATTTTTGGTAAACAGCTTACATCAGCTTAGATTTGCAGTTTGGAAGTTGGGAGTAGAAAGACATATTTATCCACTGTAAATTTAGCAAAATGTTTACTTTACAAAAATGTATCAAGGCAAGTGTAATGTGCAAAGCTTAATAGAGGCTGCAGGGTGGTGATGCAGTAAAATTTGGGCAATTGTGCACGTTAAATATTTGGGTTATCGTCATTTCTGGTACTTGGTTTAAAAAAAAAATTTGATTAGCAAAATTTGTAGTTAAATTCTGCATTTCACCATGGTGAATTTTTGTGCAAAAACATGAACATTTTGCTGTGCAAAAAACACAAATGCAGAGAAAAATTCCCATTGGCTTTAATGCATTTTGCGTAAAAAAATGCCTGTTGATGTCAAAGTATTTTGTGCAAACAAAAAAATTACAGCAAAAAAATATGCCCATTGACTTCAATGAGTTTTGCAAATTTTTGTCCCAATGGGTTTGGTCAATTTTATTATTTTGGCATTTCTACATGCCACATACTTTGGCAATCTTATTTATATTGACCATGGAACTGTTCAGGAAAACTCTGGGATTAATATTTATGATGTCTTTGTACCTAAGAATGTTTGGGGGATAAAATGCTGAAGTTTCATAAAAGATGCCAGTTTGGTATTTGGGTTTATGTCAACTTTGCTTTTATGACACACGCAGGCAGTGTATGAATCATATTAACTGGGGGGTCTATTCAGTATTTAGTTTTATTTTTGGGAGGTTCAATTTAGTCTTCATTAGCCTTAATTTGTTTTATTTCCAGTCCTGTCACAGTTTCACAAGCATTAATGTGTCCTATCAAATTTCTTTTTGATAGTGCTTCAGTTGTTGCACTCAGTACTGCTGCATCTGTACAACGAGCAAGTATAACAGATGGCTCCAGAATTTTCTGTCTGCATTTATACTATTCTTAGCCTATGATAAATTATATTCTTGCTGTTATTTTCGTGCATTATCTTATTTTAATCACAAGTTAAAATTAAAGTTGCTGTACATGCTAGTTAGTTATAAGTATGTTTTGAGAAACCTGACAATGATTTACCTTAAATTCAAATGCAATTAATTTAAAATTATACAGTTTGGAGGGTTATAAAAATTGCTGCAGTCTTATTATATATGAATAGTGTCACAAAGCGCACAGAATAAAAATGTTCCTTCTATAAATAAAGATAGTATTACTAGAGGAACTAAAAATTATTTCAGCGAACCCAGAGAGTGCTCAGAGAATGACGTAGGGTGTCACCTAACAGCAGTCACTCAACATTTCCAATTTAGAGGTGTTATTTTGTGCTGCCTTACTAATCAAGTGCTAATTAGGGATAGTGGAAAAGCAGATTCTAAAACATATTTTCTTCTGTAGTGTTTTTACTTCTTGGGACTTTTCTTTTTATACATATATTCCCTAGTCCAGAGGTAAAGAGCACATGGCCCACTATACAGGGTATCTAACAATCATAATGATCATTACTGCATAATCAGATCATTCCGATAGGTACCTGGCTGAATTTTAACCAGATAACAGCTGGGCAGGTCCATCGTCTAGCCCCATACACATTTTCCATGTTTGTAGACATTTGAATTTTTTGGAACTGTTTTGAGTTTATACATAACCTCAAAAGGCTTCCTACCAAAGAAACTACTTTTGTTTGGTTCTGCTTAGTGTGATAAAGGTTTTCTGTTTTAAAGGAAAACTATACATCCAGAATACTTTACTTTAATGTATATATTGTGAGAAGACTATATATATAGACATCAGCAAATATTATCCTTTTACACAGTTTCCATTGAGCCACCATTTAGTGATGGGTTGTGTGCTCCCTCAGCGATCACCTTACAGGAAATAATGTGGAATAACAGGAAGTAGTGTGGGAGCAAAAGGAAGAACCATGTCCATTTATTGGCTGATGTGGCCTAGCATGTATGTGTGCCCTTGCTTTTGTTTGTGTGCACTGTGTATTGTATGATCCCAGGAGGCGGCCCTTCATTTTTAAAATGGTAATTTTTTACTAAGGATAATCCAATGCCACATACTACTAAAATAAAATATATGTTTATGAAAATGGTTTATTTAGATGAAGCAGGGTTTTAGATATGAGCTGGTTTATGCAATATATTTTAATAGAAACCTACATTGTTTGGGGGCAAAGTTTTCCATTAATATGTTTATATATGTTTATTGCTAATTAAACAATTGCTTTAATTTATTTTGCAAATTATTCACAAGAGAAACCAATCAACAATGTATCACATTATTTACAATGTAAAGGAAACAATAATGGAATAAAGATAGGAAAGGCTGCTCTGTTTTACTCAGGTTCCTTGGGTCAAAATATTAATGGGATAAGATGCCCAATTAGGAACCACAAAAAGTAGGATGACTAGAAAAATCTAACTCCAAGTAAGGGTGTGGTATAAGTAGGTGTTGTTTTAAAAAGGTAGTGGTCAAAACTGTCTTCCATTATAGGTCCTCCACCACACAGGCCAGAACAATTTCAACCATTGGTACAACAGAGGTTGGACAGCATTGTTCTAAAGTAAAAGGATTTAAACTAAAATACCTGCCAGTGCAGAACCGTTCCGCTTGGACAAACTCACAGAGACAAAAACATTGTGCAACAACTGCTGCAGCCAGCTGGCGTATTTGGTCCATTTATCAACATTCAGATTTTCAAATGGTGCTTTCCTATTTGCCAGGCAACTACTGCACTGTTGTCGAAACAATCACTGCAAAATAGGTTTTGCCAGTCAGGTCTAGTAAAAGATGTTAGAAAATTGTATGCAAAACAACCCTAATAACATCAGACAGTTGGAAAGAACATTGGATTTCAACATCAAAGTCATAGACTGCCACCTGCGACAGTCACGCCTGCACTTAGAAAGGAAAGGGAAATATAAATGATCTATTTGAATAATATTATAACGTGTTGCAGCGCTGAAATGAGAGAGAATAAAGGGAAATGTTTTGGCTTTTATTCCTATTAATTTATAAAATATATATTAAATGCAAGTATTTATAACCTTAGATTTGTGGTTTTTAGACATCTTGAGTTCAAGCCCTCTGTTTTGGTTAATTTTTTTTGTCAGGGCCCCCTATTATAACATGGGTACAGATACATAAAAGTAATGTTTGCATCAGTCTACTATAGTTTCAAGAATACAGTGTAATTGTGTCTGCTTGGTGCAACAGTGTCTGATGCATTAAAATGCGCACAACTGAGCTTGTGTGTTTTTATAATTGTTTAAAATTGCAGGGTCAGGATGTTGGCATTTCTGCATCTTGGTGTCACAATGATGTTTGTGTGTTAATGTGCTCCAGGCGCAAGTGTGCTGGGCACATTGATACAGCCTGCAGTGGGAACACCAGAATGAATGGCAGTAGCTCCAGTGTCAATAGGCACACTTGCACATGATTCATGGCACAGAATAGTCTTGGTGCAAGGAGCGTGTTTAGGTTCAAATAATTATTAGCTTCAATACACACAATGATGCATCTGTTATAGTCTGACCGCAAGTGTAAAATGAGGGAAAACGTAAAATCATTGTATGTAAAATTGAGGATTTACTGTTTTCACACATATGAAAGCTTATTCCACCATTCTGAAAAGTTTTGTGTATCCAGATTCCAAAAAAACAATCTGGAACATTAGCAGTAGTAATTCCTCACTTCCCCTATTGTGTTTCTACAGAAATTTTCCTCTCTAGCAATTGAAAGCCATTTTTTCCTATAGGCTAAAAACCTAAAAGTCTGTTCCATTTAGCTGACAAAGGTGGTCATGAATAGTCTATGGAAAATTCCTGCAACACAAATACTAGGAACAAATGATAAATATGGGAATTGCCCAGATGTTGTCACTGATATAATATAAATAGAACATTTTTGTTGATGTTTCATAAATTATGCTTTTTGTAGGGTAATATATAGGTACGGGATCAGTTATCCAGAAACCCTTAATCCAGAAAGTCCCAATTTGTGGGAAGGCATTCTATCATACACTCTATTTTAATCAAATAATTCAAATTTTTTAAAATGATTTCCTTTTTCTCAGTGCTAAAACAGAACCTTGTACAGGTATTGGACCCCTTATCCGGAAACCTGTTATGCAGAAAGCTCCGAATTACAGAAAGCCCGTCTCCCATAGACTCCATTTTAATGAAATCATTCAGAATTTTAAAACTGATTTCCTTTTTCTTTGTAGAAATAAAACAGTACCTTGGAATTAATCCCAACTAAGATATAAATAATCCTTATTGGATGCAAAACAATCATATTGGGTTTAATTAATGTTTAGTTGATTTTTTAGTAGACTTAAGGTACTGAGATCCAAATTATGGAAAGACCCCTTATCCGGAATACCCTTGGTCCCGTGCATTCTGGATAATGGGTCCTATACCTGTACTTGCCAACTAACCTTGCCAACCTTGTAGATGCCAACTAAGATATAATAATTCCTTATTGGAGGCAAAACAATCCTATTGGGTTTATTTAACGTTTAAATGTTTCAGTATGGCAATTCAGATTACAGAAAGACACCTTACCAAGGTCCCGAACACTCTGGATAACAGGTCCCATACCTATATACAGTATACAGTATATATGGTATGCTATGTAGCGGTGTGCCATCCTTTGTGCATATATATATATTTCTATTATTTTGTAAAATCCTTATGCCAATGCCTTTATGTAATTTTATATTTTTCACCCTACAAAGGGTGTTATGTAATGAGTAAGTTGAATTTTCAAGCATTACTACATTGCTGCTCTATATACTATATGCTTATAATGGAAACATATTTCCTATTGGTGTTTAATGACCCTTTCTGCTTGGTTAGATAGCTAGGAGTGTGGCAGGGTGAGAAGGTGAAAATGGCTAATGAGGGTTTCCCACTCTCTCAAAAGATAATTTTGTTATTATAGAAAGGAACATCAAAACACAATAAAAGTATTGCTCATCAAGGTTAAATGTTCCACATTATAGGAGCTACTTCAACTTATATTGTCTATTTTTCAACTTGCCGAGTTTCATGAAACCGTTAGAGACATAACAGTAAGCGTATTACTTCCAAAGAATAATGAGAAACATAATCATTGGTTATTCCTGATTCTTATAGCCACACTCTCAAACTTCCTCCTGCTGTGTAAATGTAATTCAGAATTCAGATAACCAGTTGTTTTATTTTTATTATCTTTCATTTATTTATTTAGCGCCAACATATCCCACAGAGCGTGAATCACGTCAAGTCCCTGCCCTTATCAATCAAAGGCTCATAAAAGTACATATTATTTTGCAAAGAACAAAAACTGATGTTTACTACCTGCAATGCAAAGTTTCTCCAGATGCCCAGCTAATAGCAGGGACAAATTGGCACACACCTTGGCAATTCACTTGTAAGTTGTGGCACAAATTTTCTAAGGGTGAATGGCAGCACTTCTGGCATCAATGGTCAGCAATGGCAATGGCATGTGATTCAGTAGAAGCAAATTAATTTCATATGTAGGCACTAAACAGAGATGGTAAAGGGACACTAAACATTGCTACACTGCACTGCTTAACTACTTTTTGCTCAAAATACTTTAAAGGGTAACTGCACCCAGACACAACTTATAATATAATATAATTTCAAGCAACTTTGCAATATACATAAGTTAAAAAATATGCAGCCTTTTCATGATTGTTAATGCAATAATAGGGGTTGGATTAGATACATAAGCCTGGCCCCTTGTTCTTCTGTTCTGACTGACTACTACAAAAAATGTAAAAAGTAGTCAACTCAGCCTGCCATCAGCCTGCATCCTCCAAATCCCACAATTCCCTGCACATGTGATGTCAATAAGGAAAGAAACATAACAGTGCAATTCACTGTGGGTTAAGTAGCTCCTGCATCTTATCTGTAAGTTGCTGTTACAGACAATTTGGAATATCAATGTTTTAGTCCCTCCTCCCCTGTCTGAATTTCAAATGACACGGAAAGAAAAGGAACTGTTTTGCAGCTGGATTTTAGCATATAAAAATAGTATTTATTCATACTTTATGAAGAAACAGATTACAGTGATAGGTATATTAGGGGTCGCTGTGTTGTGTAGGGTTTGTAAGCTGGAGTTCCCCTTTAACATTGCAAATATATTTTCCATGCATGATTTTTTTATTAAATTCTCCCAAAATAGTATTGTGTATATGTATGAGCAGTATATATGTTTGAATCAGAATGATTATTAATCCTATATCAAGGCAGTCTAAATATCTTGTATCGATGGCAGCAAAGCAGTTCATCTGCTTTGTTGCCATTAATGAAAAATGTTGGTATTTTAATTTAAAAAGACCACAAGGATTGATATCCTATTGTAAATAAAGTTTTGCACATAGCTTCTTTTTATAGGTTAATGTCCAATGCCTGATCCAGTAGGTGACTGTGAACTTTGCCTAGCTTATTGCAGGACAATACATTTTTACTCTGGCTAACTTGGATCAGAAAGCAGCCAACCCCTTAGGAAGCTCTGAGAGCCAAAGTGGCAGCTTGCTCTGCCTTTTTTTCATATGCCCTTATGTAAGTTGTTTGGTTTTTGCTTTCTACATTCCTTAACCCATGCACAGCTGAGAAGAAATCTCCAGACTGGCTAAATCATTTATAATACTAAAGATACTTTTGTTACAGATATGGGACCCCTTATCCAGAAATTGGTTATCCTGAAAGCTCTGAATTACAAGAAGGCCATCTGGTTGAACAGTCTCTTAAGGAATTCGACATGTACTAAAGTATGTTATAATGGCTTCTTTAGTTGACCTATGATATTTAGCTTTTTTTAACAATGGAGATCTAGAGGCTATACACTTGCCCATTTGTTATTAAACTAAAAAATCATATATTGAACTGTGATATATAATAATACATAGCAATAATAGTTCCTGGCCTTCTACAAAGACACAAAGACCTTCTGGTTGAAGTATAAGAATCCATGTCCCTGCAGAACAACTTGGTTGTGTTTTTTTTTTTTATTATATTTTTATTGTTTTTTCACAAGTTTTTACATAATAACAAAAATAAAAGACATTGTATATAACAAATTAGGAGAAAAAGAAGGGGGAAAAGAAAGTTACAGAAGGGAATATGAAGGTGTAGGTAAAAAAGGAAAAGAACAAAATAACCATCATTGGTACTCGAAAATACTTTTAGCTGTTACAAAATCTAAGTCTAAAAATCAATGTAAAGCTGTTATTTTGTATGAGAAGAAATATACTATGTAATCCCGGTCTAAGGCTTGCAGGAGAGGTTCTTTGTATTCAACTCTATATGGGTTCAATTTCCTAGTTTGTGGGGTTCTTTTTTTTATCCTCCTTGATTAGGGGGGAAGCAGTTTTTTTGCCAAAAGCTCGTAAGGGGCCCAAATATCCATACACTTTGGTACTTTGTTTTGCAATTGTGCTATTGCACTTTCAAAGTTCATGTTTCTAATTAGTCTCTTATGGAATACTGCAATCGATGGAGGTGTTAATTTTCTCCAATTTGCCGCTGTCGTTATGCATTCTGCTGTTAAAACATGATTTGTAAGTTTCTGAGCACAGTTCAGGAGATCTTTCAGTGGTTTCAGTGGTTTTCCCAGAAGAGGGTCCCTAGGTATATGTTTGCGGGTAACCCGCTCCAATACTTCACACACGTCCTCCCAAAACTGAGTAATTCAGGGGCAGGTCCAAAACAAATGGAACAGGGTGCCTAAGTCATGGCATCTTCTCCAACATGTGTTGGGGACTGAGGGAGAAAATGTATTCACTCTCACTGGGGTTTGGTTGTTGCTGGGTGCTTTAATCTGTTCTTAGGATAGTGCAATGTACCAGGCCAGACATAGCTAGCATAAAAAGCTTGCAGGTGGTGTCTAAGGTCTAGGACAGAGTAGAATTACACATATTTTACAACTAATACTTACCTTCTGTAATCTTATAGCACCTAATTACACATTATTCTTTCATTAACTTTCACTTTATTTAAAAGCAACACAGCCACTCTGTTCCAAAGTACTTTCACCCTGCTGCTGCTGGTGTTGGTGGTATTGAAATGTGACTGGGCCTCTTAGCCACGTCTAAGGATCTGTCTGACTGTTATTTTCTTTCAAATATTGAGATCCTTTTTCATTTAAAGAGTCTTGCGGCACTTGTCCAAGCACAACTGCTGGGTGTCAGTTATGTAAAAAAGGAGCAAAGTTTGCCACTGATCTAGTAAGGCACAGCTACTAACATATTGAAAAATCATGATATAATATAATAAAGTAAAATACATATGAGCTACAAACTGTGTGTCATATGATAATGTCTTTTCACAAATTCAGTTAATGAATAAAACTTAAATATCTTCAACCAGTTTGTATTAATGGCGCAAAAGGATTCCCATTAGGAAGCAGACAGCATAAAATGTAGAATCTTCCCATCTTCTTTTAATTAGAACATAATCGCTTTTTTCCCTATTGCACATAGTAAAGTTTCACCTGTAGAGTTGCCCCATGTAATAAAAATAAACATACAGGCGCACAGAATCTCTAATCAAATATGTGTGCCAATGACAATAGAAGAAAATTCTCCACTCTTTTTACACTATACTAATCCAATTTCTTGTAAGTACAATTTAAAGGGAGTGGGGTATCTGTTTCTTGGACTCAAAAAATTTGTGTCACAAGAAATGTTGTTACCCATTCATCTAGCTGTTTGAGAGTTGCGATATAATGAACCCCATTGACTATTTTCCTTGACCCTAACTTCCAGTTTCGCAAATTTGTGGGCAGAGTAAAACAGGACAGATTCGCTCATCACTAGATAGATATACCAGCAGCAGGGAGGCAAGTAAGAAGCATGTAATAGTAACACAGTTGTGAGCGAGAGCATGCATAAAAATGTAGATAGAATTCAAGAGAAATGGACAGACTGAGAATGTGAATAGGAAAGAGATGACTCAAGAGAACAGAAAAACAGATTTTATTAAATCCTGCAGACTTAGTATATAGGGAAGCAATCATATCAGAGAAAACAAGTTTGGGGAGGCTGCACTGATGAGGGACAGGGCAGTAATCAAAATTCCAGGTCAAGGTCAAGGATAATACAGGGGGATAGAAGAGAAGATAAACTTGCTGTAAGACAGGTGAACATGTTTAGTTAGATGATTTGGAAGTGAATGAGATGGGGGAAGAAAGATTAGGTGCAAGAAAATCCAGGGAAAGGTTCTTTATGTATAGTATTTATTAGTTTTGCTCCTAGACCTGCTCCTGATAATAGTAGCCAAGCAAAAAGTCTCACAACAGTGTCCAATTATGAACCAGAACATCTTACAGTATATTAACATCTTATATGAATGTTCTTATTTAGCCCCAAAAAGTCCTCTGTGAAACTAAAGATGTGTGTTTGTCTTGTAGCAATGTCGTAGGAGACAGAGAAACTATTCCAATGCAGAAAAACAATAGACTTAATGATAGTGTGGTTACTGTTAAAGTGTGCATTAACCTTACAGGATCTATTGCCTTTGTTATTTTGTCTTTGTTACATAGTCTAGCTAGCCTGCATATCTAGTTTCCCATCATACTGTATATATACATATATATTTTCAAACTGTTTTAATTATATATTATATCTGCACTCTCTTATGAGTCCAGTTTTAATGAAAATATCTGCCAGACCAGGTCACTGGCAGTGCATAGAAATGTACTG
This sequence comes from Xenopus tropicalis, assembly GCF_000004195.4. Lineage (NCBI taxonomy): Eukaryota > Metazoa > Chordata > Amphibia > Anura > Pipidae > Xenopus > Xenopus tropicalis. The sequence continues at coordinate 86,620,693 of NC_030681.2, forward strand.
TATCTATATTTACTTAAGGTTATAGCACCTACTGCATATAAACAGCATATAAACAGAAAACGCAAGTAAACCTTCCTTGTGCTTCCATCCATCTCACTAAGTAGTTGGTATCATATTCTGTGGCGGGGGTTGTGCTGGTGCCAGGACCAAAATGGATTAGTGCAAGAAGAAGCAGCTTGATAAATGGTAAATACAAGCAGAAGGGAAAAACACACACAGTTATTGCAGGCAGAGATAAGCTGAAGCTGGGAGCTGTGCGTGCATAGACTTGAGAAGCACATAGTCCATAGAGAGCAGCCAATGTGCAGGAGAGATACAACAAAGCACAACACAAGTAAAGAGAAAGAAATGCTATGCCACAGAAATGACCTATTGCATATTCTCATGTGATTAATAATGGAATGGTTTCAGCACACCTTTAGTCCATTCTCTTCTCCTACCCTTTATTGCAGGGATGAAGAACCTTCAAACTTTCAGCAGTTCTGGAGCTACATCTGCTCTGAGTACCTTGCCAGCTTCAGTAATGTGTGTCTGGGATAAGTAGTTACATGGCCAAATCCAACTGTTTGAATTTTTACTTACTATTCCTCAAGGATGTAAATTCAGTTATTGTCTGATTACAGTACCTTTAAGATGTCGGTCGTTGCTTGAAGCTGCTTTTTAACAGTATCTGGAGGACTACATATTGGACATTTGTGCTATATTTACCACTAACTAATCTCCATACTGCTACTGGGGTGCTAAGCTCCACTCTTTGAGCTAACCTCCTCTTCCTGCCAATGCTGCCTGTGCAGTTTATTTCTCCACTGTATTCAGGACAAGGTTGCTTGATGTTGGACCTGTGTGCTCAGGCCATTTATGCAATGTAAGTCATAATGGTACAACTCTTTTTATTTTTAAACATTGAAATTCATTTCTTTCAGTTGTCTTTCATTTATACTTTCTAGCTCAGTGCGTCTTATTCTCTCCATTTTTTAGAGAGATTAATGGGCCAGTGATATGATTTCCTTCATCAGCTGCTGTAATAACGGACAGGATTTGCATTCGTGATCACTGCCTCTGCACCATTTGCTTACTTATTAGAAACAATATAATATATTTACATGCAGGGCATAACCTCAGCCAAGAACCTATTTATGGTCTGGGGAAACATATATTCATGAAGCTGTCTTCGGAGCAAAATATTTACATACATATTTCTCCATTATTTTGATTTCCACAATTTGTCTAAAAACATTTGTTTACCCTGCTGCCCAAGAGCAGGGAGCAGAGCGGAGAATAGACCACTGAATTATATTTAAAGCAAATTGCACATGCAATAAAATACAATAATAGACATGAGTTCTTCTAATGCTAATGTCATACTTGGAGACTTTCCAGATGAAATGCTGAGGGAAGTCGGCCAAAGAGTGATCAGTTGCTCCCTGTGGAGTGAGGTACGAGAAAGTATCAGCTGTGAAATACTTGTGCTCTTTCTTTTTCAGAGAACAGACTGGTGTCTCTATGCCTGAAAAGCCCAAGGCCCAGATATCATGCACTGAGTCTCTTAATGGGCAATTAAAAAAGAAAAAAAAAATAATAATCTAATTATTGTTTTCTGAAGGGTTTCTGCTTATAGTTTATATGCATAGCCAGTTCTCAGCCAGTACTTCACAAGTTAGTGTTGCTTAGCTGAGTTCCGTCATAGGGTGTATCTGCCTCACAGCCAGATAAATCCCCTTTAACGTGCTCCAGTCAGTATAACAAACTCCATAGCCATGCATACTCAAACACTTTCTATTTGTAAACACAGTGGTGTCAGCATAGAAGGTCCTTCTTCATTCCAGTGCCGGACTCCCCAGCAGTTGTTTCATCACATAGTTAATTACTATGCTGAGATACTTGGGACCTTCTTGAATATAGTCTTTAGTTGGTGTGCTTGGTATGTTAAATCTACAGGACTCACAGCAAACAGGTTTGTACCTTGGGTTTTTTATGTTGTTTTTTTTTTTTTTAAACTGCCCAAGAAAAGATTAACATAGCTCAGACCAATAACTTCAACTTACAACCATTGTAAATTCCCGCTCTGCTCCACCCCCCCAGTCCACTGGCCAAATGTCCTAATGAAGAACCTGACAATTGGATAAGTAGTTTTAATCCTAGGAAGAGTCTATGCCTTTGCCATGGATTTCCGGGAGAGGACGATGGAAAATCAAAACTATTTACATCCACAGGAATTTGTTTCTCCCATTTGTAACTTAGGGACTAAGGAAAGGGGCAACCAAGAAAAGGAAAAAAGGTTGCAGAGTTCAGAGTCACAGATTGTTACTGCTATCATCTATTACAGTGCACAGTCCAACACTTCTGTAATTATTTTAATTATTTATATCAATTAGTTTATATATATTGTAGGATGTAATATTAATTTTATCATAATATACACTATAAGCCAACATGTGTTTTTTGAATATTTCTTTAAAGTGAAAAAGACGTATTTGAATAAAATGAATTCCATTTATTTGAGCTTGATTTGATAAATTGCTCTAAGCTGTGCCCTCTGATTTTACAAAAACACTTCCCGACTCTGCAGCTAGCATCATTTTTCTCAGTCCAATGCAATGATGAGCATGGGATAAAGCCAGTTTAAAGCTAAATGTGATCCTAGGCAGGATAGTGCGTCGCTGTCCCCAACCTTAAAAAGAAAGCTCAGCAGGACCCTAAAAAATATATTCCTTTTTATCTTACCCTTTCTCTTCTGCTCCCATTTTAATCTATTCTAATGTCTCGCCACTAATCTTCTTTCTCTCTTATTCTGCCCTTCCTTTATGTGCTCCCCACATCTTGCTCAGCAAAAAACTGCACTCGAAATGGAAAGAAGGTTCAAGTTTAGAGGACATGTCAACCTAAAATTTTTTTTGTTGCCTATAAAGGTAAACATAATTCTAAGCAACTTTGCAATATACATTCATTACAAATTTGTTATGGTTTTTACATTATTTGTACAGGTGTGGGATCTCTTATCCGGAAACCCGTTATTCAGAAAGCTACAAATTACGGAAAGCCCATCTCCCATAGACTCCATTTTAATCAAATAATTCAGAATTTAAAAACTGATTTTTTTTTTCTCTGTAATAATAAAACAGTACCTTGTACTTGATCCCAACTAAGGTATAAATAATCATTATTGGATACAAAACAATCCTATTGGGTTTAATTAATGTTTTATTGATTTTTTAGTCGACTTAAGGTATGGAGATCCAAATTACGGGAAAGAAACCTTATCCAGAATACCCTTGGTCCCGAGCATTCTGGATAATGGGTCCTATACCTGTATATATATTTGCTATTAGAAGCAGTGTCTGCCTGTCCTTTCTATTCTCTGCCCTGTTGGCTCTGACCCTTGAAACAATGTAACACAAGGCAGCAGACTGACAGACCTTTTATTAGGCAAAAAAAATATGTTTTAGATTGACATGTTCTTTAAAGCTTCTGTACCCTGTCTAATAAGAGAACACAAAGTGAAGCTTTCCACTCCATTCCATTCCACTGTACAACAGGCCTGCAAAGGAAACACAATCATGATCAAAAAACAAAAACCCACTGCAGAGTACATTTTTTGATGCCAACAACAAATCTGCCTTTATTTCATGCTTTTCGGTAGCTCTATAGCCATGGGCACAATTTTAATAGCAGGGAGATAAGCATCAGTCTGTGTTCCACATTTTATATGACTGCTTTTAAAATGAAAAGTGTGATATAAGGACACAGTTTTCTTCTGAAGAAAAAACATTTTTTTTACGTTTGTGCCATGCTGAGAGCAATTCAGTATCTATAGTAGTTAGGTTATTTACGGGACCTCACATCTGCCAGAGGCCTACAACATCTTTTGTGAGACAAATCAATTTAATGTTAATGGTTTGGGTAAGAATCTACAATTCTCTAGATGGCCACAAACCATATCAGCAACTTCCAAGCATTCCATTATCAGTATCAATGTATACAGTTCCCCACTAGAATATAAGTTAATCATCAAAACTAGTCATGTGCACTAGTTATTACGTGATGCGATGAATAATGCACCCCTTACTGTGAAAATAGTAAGTAATTAGTCACCAAGGTGTTCCATGGCAAGATAAAGGCATAGGGCCTCATATTTAAAAGTAGCAAGTGCTTTATTTCTTAAAATATCTCTTTCAATGGATCATGTGACATAAATGTCATTGCCATTTCTAATTAAGCCCCACAGATACCAGTTTATAAGAAAACATTGTTTAGCTTTTGCATAGTTCTTATATATTACATACTGTACTTGTTATTCTTACATCAGGGGAGATCCTTATCAATGCCCCTTATGAAACTCATTTTGGTTTATTGCTGGCTAAGTTAAATTCTTCTTTGCAGTTTCAGGCAAATTGCTATGCCATTACTCTGGGGACATGACATTTGCTTTCAGTTTCATTCTCTTTACTTTTGTGACTGATCTGCTGGAAACTTTAACTTGCTTGCGCTGACAGTTTCTATAAAAGAACTTTGATACCTTTCTTTTCTGTATCCAGTTGCCATTAATGTAATAGCCTTGCCTCTCCAATCAACTCAGACATACCACATCTCTTTTATTCTAAGTATCACTACGAACTAGATAGCAACTTCATATGTTGTATGTATTTTATTAGTCTATATAAGGTATAGACAAGGGGTGACCAAGACTGAACTAGTGAGGGGTCTACTTATAATGAAGTTATTGCATCAAAGTATTTTAACTTACACTGATGCTGGTACTGTAACTTAACTGAAATACACTGAATAAAAACACATTTTGTTGTTTTTAACTAAATGCCAACTTTTTACCATTTTTTAAATCTGAACACTGGGAAGCTAGCTTTTTTTGAGTGAGAGATTAGAAGGTTCATTTGCAACTGCAATGTAAAGCTTAAGGTACAAAAATTGACACAAACTGCCAGTCACTAGTGTATAACTGTACTTGTGCACCAAAGGACAGTTTTCCATTGTGGTAACCCTGGACATGATTTCAACTTGCATCTAATTCACATCAAAGTGGGAGTACAGTTGTTTCAATTTTAATGCACTGGACACAATAAGCCGCACATCTCCCTTAGAGACCATGATTATGCATAAATCATAGAAAAAAAGTTGTGTTGTGGGGAAAAAATGGCAATTCTACTCAAAACTGCGCTATTAACTGTGGTACTGTAAGTAATATTGTATAAGACTTAATAATTTAAAACTTGTTATTTCACTACTGGGAACATTATTAACAATATAGAACCTTGGTGAACTTCAACTAGCTGTAGGCTTTCTTCTGTAACAGCTTCTATGTGCTAACGCATACAACATATTTATGATCTGCCAATTGTTTTCTTTCATATATAAAATTGCAGTCCAGCATTCAATTAATGGAGAATTGGAGTCTTTTATTCTCACATAACTAAACATTACAAGGAGCACTATATTTACAGGGGTATATTAATCACAATGTGTATAAAGTGGAGTAAAGCATTACTGGTGATGTTGCTCATAGCAGCCAGTCAGATGCTTTGCTTTGGTTTTGTAACTGTTGAAATCTAATTGCTGATTGGTTACCCTGGGCAACTTCACCAGTAATGCTGTATAATGTTTTTACACAGCATGATAAATATACCCGTAAGTTACTAGTGCCTATTTTATTAACTAAGAATCCCTGATACGTATTCCTTTTGCCAAGAAACAAAAGCAGTCATTCATAGATCCCACAATCAGGCATAGTTGATGAAAAATACATTTTATTTTAAATACATGTAACATACAGTATAGCCTTACACATTTTGTTCAAATGGCACTTAATCATATTCATTTTAGGCTCTACAATTAAGTGCTGTGTGCACAAATCATAGGATCATAGGATCTTTAATTAGCTGCTGTTGTTTCTTGGTATGGATTACCTCCTCAAGCTGTAGAGCTGGAGAATGCATACTCAGTCCCAAAGTTTGAATTACTTTGAGGCGAAGCTGAAGTGGAACAAAAACCTTTGCATTTGCAGATCTTTGGAGAGTACAAAGAATTTCTAAGTAACCTTTTACCTGTAAGGTGTAAACAAACCATCTGAGAATGCTGAAGACTTTTGAAAGATTCCATTTTGGAAGGTGACATGTTACTGGATTTTAAAGATGGAAAGTGTTCCAGCAGGAAGTAGAACTAGAATGTGTAGGTGGCTGACAAGACTAGCCCTTATTAAACCAGGACTCATAATCATACGGACCCATTTTCCCTTTGTGCTATATTTTCCTTATTGTATTAGGGTAGAAAGGGGAACATGCACCATGTTTATAACTCATATCAACACCTTGTTCAGTGGACACGAAAATCATAAAAATATGTTTGTGGGGGTCAAACATTAAACCCTTATATATATAATGATATATAAGATATATATAACAAAATTTGACCCCATCCCCACATATCTGCTGTCAAGTACTCAGAACCACAAGATGAGGAGGGTTGACTTCTTTTTGTTTGCAGCCCTTAGCACAGAGTAAATGCGAAACAATAATAGTCTGCTAACACAAAGCAGAGAAGGCAGTAAGCACAGGGCCTTTTTGGCAAGTGTCCATTGTAGCACCCTAACTTGCATGTTTGCATGCATTCGAATAAAATTCAATTTAAGGGAAAGGTAGGGGGCAGGATTCACCTATGCACTACCCTCTACCCACCACCTTGTATACAGTGCTGTCCAATATAGGCAGGGTCAAAGGGGTAACTGCAGGTCCCTGTTTTCTAAAATTGAGCACAAAGACCAGCAACAATTAAAAAAGGGGGGTAGGCATTATGTCTCTTTTGCACCCTGCCTCCCTTTTGTTATTTGAGTCCTGCAGTGTTGGAAGAAGCTTTCAACAACACTATTTGCAATATACCAAAATTAGCTAATATGAGTCACTCATAATCCCTCAAAGGCACACTTGCATATGTAAATGTATAGATTGTATATCGTAAAAAAAAGTGTTAAAAGGGTGCACACAACTGATATAATCAAATGCTATTGAGTTAAATTAGTTTTTATTGTTCTTCTTTTGGCTGGGGGATGCTTATATAGATGAGCACTTGCAAGAGTAAGGCTTGTTTATGCAGGCGGATAGGTACACCTGCAAAGATCTATTTCACGTGCAGAAATAGTAAATCATGCAATCACCCACTGCATATTGTGCAATCAATTAAAACAACAACCCTACAAGAAAACTGTCTTTCTCTTTGAACCTATTGATTTTTTCCATATTACTGATTGCATATGAACCTTGCTATAGAGCTGGAAAATGGAGGGCAAAAAAAAGTTGTGTAGGTCCAAAGGAAGCCTATAATCATGCACTTATATTCACTAAATGCAGATAGAAATTACAAAGTGAGATTCAGAGGGTTTATAGAGAGATACACATTGTCTGTCAGATGTCTGCAAAGTAGTAGTTCAATGCTGTCAAACATATACATATCCTGCATTTCAGTACCCTGGATGCTGAACAAAATGTATCTTGAGAGCATTTCTTATAAGATGGCCATTAAGATAGCATTCTATAGTATAATGCAGAAGCCCTGTATATAGTGAGAAATAGTGAGCCCTGTATAAAGTAGAGTAATGCCTCTGTGCTTTTCTACTTGGGGTGGGGTGATGATTAATCAAAGCTATTGGAGGCTTGCATGTTTGCAAATTAATCTTGCCCAGTGTTTTATTTTCCTATTTTTTTAAAACCATACCAATAATCTCAGAATGTTGCAAAGGCTCAAATTACAAATGATAGCATCATTTTCAGGGCTGAGTGTGCTGAATGGGTTTATAGAGAACCCTGCATCATGTTATAACCTTGTGCACAGGTTTATAATGTAAGCTTTAATGAGCAGGGCCCTCTTTACCTGCTGTGCTGCTCAGTATTTGTATTTCACTTATATGGCTGATGTTTATAATAAATATGATTTATTAATAGTAATAATAATAATTGTACTGTAGTAGTCCCACACCTTGTGTCTCAACCCTTGTAAGCTCTTTTGGGCAGGGCTCTCTTCACCTCTTGTATCTGTTATTGATTGCTTTATATGTTTCTCTGTATGTCCAATGTATCTAACCCACTTATTGTACAGCGTCGCGGAATATGTTGGCGCTTTATAAATAAATGTTAAATGTTAATAAATAGTAGTCGTTTTATACTGTCAAAATAGTTTCAAGTAACAGTCTATATTTCAGCACCCTGGACAGGGGAGGGGGAGAAAACTCGTTGTTTTTGAATTAGGACCCTGAAGAACCCCCAGCTTGGGCACAACATAAAACACGCCCATAAGGCTGTACAGCTAGAGAATCTGTTAGAAAACAGACTTTGGCAGACAAATACTGAGGCGCTTACTGATTCCAGGTTTAGCCGTGCTGACTGTGTGTGAGGGGGTTCATCTCCCATCCTGCCTGTGGCTGCCCTGGTTGCCAGTTAGGGGCAGCAGCAACAGCAGCAGCAGCAGTTCAGAACCACGTTTCGCGGACAGCTCCCAGCGCTGAGCGGTGTTGCGGCTCCAAGGCAAGTTGATCTGAGAGCGATCTGCTTTCCGCAGAATCCCGTGTCCGGCAGATCGTAACCCGGGGAACCGAGTCAGACGGGGGCATGTGAGCAGGGGTAAGGCGCCTTGTTAGTGCATCGGAAACATTCACTTGGGCTCATATTTATTTCACCCGTGATCTTTACCCAAGCAACATGTTTATCTTTCTTATGTCATATTGGGGCTACAGTGTTAAAGATAACCGAGCTTTAGTTTGGAAATGTATTTTTTTAAATAGGAAAACCTTAATAGGTTTGTAAAACAGCTACTACGCCCCCTCTAGTGTTGCTAGACATCTGCTTATTACATAAAAGATTATTTCCTATCTCTTTGACTGATGCAGTTCGTGCTGCTAATATATATTGACATGGAAACGGAAAACATATTGGGAATACTTGCTGAGCAGATACTGCACGGAAATCCACTTTGCTGATCACATTTGTACAAACGGATCTTTTTATCCACTAACATTATTTGGAGAATATGTTGCCTGACCCTATTTCACAATAGCAGGAAAGTTTCAAGTGGGGATTCTTAATACAAGTTTATATTAAGCTTGGAAAACCAAGGGTACTCTGTGGGGAGGTGATGCTTTTGTTAAAGATTATGCAGCAAATGGATCCCTTTCAGCCCACCCTCCATGTTCTCCATGCGGATCTTTAAATGTAAATCTCCCCATGTTGATTCCAACCAATTAACACTTTCATGACAACATTGATGAGATGGGGAGATAATCCTGCTCCAAAAATGTATTTTGTAGATCTCTGTTTACTAGTCAGTTTTCTAATAAGCCCCCAAGTCTCCTGTAAAAGCACTGACCCTTAATTATTTTCAGAAAAAAAGTAAATACAATTGTTTTTCTCATGTGCATTATGGACAGGTCCAGGGTGAATTACATAGCTCATGTCTGAAACTGACAAGGAACTGCTTTTCATATATTTCAAAACTGGTGCTACCTGCCCTGGAAGATCAGGTTTGAACACAGGAAAAGGTGCCATATAAGCATGGCAGTGCCTTAGTGGTCTTGTAGCAATATAGTAAGCCCTCAACTTGTTTGCCCAAATTGTGATTGATTAGCAGTATAAAACTGTTGAAGGAGGGTGGTCTCATAAGATGGTGGTACTGTCACTAGACAAAGTCCGCTCCTCTTTCTTTTGTAGCTATAGAAGAAATCCATTTGAGATAAATATCATACAGCACAACAGTAGTATTTGCAAGAAATGCTCTATATTAAAGTCACTACCTGAGTGTGAGGTGAACAGCCCTAGAAAGCATTGTTTACACAAAGGTGTTCATTTGTAACATATGCTGGCAGTTTTGATAAGAGTTGAGGTGTTTATCAATGGATTTCAAATCAGTCAAAGCATTAAAAACACATTTCACAAATTAACTGTATTTCCTTATCTGTGTTTTCACTGAGCTTTGGAAGCCAGGGGGAGGGCGATGTGTTTTGCATCCTAATACAGGATAATATATGGTGTCTCTAGTCTAAAAGAGTATAAAAATAAACAAAGCATAAATCCTTGAGTGTGTCATTAAACTATCATTGCAGAAGAAATTATTATTAATCATTCCAGGATGCATGGCTGTGATTGTATTCTGTGCAATGATATCTTGGTAAATAATGACCTTTATTTGCGTTTTCCTCTTTTTTTTTTCAACACAAAAATGAGATATTGATCTACCTCAAACTATAGTAGCAATTACTAACATAAAGCACATTCCTTATTGTTTTGTTTAATTACCATGTCCATAAGGAGAATTCTCAGCTGATTTCCTAATTTCAGGTTTCTTGATAGTAAACATAATAATTGATTCCTTTGAAGCTTGCTATGCTGGAGGACATTTTTGGTCCTGCTATGCAGCACTTAAAAAAAATGTATAACTGAACTAGGCTTTTGCTACCTTTGTTAGCTAATGAATTTCCTAATTGCATAAAGAAAGCATCAAAATCTTTTCTCAAAGGACATTAGCCAGACTTTGATGTCAGTGGGCAGTGATCCCTCACAGTGCTTCTGATCTCAGGCAAAAAAGGGACTTCATGCATCTCAGCAGGAACTCTGCTTGGGGCTGTGGTGATGATTATCATTTCAACTGTTAGTATAATGGCTAGCCATACAATGTGCTAGAAATGAATTAATTATTATTTTTCTGTAAATCTACACTCACAACAAACCCCACCCTTAGATACCTCTGGGGTTTTGCAAAGCATATGACTGTAAACATTGACCCTTCTTGAACTATTGTCTTAACAGAGTGATCTAAAATGCAATACATGCGTGTGTTTGTGCAAATGTGCAAAATTATTCATCAGTATATGCACCCCTTTGCGTATGATTACATAAATAAGTTTTTCTATACGTGTAATACGCAAGGGCATATGCATGCATTTATGTGTCTATTTGTATGAACTTATCTATGTGCATTTATATGTGTGTCCCATTTTTATTTGTACAGTGTACCTTAAATTAGTTTGCAAAGGGCATTCAACAAATTCTGCTCAAACTGCAATCTGAATTGTAGATACTGAACATAAATGTGAATAATTTATATAGCGCTGTCAATTGAAAGAGTTTTAAAAATAAAGTGTTGGATTTATATTTTGCTTAGCCACTCAATATGTGCTTTAATACACCTAACATCAAATTACTACTTGAAACTAGTATATTGTATTTACTATCCATGGTTATGACGTACTAGATGGACAGTTCCATAGGGTAAATCAAACTCTTGTTTAATAGTGATGAATGTGACAATGTATTCTGTACAGTAAGTGACCTACACAGAACGGGTCACAGCTGGCTACAGCAGCTGGATATACATTAACTAATAAACGTGTTTTGTTAAACAAATGAAAGACTAATGACTTGAAAGCCCTCGGTGTTTTTGCCTGCAGACTTCCTGTGTTTGGGAAAAAAAATCCCAAGAATCTTTAGTTATAGTTCACAGGTTTAACATCAGGGACATTAGCGCTCCATAAAACAAAAATGGTTTCAGATTTCATGGGCTGCTACTATACAAATATATGAAAAATGCTCCATTATATAACGGTGCTGTAATTGCCAGTATTGCCTGACAGTTCACCTAGCAAAAGTATTCTGGGAGTTACAGTTCTACACCAGTAAGAGCTGCAGTGCATTTTTGTTTTGCTATGCATTGCCCCTCACCATAGAACTCCAGGCTTGAAACTGCATTAAGTACAAACTGACTAGCATCCACTCCTTAGTAATTACAACAAAGCAGCAGGCTGTTGTTTGAACAAAAGTGTTTGTTTTCTTCTGTGCATGCAGTGTATTCAGATGATTAGATAATTGAAATATACTGCCGCAGTGGCCAACCATTGCATCTTACTGTATTCGAGGAAACTAAACAAAAAGTGACACAAGCATTTATTTACTTGTAACTGTCTATCGGGGTTAATAACCAAATGATTGCAGCATGGTCTGGTGTCAAAAGGGAACTGTTAGTAATTCATTGTAGATTTATAACAAGTATTCTGTATCTTCAGGATGCCATTGTGTGCACTAAGGTATAGGATATACTATGATAGAAAGTATCCATGCATCTAAAAAATACAGTGTTTTCTAAATAAAATCATTGCACTTTCAAGCATTACTGGACATTAATTGTTATTTGATATATTACATTTTCGATGATCATATTGCAGTTATTGCACAATGCCTTAAATATGAAACTACAGTAAGGAAGACACCGGTATTCCAGCTCTGCACTTATGACTTTAGAAGTCAGGCTTCTATATAATAAGTGACAATGATTTTAACATGTGTTTGACCAGCTACATCTATATTGTGTCCATATCTGTTTCAGATATTTAACCTGTTACTCTCAAGATGCCCACTCAGGGACAGCTCCAAGAATGGGAGTTGGGGGCAGAGGGAAGAACACTTCTGGGATAAAAATATACATATATACATACATTTCAGAGAACAAGAAGGTCATCCACACGACCTTTAAAAAAGGATTAAGGGCAGAAAAATACATTTACAATTGCAACTGTGTTTAAGAAGGTCTTTGGTTAATAAGTAGTATTTATTTACCTTGAACTACAGAATTACATGACTCAGGTTGAAAAAAAGACAACTATATGTTAGATTCAGTCCTTCAATGTACGTCCTCAGCATCACTGACCCAAACTAGACAAAAAGTAACATATATATAATATAGAATGCAAAGTATAAAGAGCTTAGCATAGACAGTAATAGCTGCAGCTATGTTATATATCCATCTGGGTTCTTGCTTGGGAATTTTATGCTTTCATGAATAAAATGCAAATATGCAAGAAAGGTATATGTAGAGTGCACAATAAGCATGAAATATAGAAGAATGTTAGTTCCGAAATATATTTTAAACTCATGTGTTAGAGTTCATTACATTAATCCAACTTAGAAGGTCCCCAAAATATTGTTTGTTTTACTGTATTGCTGTTAGGATTTAAAAAGATAATCCAGCTGTACTGGATTCCACTTATTTGTCTTTTTTGTTTTTGCTCAAATTTAACTTTCATAAGAAGGGTGAATACATTTCATCAGAATATTGCCTATCTATTGCATTACTGCTTTATATGTATCTCCTTTAGTTGTTTGCCAGCATGTATAGCACCAATAGGGTGTAAAAATTCAAAGTCAAGGTAAAACCATTCATCAGATAAAGTTAACACGAGGGAGCAGTTATATATCCAATGATACTTTGCATTCGGAAGCAGCTGTGGCCCCTTCTTAGTGGGGCCACAGCATAACATATATTGGCAGAACAATACGTAGGGACATGCTAAAATACTGAGGAATTGTCAGATTTGACAGACTCAAAACTACCTTTATCTTAATGCTGTATTACAACTATGCACCCTGGTGGAAAGCTTATATTTCAATAATTCTCTCAAAATGGTAGGATGTCAATTGTTTGGAATTCTTTCAAGATTATTTCTACATCAAAGGTACTGACTATTGCCAATCCCTATTAGCCAAGACCATGGTGGGGCAATTTGTACTCCAATCAGCTGTGCTATATACGAAAGGATTTATGGTAAAATCAGTAGCAATCATGGGCAGTGAAGAAAGAAGTCCTGGAGTGACTTAGCAATAGATGAAAGTCACATGATATTACATCACACAGCATAAACCAGTCGGTATTGATGGAGTAGATCATACAGAGACAGAGCAAAGGAAAAATGAATGAAGAGTTGACTCTACAACCGTAAATTATAGTCTACAAAGTTGAAAATCAGGTTTATGCTGGGTTTTCAGCAACAATTCTGATCAGAGAAATTGGAGAACACTTGTTAAAATAGGTTTTACTTCTACCTAATTAGACTAGCGGCTAGATCTTCCATTTGCAAACTTCTTGAAGTAAAGGTAATATTATAATGATAAAGAAAATGTCAGTAGGAGTGGCCTAAATCTTGTTGATCTGATGGCATCATACGTCATCCCTGTCACTTCTTTTAAATGAATTGCTAATTCAAATCACAACAGGCCCATTTTTGCTTTATTATAGAGGGGATTAGTTCTCTAAATCAAAATACATTTGGAGTTTGGCTTGAATGATGGTTTTTGTCATATCAAATGGACATAGAAGCCAATATACTGTAGGCTAAAATGGTAGGAAATTATTCTATCTCTGCCCATTAAATGGAAAGTGTTTCTCTGAGTTTACTGGCAATATCAGACAAAAAGGTCAATTACACGTAGTAAAGAACAGATGGAGAGAAACATTTAGGAATCCATATTTTCCCTAATCTCCAACAAACATTGCTTTAGACTGTAATTTCTAAACAGTGGCATCAAGCATTTGCTTGCAGCAAAGTGTTATCAGCTCTTCCCTGATTTCTCTGAGCGGTGAGCAATTTCATACATTTGGATTTATTCTTATTTGGAGTAAAATACAGACATTTTTCTTCCCTTCCTCTTCCCTCTTTGCCATCATTGATGGTGGATGGCATCCTAACCAGCTTGTTTTTTTTTGACTCTTGACAAAAGATTTTTTCAAACTGAAAGGATTTTTGATGAGATGAAAGGTTTATTTGTTTAACAAAATGTTCTTTGGCCATTTTAATTTTGCATATTGTTTTGAAACTGTCTGAAAAGGATCATCAGTGACATGGTCCCTGCGGATAATGCCACAACAATGCCTACGGGAAGTCTGCAGAGTACACATTGTGGGTGTAAGTTATCTTGCTATTAGAAGGAATGGAATAATGACTGTGATATGAATTTTTAATTCCATGTGATGTTCAGGGTACGTTTGATATTCAAAAAGCCTCTGTTTTTTTTTAAACAAGAAATGTATTTATGCATAAGCAAAGAGATCATTTATATGCACTGTGTTATTATATTTATATGTTTTATAAGCCCAGCGGTTTTTAGGCAGTGGTATAAATGTAGAGCATAGAAGACAATTATAAATGAATGCAATGTAAAATCAATTTTTGTATTGGTGAACATATGTCTTTCTCAAAATATGTTATTTTTTTTAACCATTTGCAATCAATGCATTCTGTTTACTGGGCATCAGTAAACTGTTATTGAGAATAAATGTAGGAAACTGATAAAGGTAGAAAACAATATTACACGTTTGATGAGGGTAGTGTATTGTATATTTCATGATCCTTCCTCCGCTACCACCCCTGTGAGTGCTTATTTTTATGTTGTTGCAGCAACACATGGAAGTCACATGACATTTTTATTAGGTTGACATAATAGGTAATATTCTGTCTCCCCTAATGTCACAAAAACATGCCCAGCGCATGATAAATGTATTATATAGGTAGCAGTGGAGAACAGGCAATCTATTAGATAAAGGAAGAAAAATACTTTAAAGCTATTAAAAAGCAACATAAATGTGAGCATCATCAGAAGCTTATGAAGTGAGCTGTGTCCACAAAACACATTATCTGTAGTCTATTCTGATACTCCACTACTGCATGTTTATTTTCTGAACTGCACCATAAATGGACCCATGTACAAATGGTTGCATTAATATGTAGCAGAGACCACAATGATTTTGAAACAGCTGAATATTTAGCTAATAGCAATGTATCTCCTTAAATCCTCACTCATAACTTTATCTTGTCTCATTCACCCATTTAAGGGAGATGTCCATCTTTACATTAACTTTTACTATGTTATAGAATGGCCAGTTCTTCAATACTTACTTATTTTTTTATAGTTTTCGATTATGTGCCTACTTGTAACTCTTTAAATGGGGGTTACTGACCCCAGCAACCCATAAACTTTTGCTCTGTGAGGCTACAATTTTTTTGTTATTGTAACTTTGTATTACCTATTTTTCAATTCAGGTCCTCTACTATAAATATATTACCCTCTCATTCAAACCACTCCTTGGTTGTTGAGGAAATTTAAACCCTAGCAACCAGATAACTGCTGAAATTACAAAATGGAGTGTTGCTGAGCAAAACGTGAAATAATTAAAAAAAAAAATCAAATAATAAAAAATAAGACCAATTGCAGATTGTCTCAGAATCTTATACTCTACATCATTCTAAAAGTTAACAAAATAGTTAACAACCCCTTTAAGGCGGCAACCTTTTCTAGAATTTCCTTCAACGTTCCATCAGACTTTGTCCCGAAGACACACAGAGATACTAAGTAGCAGCTAATTGTCACGGCTACAAAAAACGCCAGTAAATACCCTGCCATAGGCAATATTGAGAATTGTCTCTGCTAAAACACACATAGAGACAGTTATCAGTAAATTAACAGCATTTTTGTTTTTGTAGCCGTGACAAGTAGCTCTGTGTGTCTCCAAGCTTAAACACACATTTCTGTAGAAAAGCTAGTTCTTCTTTCTCTTCTATATAACTTATATAGTCTATAAACTGGTGCCTCTTTACCACTGATCTTACTGATCCCATGCTTTGCACTTTATAATCCTTTCTTCTTTAAATTGTAAGCACATTGCCCACTTTACCTCTTGAATCTGTCAACATTTCAGTCTGGTGAGTCTTGATTTCAGGACAAATAACCGAGATAATATTTCTGCTAATTGCTTCTCGTCCGTGTCTTCTAACTGGCACAACTCAAGCTAGTATTCACTGAAATGGAAATAGTATTGAAATTATTTACCTTCACTTGGGAATCCTGTTAACTGAGAAAGAAAAACAGACCTGAAGTTCCTCTCCTACTTATTTAAATAACAATGTCTCTGTAGAAGAAGTCAGTTTAGTATTCGTTAGTTACTCATTTTCCTAGCAGAGCTGCATATTTATGTACCTAATATTTTCCCAGTATATTATGTTCTGATTCTACTGTTACCATTATCCACATCATTTTACTGGGAATATCAGGAAGACCTAAAGGAGAGCAAACAAAGAGACTTACATACTTCAGACTTTATTACATCTGGGGTGCCTATAAAGTTATGTGATAAGTATCTGTATGTTTTATTGTTGCTGTTTTGGTCAGCAGTAGTTATATATCAGTTAGTCCTAGGTCATGTAATCTTCTATGTCTTTAACAATTCAACATCTGGAAGTCATAGGAATGAGAATTAGAGATACGGGCAACCAAAATGCAGTGCTTTGACAACTGGTAGGTTTAACTTTCTTTTTTTTTTTACGTATAGATGCAAAAGTTGAAAGAAGGTCAGCCCATATGGCTGAAGGGTATAGATAGGATTTGCCAACACAGGCACTTTTAACTCTGTGGGTAGGCTTATTGTGATCTGTGTGTCTGTGGTAATATTATTAAACTAAATGCATTTCTCTAAATCCACATAATGTGCAGATAAATACATTCAATAGAAAATGTATGTATTATTGCTTACCCTTTAAAGTTAAAGTTTGTGATGGAATATCATAGTCTTGATGTTGATGCAAAATGCACCCTAAATTTAAATATATTTACAGTCTCTCCACTCCTATAAATATGTTAAACTTGTCTATTGTCCTTAATTATGCAAGTGCTGCTCTGGTATATATATATATATATATATATATATATATATATATATATATATATATATATATATATATATATATATATATATATATATATATATATCATGATATATGATGCCTCTTAAACAGAGCTATTACACTGAATACCAAAAGATATCACAGAACTCAGTAGTAAATAGTATATTCAATACAGCAGATAATTATCAGAGTACTTGGGTGAACAATCAGAGAAAGCACAGGCTACCCAAAGGCCTTATCACTTGGGTCTATTTACTGGTTACATGAGTTCTTACTTACTGCCTCCTGATTTGCTTCTTGGCACAGCTAATGCTAAGTGGTGATAAAAAAAAAACCTGAAGGATCACACTAAGTAGGTTGTCCCCTTCAGTTTTGGGCTGGGCATCCTTGGGACCACTAGAGAACTTGATATTATGGAACCTCCCCTACAAATATTAGACATAGTGCTACATGATATGGCTATTAAGACCTATGGTAAAATTAGATATAACTAATAGATATTTTCCTAGGCTAGAGCCAAGCAATAAATAATTGTGTGATAAAATGCTCACTCAAACAAAAAGTAAATATGTTCCAGTAAAAAAACAAATTGCAGCCACCAGCATTTTTAATAAACTCTGACAAGAAACCACTATATCTCACTAAATATTTTTTTTTATCTGCAAGGATGTAGGACAGGAATGGGGGATACATTTATCCCCTCCTTCCTCAACCTGAATTTAGGGGGGAGATCCATATCTTTGCAAATATGGGGAGCAGATTGTTGCTGTTATTAACTCCAATGAGCTTACTAGTGAGGATTACTAGTGAGTGCAATGAAAAGATTTTTGGATATATTAATACCAGGGATTAATAAGCAAATACACACTAAAATGTATTGTAAAAAAAGCAGTGCTAATACTCTATTACCTGCCTACTCTTGCCACCCAAATGGCCTTATACATGGTTTGCCCCTTGGATGGAACTGCTCAACCAATTCAGAATATTTAAAACATGCTCAGGATATGAACACAAGATTTTTATATAGTATAGAGTCAAATTTATAATGAGAGCATTTCAATGGGCTCCCATTACTGACAATTTCTCTTATTTCAATATACAGCAAACAATTACTTAAAAAAATCTAATCTATATTCTGATGAATTTTTGTCTGATGAGTTTGCAATATCCCTATACTCATGGAGATGTGTTGGCACCTAGCAACCTAGCATGTTTCAGGGTAAACCTAACAAGAAAAACAGACATGTTTAGTCCACCAGGGTGCTATAAATGTAGTAGTAGGCAATATATCACCTGTGAACATATTAAAGTATCTAAGACCTTTAGTTCCATAGTTTCAGGCAACACTTACCAGATCAACAGCAATAAAAAAGCAATATGTTGGCTGCACAATGAGATCGGGAGAATGAGGCAAGACCCTACCCTGAAAAAAAACAAAATAACAGAGGTAACAGTAATATAACTAGATATTTTTCTGTTGGCAATATTAGTAATATAGGACAATTCTTAATACCGGTTATTGGAAAAGTAAGATTAGGTTATTGTTTAGGAAGGAAGTGTTGTGAATCTTCTATTTATGTACATGCATACCATTTGGCTTAAATTACTCTTTTGATATAACTTGTTATACCAGTTGCACCAGTTATTTATTTGATGAGAAAAAGTTAAAACAATGTAACCCTGCAATATGTATGTACAACAATCAAACTACCCCTACAGCTGGTGTGTGGAGTTTGAGGTTTTAAAAACTGTATGTGGATCTACAGTTCCTTACTGCCTTAAAACACATAAGTAATAATCCTTGCTATTTCAAATCAAACTAGTAAAGGGGCACCTATTTTCTTAAACCAATAAACAATGTGTCAGTGCAACATACTCAGTAAATTGGTTTCGTGAAACCTTAGGTCCAGTGCTTAAATCAGGGTGAAAAAAGTGGAGGAATGCCAAAAACAAGCCCCACCCATATTTATAAGTCCCACCCACTTCTACAATAGGACCTAAGGGCACTTACTGGTTTCACCCACTTTAAAAAGTCATTTTGCTATTAACATATTGTCTGAACAGTTTGATGCCCAATATGCATACATTTACCAAAGTATGTGGCATGTGGGGCCCCTAAAATGAAAAGTGCATATGAGTTTTCTTGGTTGGCAGTTCAGCTTCTGGAAACAAAGCTCTCTGCCTGCATAAGGCTGGGGACACAACCCCCAGACTATTCTATTACTGTTAGAAATCTATTTAACTTTATATAACAATTAACTATATGACTTAACAGTATAACCTCTAGCCACTAACAGGTTAGGGTAAAGGTTTAAATATAAAACTGGATGAATGTGGAGTGAGGTGGTATTGGGGAGGACTGAGGATATTTTAACTTATACAGATTAGTGGCTTGGTTTTTTCTTTTTTGTTTTTTCCAAAGTGTAAGTTGCATTACAGCCACTTAGGGATTGGATAGACTGGAAGGAAGTTTAAGTTTACTCTCAAGCCTATCCACAGATGGAGAGTGTGTTGTGTGTTCTGTATTTATTTTTTTTATTTTCGCATTATTATGGTGTAAAAAAGTAACCTTTGTGAGAAGTGAATGCTTGGGTTGCCACCTGGCTGGTAAAAATCATGCTGACACCCCATATTGCTTATAGAGAAGAAAAATAACATACAGTAAATAGTATTTTTCCATAGAAAAGTTGGTAACCCTAGAGAAAGCTCCCAGAGACATATGCATATAAGCCATGATCAACTTCATTTTAGTTATTGCAATGCATTATTAATAGTCTCCTGGGTATGTATAACATCTCTTTGACCTCTCTTTCTTGTTAAATTCCATAGATACAATATAAATCTTTTTTTAATAAAGATTACTGCCATTGATTAAGCAGTACTTACAGGGCTTGCTTTGGGCATTGCGCCTGCACACACTATTTTATGCCAGTAGAACTGCATACTGAAGTGCATTTAAAGGACAAAATTACTTTGCTAGCAACTACACTAGAATTGTGGGAGAAAATGCTTTGGGATAATAGATTTTGATACTATTCACATTAGCAAAAAGCCCTATGATCATAAGGTACATTCCTTTATTTTCTTAATGTACATTTTCCTAAATGAATATAATTGTATAGTTCCCCCAAAACAACAAGTAACAAGAGTAGTTATACATTGTACTATGTGTTTGTCTCATTTTTCTCTAAATCAACTTTGCAAGCATAGTATGATAGCAGATCCTAAGGCTGTTCTTATGCCTTCCACAGATCATTAAAAAGGTATTAATACCTAACAGAATTCTTCTGCTAAGCCCTAATGCATTTCTATTTATTGAACTGATAAATAACCCTCAACTTATGAACTGAAAGTGGAAAAAAATCACCCAGTGAGCATCTACATTCTACATCTGCAGAGCTTTACGACAAAACAATTAATACTGATGTTTTTTTCTGAATGTGCTTTACAGATCACCAGCACTAACACATATTGGATAGTTTCTGCTATCACTGCTTTGACAAGGCTGTACAAATAGGAAGAATATATATTAAGCTATTTCTTAATAAATTCATATCCATTCCATAGATTCTTCTTAGTCAAGTAGTTAATTTGCTCTAGTCTCTAAATTAATATAGTCAGCATAAAACATTTTTCGTCAGATTTTTAGGTATTGAGAAAAAGACATTTTTATTTTTCAAAAATGTATGTAAAATTGAATAAAGCAGATATAGTTATCCCTTATATCAACATCAGTGTCATATAGATCTTGTTAAAATGATGATGTATAGGTATTTGACATCTTGAGCATGTATAAATGCCACTGATAATACATAAAAGGCCACAGGTACCTCCTTCGCCATGTCATAGCCCCACCCCCCTGATGCCATAACCACACCTTTGAGACAACACCTGTCACAATGTCACCCACCAACCGCCCTGGACTTCCAAGCCACAAAAGGTGGCACTCCTAAACTAAACATTTTCAAAGACATCATTATGTGTGTGTGTATATATATATATATATATATGTGTGTGTGTGTATGTATATATATATATATATATATATATATATATGCAGTTCTCATAAAATCATTTGCTCCCTGCTCATTGGATTTTACATGTAATAATTACATAATAATGAAATACTGTCCTCTTGTGAATTGTAATTTGACATGCCTTATATTATACGGAATTATATCATTAATTTATTACATCTTAAGGGGAAAGAAATATTATTAAGGAAACAATTTACCTTTTCACTGAAGGGAGATGCATGCTTTGCTGATTCCTCATAGGTCAATCTCTATTTAATTGTCTTAAGTACTTTGTTTAACACCTGCAGTCAATAAAAGCATCCCCATGTTTCCATGTTTCAAATGAATTAGTAATTAAGTAGCCACTGATGTTAATTTCACAGTTTAGGACTGTTATTGTAAAATGTATCCATTTTCCATGATATGTGATCCTTCTCCCTACCAATGAGCTTGCCTTTGGCAATAGCTGTTCCTGAAATAAATTGTTTTCTTCTACCTGATGAGGTTACATTTAATTTATTCATATTTAAAGATACATCTCTTTCTGAGAAAATAACTCTTCTTTTATATAACTTCTTCAGTTATATATTAAAATGGAGGAGTCTATCCAAAGACATATAACATTGTACATTTGATCTTTGCTGTGTACAGATAACCCCCAAGATACATTGATGCAGAAAACAGCACTATTAATTATTCCATTACTCCATTATTTGACAGTCATGTATTGGTATTGTCTGCAAAAATTAGAATCTGCCTTCCACACCAACTGACCAGAGACCAAAGTGGAGTGAGAGATAGCAAGAGTGAGTTAATTTCCCAGGAGAGTATTGTAGGAGCAACAGAATATTGAAGACAAAGAACAGATGAGAAGCACTTTGATTAAGGGGATACCACTTTATGAAACATTTAACTTTAAGCACCAAAACCATGACTTATTGGTATTGTCGCACAAAAGCCAGCATAAAAAAAACCCCAAAAACCTCCAAAACCACTAAGCAAAGAAAGATCTTCTAATTGTAAAAGGGACATCTGCCATTGACTTCTAAATGATCTCAAAAGGTTTTAGCTGGAGTATTTCCAGATTCGAAATTGTCACAGTTTAGTAAATGCTCCCTCACATGTGGCAAAAACCTTTAGGTATTCAAGTTGTAGGACCCGGACTGTAAAAAGAAAACATCACTAAACATCACTAAATCATCAAGTTGTTGTGTAGTGACATATACCTGTGTAATTGTAAGAAACTGCTGCATGCTAAAGTATTGATATATAACTAGAGAGACCTTATTTGGTATCATACAACAGGGTTCAGTAATAGCACTTACATACATTTAAAAAGGCTAATTATTTTTTTCAGAATCCTCTTATTAATTCAAGGGTTTTACAAGTTTAACAAGTCCTGAATGTAACCAATACTTGGTTGGAGTAGCCTGGCTAATGGTTGTAAAATTTCAGATGAAGATACGGTAAAACACATCATTAAAACAGTGGGAGCAAAGGAAAGAGTCTAGAGGAACATATGAGGATGATTTATATCAGGGATTCTCAAACTACGGCCGGAGGGCGCAATGGGGAGCGGGGGAGCAGGGAGCTGGAGGACACAGTGGGGAGCAGAAAGTGGGAGGATGCAGCGGGGGAACACGGAGCAGGAGGATGCAGCGGTGAGCAGGGGAGCATGGAGCCGGAGGGTGAAATTAGAAGGGGGGAGCAGGGAGCTGCAGGACACAGCGGGGAACAGGGAGCGGGGGACACGGGGGGGCATAGTTTGAGGACTACAGTCTGGCCCCCCAACAGTCTGAGGGACTATGAACTGGCCCCATATTTAAAAGGTTTTAGGACCCTTGGTTTATATGCTTTTGTTTAACCTACAACAATAAACAGTGTAATTGGCAACAGTAGAAAGGTGCTTTATGTCTTTTCATCCTTTACTGCTGGGTATCTTCACAATACATTATCTTTAAATTAAAAATAGGAAAGGTCTTATTTGGGGTTGGATTCCTCCATCTATGAATTTGTCATTTCAAAGGTCTGACTTTCAAAACAGCAGACACATTTGCCTTTTGGGAGTTTTAATTACAAGAAAAAAGCAAAAATGTCTATAATTTTCCCATTCCCAGACCATATGTTTCAACAAAGCAAAACATGTAAATTATGCTAAAAGTAAAACCAATTTATTTTAAATTATTTCCTTGATCATTTTGCCTGTTGCACTTCTTACAATGCTAACTAGATCCCATGTAGCAGTAATTAGTAGTGCTTATTTACAGGTTGCATTTTGTACAGTTGCTTTATGATTCAGAAACAGCTAATCATAGCCTAGGTACTGTAATTCTACCAGCAGGGGCAGCATGAATTATGAGGAGCCACCCATGGTGTGATCATTTCACAGACATTAGAAGGTAATTAAATATGTAATTTCCAACACCCTTTTAGTACAGGTTGAAAATGAACCTAAAAGGTCTATATTTTACATCTTATAATCAATCTTAGGGAGCTACTGTATAAAACAGAGTCAATGTACATATAGAGTAGAATATCCACTTACTAGTATTGTCCATCACCTTTGCCTTTTTCCTGTTAAACATATCATTTTCATTTTAATCACCTTGGCACCTTATTGTGTGGAATCACTTCAGTTAAATGCATAACAAACCAGGAAGGCAGTTCACAAATGAATTGCACTTTTCATTTTTAGGCATATTAATTGAGAAGGGTATTTTCTGTGGAAAACAAAGCCTCTATTTATTTTTTTGTTACCTGTATCAAGAGGGTCACATCTGGCTTGCTCCTCACTCAATTCTTTAGTGCTCACTCAGTAAAGTAGTAGGGCAATTATTTGCCCACTTATTTCATAAATAAAGAAACATCTGTTCAGTCATATTAATTCATTCATATCAAGCTATCATTATAACGTTCTCATAACATGTAATTGCAGACAATCTCTACTGCCATCAAGTGACCACTCCTTAACTTAATAAAATGGAATGATTAAAATGCCAGGAGAACAGGTCCAAAAGTAAATCAAGTGAAAAGAGGCCCAGGTGCACTGCCCTAAACCTGCAGCTAATGAATCCAATCAAGGAGCAGTCTTCCAAAACATACATGCAAGTATAAAATAAAATCTACTTGGTTTTTACACCCTTGCTTTGGAAGACTGCTCATTGAGTGCCTGCTCTACATCTATACATTTGGATTAGGTAATCTATGCTTAGAACCTTTTTGCCTATGCCTACACATATATGTATGTATTAATATATGTGGTGCCTGCCATAACTCTTTATCACTGAACAAAAAAATAATGCTGAAGGCAGGACCCAAAAATGGGTAAATGGGTACTACAAAAATTCACAAGCCACCAATGCTATAAAGTAAAAATGAATGCTCAAGCTCTATACTCTTGTACTCCGCATCATTAGGTATTAAAACAATAACTTACCATCATCAAACATTACAGTTAATATAAATATCCCCTACAGAACTTGAGGCTATACAATTCTGACTTACTACTGATACTTTATTACTAGATGGTAAATATTACCTTTCAAAAACAAAGCGTGGCCATGGAGGTGAAATTTATTATGAACTTGCAAGAAATTTATGGACGTCAATTTGGTGGGTTCAGGGAACAGAGTTAGTATTCCCCTGTAGAGGAAAGATTGTGCAGCCAACACTAGTTTGCAAGCCATGTCCTCCCATCTGAAACATCTTTTACATAATATTCCTGTAGGCCAATGTTTATACCTGAGACGTTTATGCTCTAAGTTTCAAGATTTTGTTACTGAAGCTTGTCAGGTCAGAGGTAGGTTGCTGTCAAGGGGATACAAGATGCAATCTCTTGTTTTACTTCCATTCTACCAAGGGTCACAATGAACTTCAGGGCTTATTTATCAGTTTTCGAGTTTCTGAATTCAAATTTATTTTTCTAAATAGAATAAACTCGCGTATTAAATGGTCACTTATTTATTAATAAGGAAAACTCAAAAAAATTGCGTTTGAGAATATGGCTTGACTTTGCCTAGAACTACTCCCATTGACGTCTATAGAAATGTGCAAGCTTTTACATGGCAAATTTTTGCATTCCAATTTTTGGGTTTTTTGCACAAGTTTTCGAAGCATAGCCCGAATTTAAGTATTTTAAGTGCACAAAAACTCGAATCGAGAAAAAAAATCCAACTTAATAAATCATTCCCAGAGAGTCACATTTCAGTCTAAGGCACCTTTATTATTAGGAAATATTTTCCAATACTACAGACAGATGCAAAACTTACCACATAACAACATTTTGGAATTAGGTTGCAGGTTTATAACCAGAAAGGGTTGTACACTATGAAAAAACCTATTGGAAACAGGATTGTTCAGGTGGAGATAGATGTTGTATAATCTGCCCGATGTTTGTGTAGGTAATTCCTCCATGTCATCTGTTACAAAGTTACAAGTTGTATTTGAACGAACAGTATGTGAATTATGACAAAAGATATGTCATATACTTAATTACATGTACATGTTATATGCTGTGTGTAGGACTGACCTCAATGAAACTAAAACAATGTATCCAACAATGCATCTGGTATCAGAGTATGTAAAGAAACCAGTAATTGAGACACTTTATTCATGTGCCCTGGGGGATCTTAAATATTTCATCTGAATCTGGAATGTTCAATCATTTTTAACTTTTTAATAAAATGATGCCCTGAATTGCATTTAAATTGCACATTGGCAAGAAACCCTTAAGGCTTCTAAAATATTGATATTTATATATATATAAAGATATATATATTTTTTTACTTTTATTCATTGGTGGCCTTGTGGATTCTTGTAGTACCCTTTTTGGCTAATGGTGGTTTTCTGCTTCCCTATGCTGAGGGCCTCCGACTGGTTAGTTTTACTTAAACCCTAGTGGCCTATCCTCTTTGTACTGTCAAAAGAGTACCAATGAAGACCATGGCATACAGTACAACTGTTTGAGGACATTTCCAGATACATACTAAAACAGCTAAAACATCTTAAAATCTTTATTTGATTACTGTCAGGAATTCTCTGGTCTAGTAATAGCCAGGAGTGCTGCTTCTCCTTCCATGTTAAACCACAGTAGGCAGTGTGGCTTTGGCCTGGTGGCATATAGCAGTGACTTTTCCCCGTCTCTGTTTTTCATTTTCCTAATGAAAACACACTTCATTGATCAGCTGGTTATAGCTGGCCCACCTACCAGTCCTTCCTTGGTTTCGCTCCCAGCAGCTGCCTAGTCTACTGCCACATCCCTGGCAGTAGCTGACCTGTCCTGTTTTAGTAACACAGTTTGGACCTTTACCCGCACACCCTCAGCTCTCCAATCAGTACTCACCGCCCGGTGCACAATGCTCAGAGGGATCGGCACCCTCTCCACAGACTCCAAACGAACATAAAGCAACGGCACTCAAGGGCTTCATGCAGGGCTCTGCCCTTAAAATTCTTTATTGCGGAACATGCAACGCTTCGAGGCTAAGACCGCCCCTTTGCTTGACAAAGGGGCGGTCTTAGTCTCGAAACGTTGCATGTTCCGCAATAAAGAATTTTAAGGGCAGAGCCCTGCATGAAGCCCTTGAGTGCTGTCCTGTTTTAGTACCAGCTCCCCAGCTGCAACTACCATGTCCTGCTCCAGTGCTAGAACCCCAGTAGCGACATTCCTATTATGTGAAGGCATCAGAGCCTGCTGCTGCTATGAAGGACCCTCAGCCTTCTGCATCTGAGAAGGCACCTGGGCCTGCTGCTCCTGTGAAGGCACATGAGCATGCTTCCTTCAGACTCCAAGCCTGTAGTTCTGCCACCACCCTCTTAGTCTGCAGTCCTGCCATCAGCCTCTGAACCTGAAGTCCTGCAAATCGTTCCTGTACTTTGCCCTGGCCTATGGGCCTAAGGACTGCCTTTGGACCTCAGGACCTGTCTGCCTCTGGCCCTGGGGTCTGACCTACTACTACAGTAGTAGTTACTATAGTCTGTTGTCATCATTCTGCTGCATGGTGCACCAATCACTCTGCCATTGACTCTGGTCTTGTCATTGACCCGGCCTAGGTGGTCCTTCAGCTCTTTTTGCTGATCCGGGTGGCACTCCTGCTTATCAAATGAATGCTCCTACTGAAGCTCTTATTGGTCCTCCAGCTCTTGCTGCCAATCCATGCAGTCCTCCTTCTCCTGCTGTTGATCCAAGTGGCCCTACTGTTGTCCCTGGCAGTCCACCTGGATCCTACTGGTCTAGCTGCCACACCTCCTGACCCTGGTTACCCATCAGTCCTGGTACTCGATCTTGGTGGCCTGTCTACTCTGGCACCTGATCCTTGTGGCCTGCATGATGACTCCCCTGCCAACTTTATTAAAAAAATATTAACTTATGATTTATATATCACCAAGAGGGCAATTTTGAAGCTATCCAGCTGCACTTGGTCCTCTGCTGTTCTCCCTGTACACTCTCTCTAGGAGACCTTATTTCTTCTTTTGGTCTTAAATATCACTTATATACAGATGACATCCAGATATATTTAGACACCCCTGCACTAACCTCTGATGTTCAAACCCGGATTGCCAACTGCCTCCTGGCTATCTCCTCCTGGATGAACCAACGCCACCTTAAACTTCACCTAGCTAAAACAGAGCTCATGGTCTTCCCGCCTAATCCTAGCCCTTCTCCTCCTTTCCAAAACCTGCCACCTTTTCCTCTGCAATATTGCCAAGATACGCCCCTTCCTTTCACAAGTAACAGCTAAAACACTAATCCATGCCCTTATCCTTTCCCGCTTAGATTACTGCATTACTGCTATCTCCTACAAACCGGCCTCCCAGACTCCCACCTATCTCCCCTGCAATAAATCTTAAACTCTACTGCCAGGATCCTCCTGCTCTCTCCTAAGAGGGAACCTGCTCAGCCTCACTTAAGCTCTCTAGCATGGCTGCCTGTTAAGCAAAGGATAGCATACAAAATCTTTCTGCTAACATTCAAAGCCCTTCACTCCTCTGCTCCTCACTACATTTTTTCACTGGTCTCGCTGCACGTTCCTGGTCATCTCCTCCGCTCCTCTAAGAGCCTCCGTCTTTTTACACCATCCACACCCACTGCGCTTTCTGGTCTTAAACCTTTCTATCTCACTGCTCCTTACCTCTGGAACTCTATCCCTGAATCCCTCTGTAGGGAACACTACCTTCTGGAGCACTAAAACATTATTTTGCCCAGTCCTGCGCTTAAGGGCAAATGCCCATACCTGGTGCACTCTTACCTTCCAATTTGTGCCTGTATCTTACCAAACCACTTAGATTGTAAGCTCTATGAGGCAGGGACCTCCTTCCTACTGTGTCTCTTACCACATGGCACTTATTCCCTGTGTATTTATACTTATTTATTGTATTTATTAGAACACTTGTCCACCCTGTGTGTATTTCTGTATATTGTAAGATTGTACAGCGCTGCCTACCCTTGTGGTGCTTTATAAATAAGGTTATACATACATACATGCATACTTAATTTGTTTCTGTCCTAAGTCCTGATCCATGTTACCTAATATTCTGGCTCCCTAGTTTTTGACCCCTGAGCTGTTTTTTGGATTTTTGTTTGTATGCACCTGCCCTGATCTTCTGCCTGCCTCACAGACTTGTGCATTCCTAGACCATTGCCTGTACTTTGACTAGAACCTGCCCAGAGCATCCTTGATCTTCCTTTCTCTTTGTTTTAATATGAAAACATTTTGTTTTGAACTTCACATTGCCTCCAGTATTCAGGCAATTGATATGTCTGGTCAAGGTTAAACAGCATGCAGTCTCCTGTCAACCAGTTCAGCTAGCCTTTCTGAAAAGCATCCAGAGCAGGCACTATTGGCAGTTACCAAAAGTTGATAAATAAATATCATTATGGATGGGACTACTAAACTTTATTCAGTTACTAGGAAAAAAGATCAACCTGTGCACCAAAGAACTAATTCATCTGAGACCATGGAAGCACCACAATAAGGGTCAAGAAATGACAAGTGATAAGCTTATTTAGTACATTAATGTGTAGTCTTCAAACTGCAGAAGTAGGAATTTTTTTCGTAATTAAGCTTGGTGGCCACATTTAACATTTTTTACATGTGAGTTCCGACTGTTAGTGAAAGGCCAGGTATTTTCAAGACATCTGTTGCCTGCATGGGACAAATCTCCTTGTGTGTCATTGCCCTAAACATAGCAGATAGGTTGTTCTCATTGGCATTTTCCTGCCACAGACCTCATACAGTCATTATGAAATTTTTTAAGAAAGCAATTACGCTATATCTAGTTTGGAGTGATAACAGTGTTGTAAAGGCTGGTTTCTATAAAGCCTGGAGCATATGTAGTAATACCATTTCAAGGCTTATAGAAGTTTCTCTGCTGTTAGTTTGTACATTATACCAACCTTGTGGCCAGTATACCATTTTCAAGAATTTAGTAGCATGTCTTGCCTTCAACGTGGCAGATTTCACAACCTTTTAATAATTATTAAAATTGGCAAGGCAGTGTTTGACTGATAAATAATTATAATTATCTTGTATTGAATGGCTAATCTAGCAGAGAGTGTTTGGCTTATGAATTGTCTACCATTAATTTCAGGAAATAGGTAGTTTAAGGAATTAGGCACACTGTGTATAGCATTACGTGCAGTTTTCCTGCACACATGGTATAATGTTGCTTTTAAAGCCCCTGGATACCTGGCAGGGTATCACCATTTAATAGATAGTAAAGGTATCATGTTGTAAAGGGCAATGTAGCCTGTTGTACACATGTGATCAAAGAGATATCCAATATTTTGAAGCTCAACACCTTCCATTGTCAGGAAACCTAATGGTATAACAAAAAGTACGCTTAGCTAGGTAGGACTGTTATGATCATGGTTGCAAAAGCAGAAATGAGTGCAGAGAGACTGTATATAATTAACGTAAAACTGTTATTTTAGCTTTTTAATAAGGCTTAGTAATACATCCGCCTTGAGTTAACACGCTGTTGGCAGAAGGCTTGTTATTAGAGCATCCAGGGAGAAAGTCTAAGATACTTTTTGTTCTTGTAAGGCTGCCAATATTGACTGTCAAAAAGATGTGCAAGAAACGAAGAATCCCTATTCAATAAACCTGAAATGAATGTCAATGTAAGATGAGTGCCTTGAGCTCTTTATTTCCAAGGAAACACATAAGTCTCTCTCATTGGTATGACGTTCTATAATTACTGTACCTGAGCCAGCAGCAGGATTTTTCTGCTACTTTTAATTAAAGGTGTCAGATTGATATTTTTAACCAACTCATTCATGCTTTTGATCAACTAGGGGCAGTTATGTGGGGATGTAATACTGATATGGTTTCTGTAATAGATCTGAGCTATGCTCTTCCACAATATAAGAGCTTCTGAATAGCATTCGGGCATGTAAATATTTTTTTCCTTAGGGAAGAGCCCACTTTTCTATGTGTAAAAATATTATTCAATATGTAAATTTTTGCTCAGTTTCTCTGCATAGTTGATATTAAGGAAAATAAAAGTGTGATAATGTTTAAGTAGCGACATTTTGTCATTGGGAATATACCTAAAGCCAGAAATAGATGAGGAAATGAATTCTCATCCTTCCATTTTGGATTCATGCAACAAACTCAAGTGTAAATGATCCATACGTTACCTATAGATACAGAGGCACTCATGAGCAGGGTGACATTTAATTATGTCCTATGAGAAACAACAGAAGGGATTATTTCCCCAGTGTATTGGATATGCAGGTGCAGCATGCCATAAGGATGAATCACAGCAGTTTAGGGTGATCCCCACAGTGATATCTATGGAAAGCGCTACAGAAGATTGGAGTATAGAATTATGCCTTGGCCTTAGTGAGAATATAATGGGAATATGACAGGTTCTGCAGGGAGTAAAAGATAAGGTATCTCATCTATGGAGAGAATGTTTTAGATAAATACATGGAAGAAAAAGTATAAAATTAACAGGGTAGTTATGGCAATTATGTATTATGTATATACTACTTCAGAGGGGTCTTCTATTGCCATGAATACATGTCTGAGTATAATGCAATCTAACAGACTATAATCTTTTTATCTGAATTTTCAGTCCTAGACTTTTCATATATTTGTTCATTTGAATAAGAATATATACCTTTTGTGCTCATGCTGAATATGGAGTAACAGAGTATATTAAATTTTATACAATTAAGTAACAGGCGGCATTTAACAAGCAAATCTGACTTGCTACCTTGAATTATGCTCACCCAGTCAGGTCTTTTTAAATGTTAAAATGAATTGCATGTATCTTGGGCAGATGCATAAATCCCTGTAAATCATCTATACTTCTGT
This sequence comes from Xenopus tropicalis, assembly GCF_000004195.4. Taxonomy (NCBI): domain Eukaryota; kingdom Metazoa; phylum Chordata; class Amphibia; order Anura; family Pipidae; genus Xenopus; species Xenopus tropicalis. The sequence continues at coordinate 86,652,525 of NC_030681.2, forward strand.
GAATAAAGTTAGAATAAACATATCTAACTGCAAAACTTATTTAGTATTTGTTTGCATTTGAAGGGTATTTTTATAATGCTTTATAGTTACTGGGTTGCCATTCATTTTAACATTTAAAAAGACCTTGTATAAAAATGTAATATACTCTGTTACTCAATATTCAGCATGAGCACAAAATGTATCATGGGAATGCACTAGTCACCAGACTAGTGCATTCTCTGGCCTTGGTCTGTCTTTATTTGTGTACAGACCACAAACCATTTTAGGAGTACTTCATTGAACCTTTGCTGTGTGTGGATGGTAACCATGTGGGGATAAACATCCATTTTGTGAGATACACTGGTGAGGTGCTGACTCCTAGTTTTGTGCCATTCTCTGGTTATTCTATGCCATTGAAGTCTTTCCATTGCACAAGTACTTCTAAATAGTAAATACAGCCCCCCTCCACAAAACTGCCCTACAGAATTATGGGCTGAGACATTTGTAAAAACATGTAAAATAATGACCATATATGTAATAAATCTTGTTTAAACCACCAGGAGCCAATGATCCCAGCTGATGTATTCACCACTCTCAATTACTGAACAATAAATCGCGGCCACTTCAATGCTTAGGGACTCCAACCTACTCTAACACCATAAACCTCAAGTCTGCATCAGAGTGGCCCATGTAAATAAAGTGTTTAGACACAGTTAATTTAGTAGTCCCTGTTTGAATGGTGAAATGATACTGTGATAGATTCCAAAAAGGTCTTCCCAGCATAGAGGAGATCACAGGGGCACAAGATCACATATGCTACAAATTTAGTTAAATAGCCTGTAATAGCCTCTCAATTGATACCTACATTATGTTTGTGGATGAATACACCTACAACCTTTATTTGCACAACAGCATTGATAACAGGAAAGGCAGGGATACACGCCTCCTGGATTTACCACCCCAGAAATCTGACCAGTATCTGACCTGGCTAATTGGCTACCAAGGGTCCATCCCTTCCCATAAGAAAAAAGAGGAGGATTTCAAACTCCAGTACTTCAGGATAAGCAGACAATCCCCAATGTTTCACAACACCACCTGGTGACTACCTTGACCATATAACCATATTTTGTTCAAATAGAAAAATGTATGAACTCTATTATACAAATTTATTTCAGCACATCTCTGCACACAAGATTCTTCTTCAGTGTTTTTAATAAAACTGGTATATTGGTAGGCATATGCAGATTAACTGTTATTCTTGATTAAAGCTATTTAATTCAGTGGCTCATCGGTTCTGTTGCATGTTTAGCAACACTACAGCTGGGGCTGACCTCAAGTATTCTTCCCCTAGTCTCTAACAATTACATTTAAATGTGCAAGTATAAAACAAGTATTAACATGTTGATGCAAATAATGGAAAAATTAACATGAAAAGTTGCTCACTGTCAATAAAACTTATAATTTAGTATTTATTTTTCTTCATGCATGACCCTCTCTGCAGTAGAGCGTAGAAAGGTAACTCGCAGTAAAAGAACAGGCAGGAATTTGGTGTTCCCTGCTGAGAGATCAAAGCATAAGTGCAAGCTTTAGAGATCTTCCTTCAGTGTACATACAGTCCTTTTAGTAATTCTGTCAAAATGACTAAGCCTCAGACTGATCCAGCTGTGCTCATCGAGGGGAAACTTTAAAATGGACTTCTGTGGGACCTGACACACAATTTTGCTCAGACACCTGTTTATCTACTTTAATACTGAGGAAGTATTGTTTATACAATAATAGTTCATCTTAAAATCACACAGAAAACAACACTTGGAAACAGAAAATTATTTTCCAAGGAATTACACATTGTCCCAGCCTGTACAACCTGTACCCTCAGTTAAGCAGCTGTAAACAACTCTTTAAAATGAATCTGAATTCTTATAATTCAATTTTTTTTTGTTAAATCTGAAATCATCTCACATTCTTATGAAAAACCTGACATTTTTTGCCCTAAATCATTGCATATGCAAGTTGCTTTCCATGCGAATGAAAGAAATCCACATTACCTGCCAGCCATATGTATTATATATAAACTATAGTTTCCCATATTTCATACAATATTTATCATGAGAGGCTTTCTAAAGATTCTTTTTAATGTGTGCCTTCTCCTTTGTTAACTTAATCAAGCACCTTTACATTTTTTTAATAAATTCATTTGAAAACATGTGGCATAAATCTAGAACTACAACACAACAGAAAAGGCATTCTCGGTATTTACCCAATATACCTATTACTATTACTCTTTACCAACCAAATATTCTTTGAATCATGAGAAATGGCTTTTTAACTGAAATATAAATGTGCAATTTAAAAAAGGTAATTTTACCAAGCCAAGTAAACAAAAAAAAACATTACAGCATGTATAAGCTATATTTATTTTACATTATTTCCCATTTAATAGAGGTCATAACTTAAAGAGAAACTATCAAATAAAATCAAATGCACTATATGCTTCATCTCATGGAATTAATGAAGTGCAATCAATCAATTCAAAATTCTTTACTGTGTCTGAAATAATCAAGATACAGTACTCTTCAGTGTCCAAAATCTGTAAGGAATGGTTCCCTGAAGTTCCTTAGTAGCTTAGTAGTAATGTGTACAATAATGTTATTTTTCAGCAAAAAGACATACAAGTAGAGGTTTAATATCAGAGCATCAGAAGGATCCAAACAATCGTTGTATCAAGCACTATACAGCACACTTTTTCCTGCATTGGTCATTATGCCACCAAGTAGCATTCCCATGAACTGACTAACCTACATAATTAGCCAGTGCCTTTTTCATAATAAGCAATGCCAGACACATAGCCCTCATTCACACTGTAATTATTATCAATATAGTAGGAGTCAATTTCATGGTCATGTGTTTCAAATGGTATACACAGTGGCTATACTAAGAGAACTAAATATGGTCACATATTTCTGGAAACTGTTCTTAGAGAACCAAATATCTGTAAACACAATCATTATGTGTGCTTTGGTTGGTATTGAGGACAGGTGAAGATGAGTCCTTGGAGAGTGCTACTTCTTAGGAACTGTGTCAGTGTGCGTACGCAGTTTAATCCCTTGGTTCCCTTTTTGAAATAACAGGAAAGTACAGCACCCATGGGACGCTGCAAAAGAAACCATTTTAAAAACTGCATCAAGTTTTCTGCTTTTGGACTATTATCTTCTTTTATACTTGCTTGCTGCTATATACAGTATGTATAATTCTAATTAAGGATATTATAAGTCATTTATAAATAAGATATATATAGTGAATTAAGTACCCCGTATTGTAAAATATAGGCATATTATAAGTCACCAAGGAATTCCATGACCATATAAAAGCATGAGACCAAAGGCCAAGTGCTTTTATACAGGTCATGGAACTCCGGTGTGACTTCTAATATACTCATATTTTACAACAGGGTGTACTTTATTTTCAAAAACATACAAGTTTTAGTCAGTCATGTGACAGAAATTACATCACTGTTGTTTATAAGGATATATTTATATATTCACACACAAACACACAAGAAAAATAGGTTAATAATAAAACAATTGTTTATTTTATACTGGCAGCATATGATAAATTGTTGTTCCTAAATAAGTCCATGTAATGGGCTCCATCTGTCATGTGGATTTGTACTTAATTAACCTTTAAGTTAAGACCTCTACCCTTAATGGATGACCGGATTCATAAATGCAACTGGGAATTTATATTATAACCGTAATACTTCATTGATGATACTTTAATGTTTGTAACTTTTTCAATGTAATTATTTCAGTTAAAGAATGTTACACTGCAGCTTAAGCACAGATTATTTTTATTGATCTGTAGACTCAAATCAATATCAGATTTTACAATGCTGAAGGCAGAAATCAGAAGTGTGTTACAAATAATTGCTTTATTTGGTGTACTGAAATATATAATGTATTACATAAGAAAACATTTTTTTAATCATTTTTAGATACGGTAGTTGACAGTTTCTTCATTATCATATTTGAAGTTACCTTTTAATTTATTTTAAGTTCATATATACATATACATATATATATATATATATATATATACACGTCATAGGAGTTCATGTACAGGGGTCTCAAACTCGCGGCCCGCGGGCCATTTGCGGCCCTCGGTACAATATTTTGTGGCCCGCACCAACGCCTTCTCAAAAGCAATGAATGGATCGCGATTTTTATTGCGATTCAAGGGATAATGCAAGTTATTATGGGAAGACGGTCTGTGTGCACAATTAGCTGCTAAGGAGCTAATTGTGCACACAGAACATCTTCCCATAATAACTGTTATGATGGCATAACGTCATTTCCGCAATCAGCAGCTCCCGCCCGACGTGCCTTGCATTATCCCTTGAAAGCCAATTTTTTGTGAAATCCCTTATGCGGCCCAGCCTCATCCTGACTTTGCCTCCTGCGGCCCCCAGGTAAATTGAGTTTGAGCCCCCTGATGTAGTAGGTTTACATGTTTTACAGCAAATCCCACAATTTATCAATTTATTGGTGATTTATAGCTGAAATACAACTATTTCATATTGAATTAAGACAACATACTTCTGTGATCTAACTTGTAATTGTGATCTTATAGTTCATCAATGTGCATTCAGGTCACTTAAGATATAAAGGGTCTCCTCAGCCACAAGTATATTTTCTGATATTCTTCAGCTGTAAGTACATTACACAGGTAAATGCATTATGCAGCATTATAGATATGGGTCCATTTTCAGGAATGCTTGGGACTTGGGGTTTTACACATAGGGTGTTTTTCTGTAATATGCTCGCCGCTGCCTAAAGGCTACTAAAAATATTGAATAAGGCTGTTTTATATTAAAACATATTCTAGTTTATCTAATATTAAGTACAAAATATTGATTCATTATTTCAGAAAGCCTGCAAACCAGTACAAATGAGGTTTGTTTGTTTGAGTGGTACTAAAGTTGTGTGGATAACAGATTTTCTGAATAACAGATTCTACATTTTGATGTAGAGAGTGCTATTCTGAGACAATTTGCAATTATTTTTTTAGAATTGGTAGTTTTTGAATAATGATACTTTATGTTCCGCAGCTCTCCAGTTTGGAATTTCAGCAGTTATCTGGTCGCTAGGGTCCAATTTACCTTAGTAACCAGGGAATGGTTTGAGAAATTGATTGATTTATAAATAGTAGAGGGGCTGAATAGAAAGATGAGTAAATAAAAAGTAACAATAACTACAGTATTAAATTGTAGCCTAAGAGCAATAGTCCATCAATTTTAATGGGTTTAAAGTGTTGCCATCTCTCTGTCCTTTATAACTAAACACAGGTTCCTCCACTATGCTAATAATACATGAAAAAAACAAAAGATTTCCAACTGATCAATGAGCTGGGTGGGGGTAGAGGTAAAAATATATAATACTCATCAGTTGGAAATGGTGGAAGAAACCGAAAACCTTTGATTAGTATATGCTCATAGAAGTGTGTGAAACATCATGGGAATTGGGGATACAGAATATAGAAAGGATTAAGAAGAAAGACAATGAAAGGATCATTTAGAAGCTCAGTGAAATAGTAAGAGGCTTGGTGGTTACTTTTTTATTAGATCATTTATATGGAAAAGCAGCTCCAATTTAAACAAGGTAATTGATTTGACAGGAAATTCATTTTGCCGCTTTATAGTTTAAGCTGAGCTGTTAATTGCTGCCTTCTCCCACAGTTTGAGTTTCACTGCCTATTAGTCTCAAGGGTCCTAAATTTACCTTTTTTCATTACTTGTAAATGACAGTGTACATTGCTGCAACAATGACTGAATCACCGTTAAAAGCATGTATAAGAAAACTGTATGAAATGAATCAACATATTATTTGGCTTCTAACCAAGCTCTAGCATAGTCTATGGAGCAATCTGTATGGATTAGCTCTTCCCTTTGTACTTAATCTGGAGCCCTGGGTGCAACACAATCTACTTGTTACTTCCAATAAAGTTAGTCAGAATTCTATGTCACAAAGCAAAGGATCTGTTCCTTGCCATGAGACTTACTTGAGAACTTAAAATATATCTACGGGCAAATTTATGAAAATTAGATATAGTAACATTCAAACTGTTCTGGAATATTTAGGAATAGGTAAGTGGTTCTACAGACCAGTTCTATCAGTTATAAAGAAGAAATAAATCAAGAGGAAGTTCTATAGTCTAGTAAACTGCACATGCTAAATAACACCAATAAATCTTACATTTATCATGTTGTAGCAAAATAATAACTACAATTTCCAATGTAAATAACTATAGCTGCCTCAAAGAACAAAATAATGTGTATGCTTGCATTCCCACATCTACCTTATTGTAGCCTTTAACACACATTGCAGTCTTAAGCTGGCCATAAATGCACTGATATTATCATGATATTCGGTGTGTGTATGGTGGATCAATGAGACGACAATCGCAAAAGTGTTGGATATCAGCCGTGTTGTAGATGGGGTGGGACAAAAGATTTTGATGCGCCCGAGCAAAATCTGTGTTTAGGGCTGAATCGTCAGGTGGAGGTAGAATCCCTTTTGTTTATACCTCCATATCTGATGATTCAGCCCTGAACGTCAATGGGGGGATCAAACAATCTTGACCACCTTTAGTATGCTCTGGATTACTAATGCAAAGCCCACTTTACTGCTATGTGATGGTGTAATGGTTTGGTGTTAGCTTGTTATCAAGTCTGTAGATACACATACAGTATCAGAGCCTGTAGCTCAGGAACAGAAACAATCCTATAGAGCTCAGCATCAATATTAATGTAATGTGTGCGGTTACAGTTTCTGTTCAATTCTGACAAAATGGCATTGCTTAAATTTGAAAAAAAAAATCCATTCTGTATTTTAAAAAGATAAACATTTTAAATATAACATGAGTAATGTCAGTCGATGCGTTTCTTTAGCAACATTAGATGAAAACATTGGGCATAAATATTTCACATGCTATAAGATTTGATTTATTCAGAAAATTATAGTCTAGACAAGGAGTGCCCTTGCTGTTTCACCCATTATTGTAGATACGTGGCGGGATGGTTTCTTGTTGCCGTTGCAAACACATATTCAGGAGGAAATGAAAAAGCATACATGTTTTCTTCTGCAAATGCCTTTCTATTAATACATAGACACTATAATTTAATAATTAAAATCCTCTTCTCTTGCTGAAGCATTGCTAGTCACTTTGCCAGTGTAGCAAGTAACAACATTACTTTAAACTCCTCAAGTTATTTTTGACAAAATTCAATATTGTTCTAATACTCTAGTTTTTAAGGCTCTTAATAGCAAACATGGGCAGTCATACCAGTCAACAGTAAGTATTGTCACTGTCACACACATTTAATTGAAATGTCTGATTACTTTGCAATACTGCACTGGTTACATGTGAATGGACAGTGCTGGTCCAAATAAACCATGCTTGTTTTCTTTCAAATAAATGCAATTAACTGTGGTGCATTAATATTGTTACACAGGTACATAAAAAAATGTACATTCCTTTCCCCCCTGTTTTATTAATCATGGGAGCAGCATGAGGGTTCAGTGGGAAGCAGTTTGGTCCTGGGTAAATGTCAGCTTGGGAATCTCATAAAGGCAAGTTCATTGGTCCCTGATAAAATTTGCTCTTCTGTGTGTGAATGTGATAGGCACCGTAGCTTCTTAGCTCCACATGGGCAGGGACTGATGCAATGATGTATAATCTCTGTAAAACATTGCATGAATGCATTTGCTCTATATCAATAACAGATAATATTAAATTAATCCGTTAAGCTAATACATACAGTTAATACATTTTTCAAAACAAAAGTTTTTAGTTACAACATTATAACTAGTTATGGGTGAAATGTTTCAGCAGGCATGGATTTGCAGCTAATTTCCGCGTTTCGCCATTGGCGGATTGTTTCGCAAAATGGCTGAAAAAATTTGCCTCGGAAAATTTTGCTGCGCCTCCAAAAATTGTCGCAAGAATAGTCGCGCGTCCAAAAATTGTCGCCGGAATAGTCGCGGGCGTCAAAAGAATAGTCGAGCGCCCAAAATTGTCACAACAATAGTCGCACATCCAAAAATTGTCGCAAGAATAGACGCAGGCATCAAAAGAATAGTCACGCGGGCAAAATTGTCGCAAGAATAGTCACGCGTCCAAAAATTGTCGCAAGAATAGTCGCGGGCGTTAAAAGAATAGTCGCACGTCCGAAATTGTTGCAAGAATAGTCGCATGTCCAAAAATTGTCGCAAGAATATTCACGGGTGTCAAAAGAATAGTCGCACGTCAAAAAAATAGTCACGGGTGACAATTTTTTTTTCGGTGCATAATTTTCCGCCATTTCGCGAATCTTTTGAAAGATTTGCAAATTTATTGGCGAAGCCAAACGGGACAGATTCACTCATCACTAATTATAACCTAAAATGTATAAGCTATCATATTACATGAAGGTAAACCCTATAGTGATCCTAACAACTTACCTACAAAATTGTTTTTATAGTCTGGCACCTCCCTGAATGGTTGCATTGAGAAAACAGTTTCCTGACTGGAGCATTGACTGAACCCCACTGTAGGGGATTGATCTTTAAGGGTGTAAGACCACCATTACAAGGAATGATATGGGGTTCTGCAACAACATGAAAGTTTGGCCATAGCTCCGGCAGAATAAGGGGCATATTTATTATGCTGTGTAAAAAATGGCGATAAAATATGCCACACATCGAGAGGCTTCGCCGTGTAAAATGGCGTAAAATCGGCGCTATTTTTTACGCGTTTTTCTTCCAGCAGAACTTACGTAAAAAATAACAGCGTAACATCAGGATAACATCATGTTATCTCATCTAATGTTTCTTGCTAAAAGCATACACATGGTCAATAAAAGTTCTAAATTTTAGGGAAACAAATTAAAGCACCATAAGGTCAGTACTTCAGTGTATAAATTGGGATATTAGAGGGAAATGAAAGCACCGCCTTATGTGGCTTAACTCACAAATAAGGAAGATATTAGAAACTGATTGCTCTACAGGCAGCAATTAATCCTAAAATCTTTTAACCTTTTAATCTTTGAATTTTAGAGTTTTTTCGTATAAACTTAAAATTTTACCTAACTCGAATTTGGTTTGCTTATTTATGGAAAAATTTGAATATAAAAAGTAGACAGGGAAAAAAACTTGAATTCATTGAATTTGTGTTCTTTTCATCTCATCATTTTTAATGAGTCTACAAACTCACTCTGCCTAGGACAACTCCCATTGACTTAGTTCAGTTTCAGCCAGGCCACTAAATCTTATTTTCTTAGACTTGCTTTTTTCTAATATGTCACCTATGTAAAAATAAATTACAATCTTACAATCTCACATTACAAAATTACAATCAGCAATTATAGGGCTGTAAGTCTGACATCTGTGGTAGGTAAGTTAATTGAAAGTTTAAGTGATCACTTTCAGGATTATGTTCTGGAGAATGCCATTATAAGTAGTAATCTGTGTGGCTTCATGATGGACAGATTGCCTTTTATGATGATATTAGTAGCAATTTCGACAACCTGGATTTCACCAAAGCGTTTGGCACATTGCCACATATACAATTACTTTCTAAACTAAGGTCTATTGGTCTTGGTAACGTTATTTGTACCTGCATAGAACACTGGCAAAAGGACCCTGTGCAATGTGTAGTTGTCAATTGTGCGTTAAAGTAAGTAAAGTTAAGTAAACCTTTTTTTTCTATGAGTAAAATTACTCTAAACAGCCCTCAGAATTACTTACCTTTGTCCCAGCATTCTCTCCGACCTGTTTCCTCAGTCAGAAGGTATTCTTTATGGTTGCTTCCTTGTGCAGAGTGAAGCCCCGCCCCCACTTCCTGTTCAGGTCTCTCAAAACAATAAACAGCTAATGCACAGACTGGCTCCTGCTGCCTCCAGGCATGCACAGAAGGCTCTCCACTCCAACAACCTTGTCAAATTGAAGAGAGAACTGAACAAGAAGTGGGGGCGGGGCTTCACTCTGCACTAGGAAGCAACCAAAAAGAATACCTTCTGACCGAGGAAACAGGTCAGAGAGAATGCTGGGACAAAGGTAAGTAATTCTGGAGGCTATTATTTATTATCTACTATGGTAGTGGCAGAATTATTCCAGACAATTATCTACCATAGTAGTGGCAGCATTACAGGTATTCCAGACAATTATCTACTATGGTAGTGGCAGCATTACAGGTATTCCAGACAATTATCTACTATGGTAGTGGCAGCATTACAGGTATTCCAGACAATTATCTGCCATGGTAGTGGCAGCATTACAGGTATTCCAGACAATTATCTACTATGGTAGTGGCAGCATTACAGGTATTCCAGACAATTATCTACCATGGTACTGGCAGCATTACAGGTATTCCAGACAATTATCTACCATGGTAGGATGAAGGGCACTGCAAACTGTGATGTACAGACACACACTCCTGTAGTAGGGCTGGATTGTAATGTTGACTAAGCATTTCTAAGGATACACTCACCCTTTATGTTCAACCTTTCTTTCTCTTGTAGCAGGTGTAACATGGCATTATAATCTACCCTAGGGCAAATAGTTTTATTTTTGATGGCTAATATTAATTAGAATACTAAATATTGGAATTAAATTTGCTAAACAGGATGCCAATCAGACTTCCGATTTAGCTTGTTCTGTGATTTTGTTATTGTGTTGAGTTGAAAACCCCAACATACTGTTCTTCGACTTTGGCTTATTCTTCCGCTTATTCTTCTTATTCTTAGCGCCCCCCATTTTCTAAATGCTACTCATCCTACAGTTTTAGGGGTACAACACCCAAACTCTCCACACTTCTTTGCCCTATAGCGGAGTAGGTTGCTTGTGCTTTTCTTAGCGATTGCGCCCCCCGTTGTTTTGTGGCGAACCTCCCAATTTTCCCATTGACTTTGCCAGGGAAGATTTTCAAACTGCTGCCACACTTACAGGTTTGAAGCTACACCCCCCAAACTTGAATAACATAATCATGGGGTCACCCCGAATGAAGCAGTGACTTTGTTGGATGACCCCAAAGTGGGAAGAGCCAACAACAGCCAATCAAATTTCACCCATTGACTTCAGTGGGGAAATTAAAACTGCTGCCAATCTTACAGCTTTGAGGCTGCACCCCCCAAACTTGAATCACATAGTCATGGGGTCAGCATGAATGACAATATGATGATTGTTGGATGCCCAAAAGTGGGCGGAGCTATGAGCAGCCAATCAGATTTTACCTATTGACTTGGGGGAAATCCAACCTGCTGCCAGTCTCACAGTATTAACCCCAGGGTCCCCAAACTTTTCACAGTTGGTCACTAGGGGGACTGCAGTTTTAGTTTTAAAAAAGTGGGCAGAGCCACCAACAGCCAATCAGATTTCACCTATTGAATTTTATTGGTTTGATGCCAGGGTTCCCAAACTTTGCACAATCAGTCACTGGGTGACTATGTTACAAGTTTAGAAAAGTGGGTGGGGCCAACAACAGCCAATCAGATGTCACCTATAGACTTCATATGTTTAAATATAAACTGCTGCCATTCATTAAATATTAATACTAAGGTCCCCAAACTTTGCAGAGCTAGTCACCAGGTAACTGCGTTTCAGAGTTAGAAAAAGTGGGTGGAGCCACCAACAATTGATTTTCAATGGGGAAATTCAACCTTCTGCCATTCTTACAGTATTAGCACCAGGGTCCTAGGGTACTGCATTTTTAGGTTTCAAAAAGTGGGTGGAGCCACCAACAGCCAATCAGACTTGACTTATTGATTTTTTTTTTGGTTTAAATTTAAAATTCTGCCTTTCTCACACTATTTATGTCAGGGTTCCCAAACGTTACACAATAAGTCACTGGCTGACTACATATTCAGGGTTAGAACAACTGGGCGGAGCCAATCCATTTTTCACCCATTAAATTTCATTGGTTCATATTTAAACTGATGCCATTATTTAAGTATTAAGTCCAGGGTTGTTAAACTTTCCAAAATTAGTCACTGGGTATTAGCCATTCAAAGTTAGAAAAAAAGTGGGTGGAGCCACCAACAGCCAATCACATTTCACCTATTTACTTTCAATGGTGAAGTGTAAAATGCTGTCAGTCCCACAATGTTTATGCAAAGTGTTTTTTGCAAAGCTGGTCACTGGGGGACTGCACTTCAAAAATAGGAAAAGTGGGTTGGACCACTAACAGCCAATCAGATTTTATCCTTTGAATTTTATTGGTTTAAACTTAAAATGCTGTCATTCTCACACTATTTATGCCAGGTTGTCCACTGTTTGTCACTGGGTGACTTTGAGAAAAAGTGGATGGAGCCACCAACCACCAATCACAATTTACTTATTGACTTTTATTGGTTTAAATTTAAACGTCTTCTTTAACGATTAATCCTAGGGTCCTTAAACTTTGCAGCCACCAACCGCCAATCAGATGTCACTTGTTGACTTTCAGTGGGGAAATTTAAATTGCTGCCTTTCAGACACTATTAAAACCAGGTTCCCCAAACTTTGCACAGTGGTTTTTACTATATAACTGTGATCCAAGGTTAGGAAAAGTGGGTGGAGTGAACAAAAGATCAGATTTCAAACCAACATGAAGTTTGTTCTCAAACTTTGCTTTCTAGTTTTTGTCTTGCCACTTTGTATTTCAGTGACATTCAGTTATCTTTACATTTGTCAAACGATTTTAAAATGCTATATACGTATAGGATCTGTTATCCAGAATGTTTGGGACCTGGGGTTTTCCAGATAAGGGATCTTTCCATAATTTAAAACCACTATACCTTACAAGGTGTGGGTTTGTGCAGGGTAGGTAAGAAATTGAATTCTAAGGGAATATACATAGTTCTTTAATTTGTGACAGTGTTCTAGCAACACTTAGGGGCACATTTACTAACCCACGAACGGGCCGAATGCGTCCGATTGCGTTTTTTTTTGTAATGATCGGTATTTTGCGATTTTTTCGGAAAAATGTCGCGACTTTTTCGTTACTAATACGATTTGTGCGAAAAACCGCAAGTTTTTCGTAGCCATTCCGAAAGTTGCGCAAAATCTGGCGATTTTTCGTAGCGTTAAAACTTGCGCAAAAAGTTGCGCTTGTTTCGTAGCGTTAAAACTTGCATGAAACGTTGCACCTTTTAAGTTTTAACGCTACGAAAAAGGCGCAAATTTTCGCGCAAGTTTTAACGCTACGAAAAAATCGGCAGATTTTGCGCAACTTTCGGAATGGCTACGAAAAACTCAAGTTTTTTCGCGCAAATCGTATTGGTAACGAAAAAGTCGTAAAGACGCCGAAAAAAATCGTGAAAAAGTCACAAAATGTTCATTTTCAAATCGGAATTTTTCCAATTCGGTTCAGATTCGTGTCTTAGTAAATGTGCCCCATAGAAATGAATCGCCAGGTAGTATTTACTATTGAGCTGTTTGAAAGTTATCAGTTGCTAAATTTTAGCAAACTTTCTCTCATTAGATTACCCTTTTAGTTTTATGCTGAATAGTAATGTAGCTCATAAATATATTGATCCATAGACAAGAAAGGCAATTTTCATATACAGTGGAGGAAATAATTATTTGACCCCTCACTGATTTTGTAAGTTTGTCCAATGACAAAGAAATGAAAAGTCTCAGAACAGTATCATTTCAATGGTAGGTTTATTTTAACAGTGGCAGATAGCACATCAAAAGGAAAATTGAAAAAATAACTTTAAATAAAAGATAGCAACTGATTTGCATTTCATTGAGTGAAATAAGTTTTTGAACCCTCTAACAAAAAAAGACTTAATACTTAGTGGAAAAACCCTTGTTTGCAAGCACAGAGGTCAAACGTTTCTTGTAATTGATGAGCAAGTTTGCGCACATTTTAGGAGGAATGTTGGTCCACTCCTCTTTGCAGATCATCTCTAAATCCCTAAGGTTTCGAGGCTGTCTCTGTGCAACTCTGAGCTTGAGCTCCCTCCATAGGTTTTCTATTGGATTAAGGTCCGGAGACTGACTAGGCCACTCCATGACCTTAATGTGCTTCTTCTTGAGCCACTCCTTTGTTGCCTTTGCTGTATGTTTTGGGTCATTGTCGTGCTAGAACACCCATCCACGACCCATTTTCAGTTTCCTGGCAGAGGGAAGGAGGTTGTCGTTCAGGATTTCACGTTACATGGCTCCGTCCATTTTCCCGTTAATGCGAATAAGTTGTCCTGTGCCCTTAGCAGAAAAACACCCCCAAAGCAAAATGTTTCCACCCCCATGCTTGACGGTGGGGACGGTGTTTTGGGGGTCATAGGCAACATTTTTCTTCCTCCAAACACAGCGAGTTGAGTTAATGCCAAAGAGCTCTATTTTGGTCTCATCAGACCACAGCACCTTCTCCCAGTCACTCACAGAATCATTCAGGTGTTCATTGGCAAACTTCAGACGGGCCTGCACATGTGCCTTCTTGAGCAGGGGGACCTTGCGAGCCCTGCAGGATTTTAATCCATTGCGGTGTAATGTGTTTCCAATGGTTTTCTTGGTGACTGTGGTCCCTGCTAATTTGAGGTCATTAACTAACTCCTCCTGTGTAGTTCTAGGATGCTTTTTCACCTTTCTCATAATCATTGACACCCCACGAGGTGAGATCTTGCGTGGAGCCCCAGAGCGAGGTCGATTGATGGTCATTTTGTGCTCCTTCCATTTTCGAACAATCGCACCAACAGTTGTCACCTTCTCTCCCAGCTTCTTGCTAATGGTTTTGTAGCCCATTCCAGCCTTGTGCAGGTCTACAATTTTGTCTCTGACATCCTTGGACAGCTCTTTGGTCTTTCCCATGTTGGAGAGTTTGGAGTCTGCTTGATTGATTGATTCTGTGGACAGGTGTCTTTTATACAGGTGACTAGTTAAGACAGGTGTCCTTAATGAGGTTGACTAATTGAGTAGAAGTGTCTAACCACTCTGTGGGAGCCAGAACTCTTAATGGTTGGTAGGGGTTCAAAAACTTATTTCACTCAATGAAATGCAAATCAGTTGCTATCTTTTATTTAAAGTTATTTTTTCGATTTTCCTTTTGATGTGCTATCTGCCACTGTTAAAATAAACCTACCATTGAAATGATACTGTTCTGAGACTTTTCATTTCTTTGTCATTGGACAAACTTACAAAATCAGTGAGGGGTCAAATAATTATTTCCTCCACTGTATATATTGGCACTTATCTCTGTGACAAGGTAAGGTCAAAGCTTAATTCAAAGACATATATTTTCAACAAGTGGTTGAAAAATAAGTGAAGCCAATACTGGACTGTACACTTACCATTTTAGTTTTTTTTTTCAATACTAAAATGTATCATAGATAACTTAGCTATGTTCCATGTTATGAAATCATTTATGCAATTGTGAATATTTGTATTTGTTGACCATTGTCTCCTTGTTCTTACCTGCAGGCTTGTCTCCAAACAGAATTTGATTTCATCAGAAGTATTTTGAATTTAAACCTGGGGTAATCAAGTCAATTATGGGTGGCTTTGCAGACACCACATTCCGGACAATTACAACTGACTTTCTGAACATGGGTCCAAATGACGTTCAATATGATGACTCAAAAAGAGGTATATCCTCCAAATCGGACTATTTTCCTCCAAAACTGTCCTCTCTGAGAGGTGATCCCTTACGCAAAATTCCTTTGGATACTTTGGATCAAATAAATGCAACTGATTTTTATAACAAATCAATTTTCAAAGACAATGAAGAATGTGGGAAAAACTTTATGGACATGGAGTGCTTCATGATTCTTACCCCAAGTCAACAACTGGTGATAGCAGCTCTTTCAATAATCCTGGGCACATTCACAGTCTTGGAGAACATGCTAGTTCTGGTTGTCATCTTGCAGTCTCGTAGTCTAAGATGTAGGCCCTCCTACCATTTCATTGGCAGCTTGGCAGTAGCTGATCTGCTTGGCAGTGTAATTTTTGTCTACAGCTTTGTTGACTTTCATGTTTTTCATCGAAAAGACAGCCCTAATGTTTTTCTATTCAAACTTGGAGGTGTCACGGCCTCTTTTACAGCCTCTGTTGGCAGTCTTTTCCTAACTGCAATAGACAGGTACATATCCATACATAGGCCATTGTCTTACAAAAGGATAGTCACAAGGACAAAGGCTGTCATTGCTTTTTGCATGATGTGGACAATAGCTATTGTAATAGCAGTTCTTCCCCTGTTTGGGTGGAACTGCAAGAAATTGAGATCTGTTTGCTCTGATATTTTTCCTCTAATCGATGAAACATATCTAATGTTTTGGATCGGAGTCACAAGTGTTCTACTGTTATTTATTGTGTATGCATATATGTATATATTGTGGAAAGCTCACACCCATGCTGTGCGGATGCTTCAACGTGGCACACAAAAGAGCATTATAGTCCACACCTCAGAAGATGGAAAAGTGCATATTACAAGACCGGATCAGACTCGGATGGATATTAGGTTAGCCAAGACCTTGGTCCTAATTTTAGTAGTATTAATCATTTGTTGGGGCCCCCTTATGGCAATCATGGTATATGACGTATTTGGGAAGATTAACAAAACTATCAAGACAGTGTTTGCGTTCTGCAGTGTCCTTTGCTTACTTAATTCAACTGTGAATCCTATCATCTATGCCCTTCGAAGTAAAGACTTGAGAAGTGCTTTCTGCAGCATGTTCCCATCATGCGAGGGGACTGCGCAACCTCTTGACAATAGCATGGAGTCTGACTGTCAGAACAGACATGTAAACAATAGTAATGTTCACAGAGCAGCTGAGAGCTGCATTAAAAGCACCGTTAAGATTGCCAAAGTTACTATGTCTGTATCAACAGACACCTCTGCAGAAGCAGTGTAAGTCTATACTAATGGTAAAAGAACCACATGAACAAGTTGATTTCCCAATGAAATTAGGAATTTCGCCATTTAATAGATTAAATGAAACCACTTGGATTACAAAATTAAGTATGTATGTCAAAATATTACTTTATTAAAGGGTTTCCCAACTCCAGTGCTCAGTGGGCCTCAAATAAAACTGATTTAATAAAACAGATTTTTCAGCACATGCCTACCTGATGGCACAGATCAGTGTCAGAAAGACTCACGCGCCAACGTTAAAGACATTTCCTTGTTTTTATATAAGGATACTCTGAGAACCTACACTGCACTACTTGGCAGGAGAACTAGAATTGAGAAACCCTGCTCAGTGGTAACCCCCAGGCTTAAAGAACACTCATTTTCTTAAATAAAATATTTTTGATTATATATATAGTTTCCTTTATTTTGAGAGATGTATTTAACAATTAATATACAGATTTACATTTTTTAAGGATTGTTCATAGTCTTTGGAATCTTATGTGTGATCTTTATAGACTTCTTCTGCCTGGTTACGTATGTATTGTTTTTGTTAAATTATTAAAAAAAAAAGAAGAAATGTTAAGGTTTCACTAGAAGCAATTGCAATACCTCACATGTCTAAAATGATACCTACTCATTTCAAAACTGTAAAAATTAAAGCAATGCTTCTTTACTGCTAAGCAGAGGGATTTCATCATCTGTAAAGTTAGGGGTGAGTTTGCTATATTCATACAATGGAGGGGAAAAAAACCTTGACAGGATATTGACTTTGTCATAAGAATATAAAATCAGTTTCAAAATGGACGATTTCAGCAAACAATATCCCAGCCAGCCGGCATGGTAACTTATTTAATTGTACAAGGTCATATCAATGAAAATATCTTACCCAACACATGATAGATAAAGGAGCAAATATATGCCACATATGGGTTGAGACAAACTCATTGACTTCTGCAAAATGGACATTGCTGGCACATAAACTCTGTTTGCAAAGCTACTTAGTAACAGCAAGGTAGCCATTGTTATGTATTTTACTATAGGTAGGTAGGTTTGACGTCAATACTACAATGGTAACTGTATGTGCTCGATGCACAGAGTATCACATATAATCAACAAAAGACGTCTTTTAATGAGGTTTAATATGTGATTTGTTTGTCAGTCAATGTAATGTGCATGTGTATATGTTAGTAGTAATGACTCTGTAAATAAATAGGTCTTAGTGTTAAAAAACAACAAAAAACACTGATTAGACTTTTTTTTAGCTCTTGTTGCTCTATTTGCACATGAAATCAGTTTCTAAAATTGAGTTCACTTGGGGTTAAAACATTACATTTTTAGAATTTCTACTGACTATTCGTTGAGAACAAAGACAAAATTTAGGTCTGATTAAAGTTAAAGATTCCAAAACAGTAATTTATAGAGCACAGCACTATAGTAAATCTGGTTCAGTTGACAGTCATTAAGTGCAGGGAGCTGCTACTCAGCCACATAAGGAGAACCACAGTCTTAAATGTGTCACTTGAACCAAAAGACCCTTCCAATATCATCTTCCAGCTAATTTTTTTCTGATCAATAGCAGAGGTTGGTGGCAGTCAGTAATATTAAACAGCATCGGAACTGTTCATGCTAAGTCAGGTAATTTGTCGCTTCACTATTTACAGTGTTTGCCATTTGCGAATTTGGCTGAATCACATTTGGAGAGATGCTGCTCTGTGATATCCGCTCTGTAAGCCTGGCCAACAAAGTGGCTCTGGGTGCAGTCACAGGAGAAGGCTAATGCCAACAGAGGGGCTGATTCCCAGTCTGTGCTTATCCATAGGCTGTGAATAAGCCCCATGTCACATTACTTTTGAGTATTTTCAGTGATTTTATTCTGCAGAAATAGCAAGATAATATCCATTAATATGATGAAAAGGTTAAATACAGTACATAGCACATAAAATAAAATATTAACTATAAAAAATAGCTTTCATGTTTATTAAGCCAGTTGTACTACTGATACCTTTATTACTAAAAACAGCAATATTTTGCAATAAATCATACTCAAACATGAAATTAAAATGAAAAAACTTCCCCTGAGTATGATAATATGTGTCAAGCAAAGACTGTGTATCTATGTAGGCTGTTAAAAACTTACTGTAATAGCTGCAGAGTCACATGGGAAAGATGAAGAAAGGCAGCAGACATGTGCAGTAGCTTTAGAAGCTCCTACTGCCAGTACTTAGCGTTACACAGAGCTTTAACATGCTGACACAGGCTTGTGCCAAAAGGGGTTTGTGACTCACTCCCCTGGTGCCTCCACTAACTCCTGCCATATAAAAAAACCCACTATCTTCAGAGGTAATTTTCTATGAATCAGTAGACATTTTCCCGAAGAGATATATTACATATTTTATTAGAATGACCTAATCTGCTAAAATAGCTTAATTTATGTGAAGGTAGACCACCCCTTTAAGTTACTAGGTCCCAAAAAAACATTCTGTAGGGCAAATTAGCTGGGACTGATGATGTTGGTAATATGCAGCCTAAATTCTATACCATATGTTCCCTGCAGTACTAGATGTAGGAGATGATGTCCACATAACCCCAAGAGACCAACACACTGTGGTAAGCCACATTGTGCATACTATTCTTATGGACAACCTCTTATTGATTAATTGCAGCTTAGTTTCAGCTATTATCTCCTGTACATCTGATTCTTAAAAGAAAACAAAATCCTAAAGAACGTCTGCACCACCCCACTGCCAACAAAGAGGCTTGTGATGCCCTCCTGTCTCCTTTCCCATGAATCTCAGCCTTCACCAATATCTCACAGAGCTGCCTTTGGTCTAAAGTTGTAGATCAATATTTGCTAAGAAGCCATAGATTCCTTTACTGTATCTGATAAGTGATGTAAAAGAATCCCCCCACTGTTCCTTCTCCTTGATATCATTTTGTTTGTAGTTAAGTTGGAATTAAACAAACTTCTTATGGTAGTGTGCAAAGTGATCTAGTTGGAGAACATAACCTTCTCTTAGTTATTGGCCTTAGGGTAAGCCATAACAAGCACTTGCTCCATGACATGGAGTACAGAACCTTGCCACAATCTGGATGGTATGGGACAGTGATTCCCAACCAGTGGTTCATGAGAAACATGTTGCTTACCAACCCCTTTGATGTTTCTCCCAGTGGCCTCAAAGTAGGTGCCCATTTCTAAATCTCTGGCTTTGAGGCAAGTTTAAGAACCACAGAGACACAGTTTTACTCCCAGCAGAGGCTCCTGTAGGCTAGCAGTCAACATGGGGCTACCAAATAGCCAATCACAGCCCTTATTTGGCATCCCCAAAAAACTTTTTTCAGGCTTGTGTGGCTCATCAACACTTTTTGCCAGTACCCTAAGCTAATTTGCGAATTATTGCTATGGGTTGCTCCACTTGTACACTTGAATTAAATAGTACATGAGATCAAGGGATAAAAAAGCTGTGGCCTTCTAGTTGTTGTGAGTGCAGCTCCCAGAATCCTTCACAATAGCTGGGCATTCATGTTTGAACATAACCGATATAAAAGTCTCTAAATAAGTGTGCCCATCTAAGAATGTTTGAAATGCTAATGTAGGCTTTCCAAAATCTGATATTAATTAAAGTACTTTATAATATTTTTAGAGTCCATGAAATAAAATGGACAAAGCAACCAAAAGCCATTTTTGGAAACTGTCTTCTTGTACATGCAACAACACTTTTGCAGGCTGTTTTATACAATAATGATTTAAACTGTATTTAAGAAAATCAAGGGACAATGGGGCTGTCTGGCACTAACATTAGTGCTAATTTATGTGACAACTAATGTTGTTAAAAATATATATATTGTTATCACTGCATTATCCATTGATATAGCATTTCATGTCACTTTCTTTTTGTTTGTAACGTTGACGTCAAGGTTCTGATAGACTGAGGTTTTATGTCAAGGAAACAACTTGCCTCTGAGTTTGTGTAAATTGTTACATTCAAAGCACCAGCCACCACCAAATATTACTTACTTGGTAGGTTTATGGCACATGGACAGTTTATTGCTACTAAGTTGCAGATACCTTCCCATCCGCAATAACCTTTCATTAAACTTTAATGTCAGTATTAATTCTATTTATTGCTAGTATTAATCTGTTGACTGACTGTAGACATGTTGAAACTGACATTGCTATTATAAGTGTAAATTGTAAAATATAACAGAGCACAAATATAACAGAGCACATTTAGTAAAGAAATGCAACGTGCTAATCAGGTGCAAAATTTTCCTGCAGAAAGATTTGAACCAGGCTGGTATATTGCATACAAACAATTGCAACTTTTGCCTGCAAGGGAAGGGGCAGTATACATGCACACTTACATGCACTTTAATTGCATATTATTTTAGCGGTGCAAATTCCTGAATTCACCATCTGCTCTGGGCAAGAGTTAAGTACAGGTACAGGACCTGTTATCCAGAACCTGGGGTTCTCCGGATAAGGGATCTTTTTGTATTTTGGATCTCCAAGTCTGCTAAAATTCATTTAAATAGTAAATAAACCCAATTGACTTGTTTTGCCTCCAATAAGGATGAATTATATCTTTCTTGGGATCAAGTACAAGGTACTGTTTTATTATTTGGAAAAAAAAGGAAATCATTTTTAAAATAAGAATTAATTGCTTATAATGGAGTCTATGGGAGATGGCCTTTCCGTAATTCGGAACTTTCTGGATAACAGGTTTCCGGATAAGGGATCCCACACCTATACATGTATCTCTTGCATCAAAGCACCTTGCGTTTCATACATGGCATTAGTGTCGACAAGTGCATAAGTACACTGTGTATGTTATATTACTGAAAGCAATTCTGCACTCATTTTAGCACCTAGCACCACAGTTATCAAATGTAAATGAGCACTATTGTCCTAAAATGAAGCCATCAAGACATGCACAGACAGACATTCAGCATATAAACAGATCACTGGCAGTACAGCTTGCAGTTTAGGCAGGCATAGAATGTTTTGCAAACGGTTTGCATAGGGTAAGGGCATTTGAAAATAAAATAGCAGATTAGGAAGTTGCAGCATCTGGGAAACATTGCTTTCAGCATATCCTGCGGGGTAGGGGTTATTTAAACCATAATATGCTCCTTGCTTAATTGGTTATGAGAATACACAATCCCATTACAGTACTCCTCTTTTTGCTGCAAACTACAAACCTGCTGCTTGGCCATTTGTGCCAGTAGTATCCCTGTAGTGCCAGCACACCAAATATGCAAACTCTTAATCTGTATAAAAACAGTCAACAATTCTTCAGATTAAAAGCACAGAACAAACACAGAACAAACTTCACTTACAGGAAAGAGGCAAGTCAGTATGTAGTAAATTAGTTTAAAAAAAAGCAAAGTAAGAGACAATAAATAATTCACTTTAATCTCCAAAAACATAAATGTCCCATTATACTTAGCCATTACAGAATACTGGTTATTAGTGATGAACAAAATTTTTTGACAGGCATGGATTTGCGGCAACTTTTTTATGTTGCGCGTGTCAAAAAAATAACACTCATAAAAAAACTTGTGCCACGCGTTATTTTTATGATGCACGCAACAATTTTTTTTTCCGTGCATCATTTGTCATATTTCGTAGGTCTTTCACCATTTCGCAAATTTTTCCAGCAAAGTGAAATGGGACAGTTTTCCCTCATCACAAGTGGTTATTTTTCTGTAAGGATAAATTATGCAGAGCAGGGATCCCGAACCAGTTTCTCGTGAGCAACAACCCCTTGTATGTTGCACCCAGTGGCCACAAAGCAGGTGCTTATTCCAAATTCCTGGCTTGGAGGCAAGTTTTGTTTGCATAAATAGCCAAACAGCCAATACTAGCTTTTGTTTGGTGTCCCTAGGAACTTTTTTATGCTTGTGTTGTTCCCCAACTCTTTTTACATTTAAATGTGGCTCACGGGTAAAAAAAAATTCTGAGAACCCCTGACCTAGAGAAACAGATTGGCTGGGTAATAGCTGCTCTGAGTGCTACCACTCCACTCTCCAGAATGGAACTCAGCTGTTCAAAGATATCAGCCTTATTCTAAAAGTAATAGACCAGTTAAACTGACTGCTCATTGGTTACCTAGGGAAAATTTGGTTTTGTATCAAATTAGCCTAAATTAACTGTCAATGGACAAGTTGGGGACTTTTGTATTTCTTAATGACTGCAGCATGAAAGGCTATTCTGGAGATAGTCAGCATGTGATAACTAACTAAATTTGCCTTCAAGGTATTGGCTGGCTGAGTGGATGAAACATTTCTTGTAATTCATCAGTAATTTACTGAGGACATAGGGTATGTG
Source organism: Xenopus tropicalis (assembly GCF_000004195.4). Lineage (NCBI taxonomy): Eukaryota > Metazoa > Chordata > Amphibia > Anura > Pipidae > Xenopus > Xenopus tropicalis. Next base: position 86,675,692 of record NC_030681.2, read on the forward strand.
CTAATGATATTTACATCCGTACAGTGCTCATAACATAACCAATTAGTAGAACAAGATCATGTAGTGCCCGAATGCAGGGATATTCTTTGGTGCTCTCTCATAGTATACATTTGTCTATGGATTTAGGTACAACAAGTTACTGGGTTCCAATGTTTCCTAGAAATTAATGAGAACTTCAGTATATTTAGTCTAAGCATTTAATGCCTCCCTAAATTTTATGGGACCCCAGTTTGACTGTCCCTGTTCCACCAATGGTTACTCCATCTCTGACATAATCAGATTTAATGCATTCACAATCATGTATTTGCTTATAATATATTTTGTTTACTCTACTTAACTTACTCTTATTGCTTGGCTTCACTGACTGGTGAAGTGATTATTTGAAGCACATATGTAGGACTTAGTGGTGGACATGAGGGTAACTATTGCTGGTGTCCTGTGAGGTGCCTTAATTAGGACATTTTCAACAAAAAGTGTTCAAAGCACATGGTTTCGTTGGAAAAAAATGTTATTTTAAGAGGTTAGAGGTTTTTTACAGAAATCAACAGGAGTGCAATGCACCTTTCCCATATATATACTACAATAGGTGTACTGCATCCCTTTTCATTTTAATGTCAATTGCTGTATAATAGTTATATTTTGCATATTCATTTGTTACTTGTCTGTTCATATCATTCATATCTCGTGTAAATATAGATTCTAAAAATGTATATTTGTATCATAAAGAGACTCTCCTTGTTGTTGCAATTGCTTTCAATGTTTTCTTGCATTGGCCTTTTGATAAAACTGTTAAAATGGTTTAAGATGGACTGGTTGCCTGCTCATACAGGACTGAATGTATGTACATATAAGAAACATATTTTGTCTGAGACAAAAAGGCTTAGTTCAACATGTTATATATATATACACCTGTGATTTTTGGATGGGATAGGTTAAAAAAAAGTGTCTGTCTTCTGACCAGTTGTATTCTATAGGCCTGCTAAGCGCACTTAAAAAAATCCCTAATTTCATTCATATAAGATGTAGACGTAGAATACCAAAATAGCCAAAACTTTATTTTCATTGTTTCGCAGTTTTAATCTTCTGAGTGAGGTTTACTAAGCACCAAAGCACTGTATCACAGTCAGTGGCCAGGATGCTTTTATTTACTTAATTGACAGTAGGCCTGCATTGACTGTGATATCTGCAAGGCACTTAGCAAATAGTGGCAGTTAATCGGTATTGTCTGTGACTCACACATTACACTTCCTTTGAAAAAAAAAATAAATAAACTATTGTGTAATTTGATGTTTGTTGAACTGGTAACATCCTGTGTAACAGCGACGATATCTTTTGTTCAGTAACCTGTTTCAAAGAATGTACACAAGTATTAGTATAAATGTTCTTTAAAGTATTTTCACTCTCTGTAAGAAGGTGTATTTCTGTAATATTTACAATGTAAAACAACATGCCATATTTTATTTATACTCTGTAATTAAATTGTTCTTTATTCGGACAGCAATATGTGGTGCCTTATTTTCAAATGTAAAGGAGTAAGTGAGGTTTCAAATAATTTCTGTTAGTGGGATACACAGAAATGGTGCAGAAGAAACCTGTCCCTGAAAGGAAGTGAGTGATCGTCCATCTCTATGAAAAATATAATAAAGTTCCATTAAGATTCCCAACTTGTGCAGGGGGAGGGAGAGAAGGTAAGCAATTCCTGGGCAGGGTAGTGGTGATAGCAATCACCAGTAGGGGTGATACTATTCCATTGCCATGACTGGCAGAAATAATAATTCCTTGGGTACTTAAGGGCCATAAAAAGAAAGATCTGCTCATTTGGCAAGGTTGCACCTGATATGAGGTGGGCGGTATTGGGTTGATCAGATCATTTGGCCCATAGGCTACTAGGCAGGCCATTGGATGGAGGGCTGTATTAACTAGCAGATCCAGTCTTTAATCTGACAGGAAAATGAAACCTGTCAAATTTTGTTGGGTTGGATAGTCCCATCAGAGAGCCCCATACACAGGCCAATAAGCTGCCAACTGTATTCACTGGAAGCTTTTATTAACAGTGTATGGCTACCTTTACTATTACCCTTTGGGTGGGGAGTGGGCAAACAGGGGAGGGAGTCGGAGGGTCAGGAGAATAAATAAATAATTAGCAATGTCTTTATTGAGCTCCCGTCTTCATACAAATTTAAGTGGAAAATAATATTTGCTTCAGAATGATCTCTCCATAGGATCACATCCCTTATTTGCAGTAATAATAACAGTTGACTGCTACACTAAGGGGTCGCTACACATAACAATGTGACTCCAAAGAACAGGTTTGTGCTAATCAAAAGGTATTTAAAGGGGTGTAAAGGCAAAAAACAATATTGCATGTACTGATTTAAAAATAAGCATATTTGCAATGTACTTCAATTAGAAATGTTTTACTGTTTCTTTAAAATAACCAATTCTGTACAGCTGACTTCACTGTTTGTCTCCTCTCCCTCCTGAAGCTGCGTACAGGAATCCCCTCCCGGCTGGACAGAGTAGTAAGAAAACTCTCAGCACTACTCTGCATTCCGAAGGGCAGGGAAACAGAGCCGGGTTGTTTATTTATCGTTGAGGCTAACCTCTTTGAGAAACAACCCAGCTCTGCTTCACTGGCCTTCAGAATGCAGAGTAGTGCTGATAGTTTTCTTACTAATCTGGCCAGCCAGCAGGGAAAGGATTCCTGTATGAAGCATAAAGAGTTAGAAGAGACAAACAGTGAAGTCAGCTGCACAAAATTGGAAACAGCACAAATTTTTAATTGAAGTACATAGCGAATCTTCTTTTTATGTTTACAATCAGTACATGCAATATTGTTTTTTTTCAGTACATGAATATTTAGATGGAACCTCCTTTTTTCTAATCAAAATGGGTGCCGTTGTGTCTGCTGGAACAACCTACTTGTAAATAAAGCATTAGTGAGATTATTATATGATCCCCTAATATATTTATATATAGTTATCATATAAGCCCTTAAGCACTTCTTCTCCAGTGTAAACAAACCCAATTTGGCCAGTCTTTATTCATAACTGAGACTTTCCATGCCCTTTACCAGCTTAGTTGCCCTTCTCTGGACCCTCTCTAATTCAATAATGTCCCATTTGAGTACTGGAGACCAAAACTGAACAGCATATTCTAGATGGGGCCTTACCAGCGCTCTGTAAAGTGGAAAAATAACCCCCTCCTCCTGCAAATGTATGTCCCTGTGCTAAAAACCTTGTTTGCCCTTGCAGCTGCTGCCTGGCATTGCTTGCTACAGCCAAGTTTATTATCTACAGCGACTACAAGATCCTTTTCCATTATGGATTTGCCTAGTTCAATCCGATAAATGTATAAGTGGCTTGCATATTTTTCCATCCAAGGTGCATGCCTTTAGCTTTATCAATACTAAATCTCATCTGCCACTTAGTTGCCCAGATTACCAGTTTGTCAAGATTCTGTTGCAATGATGTCACATCCTGGATGGAATAACTGGGCTGCATTTTTTTTGTGTCATTAATTAACAAGTTTAATGTACCATTAATAACTACCCTCTGTACTCAATCCTGTAGCCAGTTTCCTTTCCATGTCAGAGCTGTCAACCCCTATTTTTTTTGGAGTTACCTGATTTTGGCACCCTCCCCCTGATCTCCTATCATCCTACCACATTACCCCGATTTTCAAGCATTCTTTAACGGAGCAAATGCACATGTGTGAGACGTAATTTCCAGTCTTCACGGAAATTAAACTCTTGATGTTGCTCATAGCAGCCAATCAGATACTTTGCTTTGGTTTTCTAACTGTTGAAATTTAATTGCTGATTGGTTGCCCTGGGCAACATCACAGCATGATACACAGCATGATAAATATACCCCTTAGTAACAGTTTGACTTTGTAAAAGTTAACAGTTCTGCCATGTGCAAACAACTTCACTAAGACCAACAGACCTTATTTTAGAAAGCAAAAGTTTGTGGAGCACTGTATCAAAAGCTTTGGCAAAATCCAAGTCGATCACATCTACTGCAACTCCCCCCCCCCATCCAACTAACCTCATCATAAAAAGCAATCAAATTTGTCTGACATTTCCTATCCTTCCTAAAACCATGCTGATTACTGCTCATAATGCAATTCTCCTGAACATAATTTTGAATGTGATCCCTTAACAAACCTTCAAATAACTTGCCCACCACGGATGTCCAACTTACAGGCCTATAATTGCCAGACTGAGATTGTAATCCCTTTTTAAATATAGGAAGCAAGCAGACAGGTGCCATTTTTTGGACACTGTTATTAAGGCAAGCTTTGTATCATCCCAAAATTTTGTTTGTTTGTCAGAATGGGATACCTAATGCACATGTCCATGCACAGGATATACAATTAGATGGTGAGGAGGGAGGGGGAAGTGAGTGCTGAATGGAAAGTGAAAGTAATTGTCTTCCCCACCCCTATGTCTTAGGCATAGAGGCGGGGAAGGCAATATAGCTGGGACAGCTGGGATATTTAAATGCCTTTATAATGGTATGGATGTGTTAAGAAAAAAAATAATTTTGGGTTTCATATTTAATTTAAAAGGGACTTTTATTATACAGCTATTTGTAACGTTCAAGTTAGTTAGGAACCAGTGTGCGACCGCTGGATGCAAAGTCTGACTCTTACGGTATAACAGGAACTCCCAGCCCTTCCCGGTCTTCACCGACGCCCTTTTGGGGCCCCGGAACTTTCTGCTGCGGTCCAAGCTGGGGTCCTGCAAACTTTCAGAGTTCAGACAAAAACGGGGTACCGGCAAGGCAAGGCAGAATCGTAGTCGGGGTACAGGCAAAGGTCGAGGCAGGTAGCAAGAATCGTAGTCGGGCACAGGCAAAAGGTCGAGGCAGGTAGCAGGAATCGTGGTCAGGGTACAGGCAAAGGTCAAAACCGAAAACAACAAACAAAATGCTTAAGCAGGTACTGACAATAAACCAGAAGCCAGCTTGGGCAATGAAACACTGAAGGAAGGGGTTTAAATAGCAGTATTTTGGCGCCAAAACAGAAGGGAACCGGAAGAACTAAAAACCTGTACAAAGATGGCGCCCAAAGCTTCAAGGCGCGCAACTGCGCATGTCCGCGCGTCATCGCGCATGCGCAGTACCGTCGCGCCGTCCCCGCCGAACCCGGAAGTGTGGGCCCATACCAGAGCGCGTCTGCCAGCCGGCGCGAACTAAGGTAGGAGAACGCGCCGGCCCGGCAGAGCGCCTTACAGTACCCCCCCTTTCAGGAGCACCCACCGGGGGCTCCCAAGATTTCTCAGGAAATTTTCTATGAAAGGATCTAATCAAGCGAGGAGCATGAGTATCTTTAGCATTGACCCAAGACCTCTCTTCAGGCCCAAAACCCTTCCAATGTAAAAGATATTGAACCTTACCTCTGGATACTCGAGAATCAATAATTTCTTGTACCTCAAATTCCTGTTGACCATCCAGAAGTACTGGAGCAGGAGAAGAATGAGCAGCACAAAATTCATTGTAAACTACAGGCTTGAGTAGAGAGACATGGAAGGAATCCGAAATAGTCATATTGGGAGGAAGATTCAATCTGACAGAAACTGGATTAATAATGTCCTTGATGGTGAAGGGACCAATAAAACGTGGGCCCAGCTTGTGAGAAGGTTGATGCAGTTTGATATTTCTCGTAGAGAGCCAAACGGAGTCCCCAACATGGAAGGAAGGGCCAGGACGACGACGTTTATCAGCAGCGGTCTTCTGAAGGGAGGAAGACTTTTGAAGCGCTTGATGGGCAAGTAACCATAAATTGTTAAAGTCCCGGACCATTACCTCCGCAGCAGGAACATCGGATTTAATTAGTTCAGATGGAAGGGCCCTCGGTTGGAAGCCATACACACAAAAAAAAGGAGAGAATCCTAAGGACTCATGTCTGAGGTTATTGTGAGCAAATTCAGCCCATGGGAGTAATTCAGACCAATTATCCTGGTTGGACGAAATAAAACAACGAAGAAATTGTTCTAGGGACTGATTAGTCCTTTCAGTCTGTCCGTTACTTTGCGGATGGTATGCAGAGGAGAAATTTAATTTGACTTTCAACAATTTACAAAAGGCTCGCCAAAATCTGGAAACAAATTGTACCCCACGATCAGAAACAATACTGGAGGGAAAACCATGGAGGCGAAAAATTTCTTTGACATAAATCTTGGCTAGAGCAGAGGCAGATGGCAACTTCTTTAAAGGGATAAAATGAGCCATTTTAGAAAAACGGTCTACCACCACCAGAATAGCAGACATTTCGGATGACTTGGGTAATTCAACAATAAAGTCCATAGCAATATCAGTCCAGGGTTGTTTAGGCACAGGTAAAGGAGTCAGTAAGCCACAAGGTAGAGAACGAGGAGTCTTATGCTGTGCGCAAACTGTGCAAGAAGATACGAACTGAGATACATCACGCACTAACGAAGGCCACCAAAAATATCTGCGGACAAGATCCAAAGTCTTCTTAGTACCTGGGTGTCCGGCCAACAATGAAGAGTGAGCCCACTGCAGCACTTGGGGAACCATGGACGGAGAGACAAAGTTCTTATCCAGAGGGCAGGCAGTAGTAGAGTCATCAGAGAGCATCACAGGAGCAATAATACGTTCTGGAGCGATTATGGGAGTAGGAGGACAATCAGGGGTTTCAGTGACTAGAAGTGACCTAGACAATGCATCAGCCTTAATGTTTTTAGACCCTGGACGAAAAGAAATCACGAAATTAAACCTTGAAAAAAAAAGAGCCCATCGTGCCTGACGAGGGTTGAGTCTCTTTGCATCAGAAATATACTCTAGGTTCTTGTGATCAGTCAAAATTGTAACAGGCTCAGAGGACCCTTCCAGAAGATGTCTCCATTCTTCAAGAGCGAGTTTGATCGCCAATAATTCTCGGTTGCCAACATCATAGTTTCTTTCAGCAGCGGAGAACTTACGGGAGAAATAGGCACAGGGATGCAAGGAATCTTGGAAAGAAGGCCGTTGGGATAAAATTGCTCCAACACCGACATCAGAAGCATCAACTTCTAGAATGAACGGGCGAGTAGGAACCGGGTGAGTGAGGACTGGAGCAGAACAAAATGTGGCTTTAAGTCTTTCAAAGGCAGTTTGAGCTTCAGGGGACCAGACATTTTTGACCCCTTTCTTGGTGAGAGCAGTAATGGGTGCGACAATTTGAGAAAAACCTTTGATGAATCTTCTATAAAAATTTGCAAAACCTAAAAATCGTTGAATGGCTTTTAAGCCAACAGGAGGAGGCCACTCGAGGACAGCAGAAAGTTTGACAGGATCCATCATAAAGCCTGAGGAGGAAATGACATAACCAAGGAAGGAAATTTCAGACTTGTGGAAATCACATTTTTCTATCTTAGCATAAAGGTGATTTACTCTTAAGCGATGCAGTACTTGTTTGACGTGAGCAATGTGTTCAGGTAGAGACGAAGAGAAAATCAGTATGTCATCTAGATATACCACCACATAGGAAAAAAGAATATCTCGAAAAATGTCATTAATAAAGTCCTGAAAGACAGCAGGTGCGTTGCATAAGCCAAAAGGCATGACAAGGTATTCATAATGACCATCACGAGTGTTGAAAGCCGTCTTCCACTCGTCTCCGTGACGAATGCGGATAAGGTTGTAGGCCCCCCGCAGATCTAACTTGGTGAAAACTTTAGCCCCGTTGAGGCGATCAAAAAGCTCAGGAATCAAGGGAAGAGGATATCGATTTTTAATGGTGATCTTATTCAAGCCTCGGTAATCAATGCACGGTCTTAACCCTCCATCCTTCTTCTGAACAAAAAAAAATCCAGCCCCAGCGGGTGAATTGGATTTCCTAATGAACCCTTTAGACAGATTCTCTTGAATATAGTCCTTCATTGCTTGAGTCTCCGGGACCGAGAGAGGATAGGTCCTTCCTCTGGGGGGAACAGAACCAGGAATCAAGTCAACAGGGCAGTCATAAGGACGATGTGGAGGAAGAGTCTCTGCATTTTTCTTCTCAAAAACATCGGCAAAGTCTGAGTAACATGAGGGCAGATGGTTAACAGAAACAGAAACAGTAGAAAGGGACACAGCAAAGTTATCGAGGCAATTTGTACGACAAAATGAACTCCAGACCGTGATATCCCCAATAGACCAGTCAATGATGGGATTGTGCTTCTGTAACCATGGGAGACCTAGAATAATGGGTGTAGCGGGACACTGAATGGCCAGAAAGGTGATTACCTCAGAGTGTAGTGATCCCACTCGCAGGCGGAGAGGAGGAGTGGAAGAGGTCACGAGGCCAGGAGTTATAGGTCTGCCATCGACAGCCTGAGCAGACAGAGGAACCTTTAGGGGCATCAAAGGAATTCGAGAGTACTTGGCAAAAGACAGGTCAATAAAGTTTCCGGCAGCTCCCGAGTCGAGGAAGGCCTGGCAGGAACAGTACTTGGAATTGGACGAAATGGAGACAGGTACCAATACTCGGGTGCGAGAATTATGGGGGAAAAAACTAGCTTCGCCTAGGGAAGTTTTCCCCAACTGACCTAGGCGCTGGAGTTTCCCTGTTGAGGCAGTTGCTTAGGCTTGTTGGGACACATCTTGACAAAATGACCGGTGTTTCCACAATACATACAAAGACCTGCAGACCTTCTACGATTACGTTCCTCCACGGAGAGTCTGGTAGCTCCAAGTTGCATTGGTTCATCCATGCAGGCTGGTACGGAGGCTGGAGAGGGTGCTGAAGAAGAGAATTCTGGAACAAACCTCCGAGGGCGGTTCTTTTGAAGCTGTCTCTCCCTTAAGCGGGTGTCGATATTAATGACGAGAGAAACCAAGTCTTCGAAAAGAGGAGGTAAGTCACGAGCAGCTAGTTCGTCCTTAAGAGAGTCATTGAGACCGTGCCAAAAAGCTGCTACCAAAGCCTCATTATTCCAGGAAGTTTCAGCGGCTAGTGTACGGAAGTCGATGGCGTAGTCAGAGGCAGCACGAGAACCTTGGGTAATTCTCATAAGGCGAGCTGAGGCATTAACCTTTCGACCAGGGGCATCAAAAATCCGCTGAAAAGTGGAGAGGAAAGCAGCCGCATTGTTAATGAGAGGATCATCTTGTTCCCAGAGAGGGGAAGCCCAAGCAAGGGCTTTGTCAAAAAGCAGAGCAATAACAAAAGCAACCTTGGATTTTTCATTTGGGTAGCGATGAGGAAACAGTTCAAAGTGAATCTTACATTGATTCAGAAATCCTCGACAGGTCTCAGGATCACCTCCATAGCGCAAGGGAGAGGGAATCTTGGGTTCGGAGAGAAGAACAGATGCCGAGGCGGCCCGAGGAGGAGAGGGTGGCAAATCAGGAAATACTTGAGGCAATTGTTGAGGTACCTGTAATGCATCAAGGCGGGTGGTAATGTGCTGTAAAGTCTGCGCTAGGTGCATCTGCTGAGTCTCCTGCTGCTCCAGACGTTTCATAAAGGCTTCCAAAATGGATTCCAGCGAAGAAGCAGAGGCAGCGGCCTGAGATGGCTCCATATGGGCCCAAGCTAACTGTAACGTTCAAGTTAGTTAGGAACCAGTGTGCGACCGCTGGATGCAAAGTCTGACTCTTACGGTATAACAGGAACTCCCAGCCCTTCCCGGTCTTCACCGACGCCCTTTTGGGGCCCCGGAACTTTCTGCTGCGGTCCAAGCTGGGGTCCTGCAAACTTTCAGAGTTCAGACAAAAACGGGGTACCGGCAAGGCAAGGCAGAATCGTAGTCGGGGTACAGGCAAAGGTCGAGGCAGGTAGCAAGAATCGTAGTCGGGCACAGGCAAAAGGTCGAGGCAGGTAGCAGGAATCGTGGTCAGGGTACAGGCAAAGGTCAAAACCGAAAACAACAAACAAAATGCTTAAGCAGGTACTGACAATAAACCAGAAGCCAGCTTGGGCAATGAAACACTGAAGGAAGGGGTTTAAATAGCAGTATTTTGGCGCCAAAACAGAAGGGAACCGGAAGAACTAAAAACCTGTACAAAGATGGCGCCCAAAGCTTCAAGGCGCGCAACTGCGCATGTCCGCGCGTCATCGCGCATGCGCAGTACCGTCGCGCCGTCCCCGCCGAACCCGGAAGTGTGGGCCCATACCAGAGCGCGTCTGCCGGCCGGCGCGAACTAAGGTAGGAGAACGCGCCGGCCCGGCAGAGCGCCTTACACTATTGATGTTTGGCTGCCGGGTCCCCTTTAATGGAATAAACTGAGAACAGTAACAATATAATGCCATTTTAAATGACAACCATCTCTGTCCTGTGTTTTTAGCAGAAAACCTAATGCCCCAATCGATGCTCTCAAGGACAGCGCTTAAGGTGGCCATACACGCACCGATAATATCGTACGAAACCTCGTTTCGTACGATATTCGGTGCGTCTATGGTATGTCGGCGAGTCGACCGATATCGCAGGAAGGCGCCTGATCAAAATCTCCCTTCAGCGCTGAATCGGCAGAAGGAGGTAGAAATCCTATTGTTTCTACCTCCTTACCTGCCGATTCAGCCCTGAATGGTGTGTGGCACATCTGACGATGTTTCGTGCGACCGATGGTCGCACGAAACATCGTCAGATCGCCACGTGTATGGCCAGCTTTAAGGAGTTAAAATGTGCTTTTCCAAAATTCAGGCTCTTTGTTGCCCCAGGGTATGTTTGTTTTTTGCAGCATACAAGTGCTTGGCCTCTTTGTATGGCTGTCTGCGTTTTTGCTAATCTTTATCATGATATTTATTGGACTGCTTGGTGGGTAACACAGAAACAAATTTAAAAAATGACAAATGCATAGTATTAGATTTAAATAGTGCTGAATTATACAGAAATTTCAGGATCCCCAGTGACACATTTATTACTATCACATATGAGATTCTATGGAGAGGGTATGATCCCTTTTGATCCCATTTCAATCACCTTCCAATTTGAATATGGGAAACATGGGGTCAGAACCTGTGGCTATGTCTTATTTAATTGCATTTTATCAAAAACGTTTAGATTATGCAATTTGTCACTGTAAGTAATGTGCAAGCAATGTAGGGGCTTAAAAAACAACTCTTTACATTCCGCTGAATATCCTCTTTAAATCATCCATTGTTAAAGCATATACAGTATTTTTGTTATCTATATAAGCCCTAACACACACAACACTGTTATAGAATAAACAAAAGAACTGAACTATGGCTGAACTCAAGATATACTGGTAGAACAATACATTTCTAAAGCAATAAATACAACAAAATAACATCAGAGGCAGCTTGTGCCTGTTTAATGTTTTTTTTGTACTACAACAGCGAAAGGAGGTTCAGACATCTGCTGTTGTTGTTTCATTAAAGGAGATAATTAGTGAAACTCAGAAATACTAAAAGACATGTTACCTTTGACATTAAGGGGAATATTTTTAAAAGTGCATAATACATTTTTCACAAAAAAAGGGAAGAGCTAGATTCTGATTCTGCCAGATGCCAGAGGGGCTGCTGTGAGAAGCCGTACACAGTCACTATTTATTCGGCTGGGGGGCTCTTTGGGCCTCAATGTACTTAAAATGCAAGCGCCTATTTTAAGTTCCAGTCCAGACCTGATCGGCACTATGGGTGTGACAGAATCTGAAGTGAATGAGTACACAGGGATGTAATGTGACATACTCCACATAATAAAAACCCGTAGGGCATGCCAGGAAAGGTACTAGAACTGAATGTACTGTATGCATAGTAGCTCTAGAAGCTCATCGATAATCAGCTACAGTTCAGGTATAAGGCAGTACATACCTTACAGCAAGAAAACAAGGAGCATCCAGGCACTCAAGGATTCCACAAGGGCTTCAAAAATCAAAGTAAAAACAGTTTATTGAAAATTAGATTAAAAATTAGATTAAAAGTTCACTGGAGATATTGATTTCTTAATGTGATTTTTAATAATTTGTTTAGTTTTTACTTTGATTTTTGCAACCCTTGTGAAATCCTTGAGTACCTGGATGACCAATGGTTTTTTTGCTGCTGGTTAATCTGCTCCCTGAGCTGAAGATCTGGGGCTGATGCACCTGGATGACCTTTCCTACATGGTGAATGTTCTCAAACAGATGTCTCCTGTGCCCCTACTTGCAGTGCATACCTCAACAAGTAAACTTAGATATGTTCTCTAGAAATGCTAGAGCAGAATAAGGGATGTAAGCGATGTTGTTTTACCTCTCACTCAATGCGCTTGTAAAGAGGTAAAATAAAGAATTTTACCTATAATTGTAAATAGTTACGTTAAGTGCAGGGCCAGCCAGCAGGTGGTGCCAAGTCCACCTGAGAGCCTATATTAGGCAGTGATTAGCTTGCAGTCTATCCTTTGGCCTAATAAGATCAGCGGACAAGCAGACGACACTGAGTAAGTCCAGGTGGCTGGAGCCTTACTAGGGTAGATAGAGAGGTAGAAGGAGAAACTAACGTTCTAGGAACAAGAGCTAGACAGGCTACCTAGTGAGGACAGTTTGGGTCCCCATGAGGAGTTAATATTTGGGTTAGAGTGCCAGTGGTGATTGTACATTAGATAAGGATTGTAAGTGGGTAGGATTAAGGTAGTGATGTAGAGTTGTAGAGAGACAGCTGTGTGAAGCTTGGGCACTGTAAGGAGATAGGGGTCCTGCGAGGCTTCAGGTGAGATAAGCTGTGTGAAGTATGTGTGTGACTCATTCTAGTGATATTATAAAACCTGGTTGGTTTACTCCAGTCTGTGCTGTTCTGCATACATAGGAGCCTGCAATAAAGTCAGTTCTGGTTCAGCTATCTTCATGTGCTCATGACTACTGTTTTTAGCAAAGGCCTAGACTGCTCCTGCAGGAAAGAGGTAACAACCCCAGGTACCAACTTTACATGCACCATGAGAACACAAAGGGGTTGAAATATTTTAATGGAATGTTGTAGTTAAAGGGGTTTAAGCCCCAAAACATGAATTTATGTCTACTTACATGTTTCTCTGAGCGGTTTTGTTATTTAAATGAATTTGCTGTTTTTGGAAAAGGTTCTGAGTTTGTAACAGCCAATAAGATGTTTGTTTTTAAACAGGTGACCTGTAAATGCTACCTGCTGATCAGTTGCTACTGGTTACTGCACCTGGGCAATTTATAAGGGACAACTTATAAGGAGTAACTGCTGAAACCAGCAATTTTAAAGGGGCTGTTCACCTTCAAGTTAACGTTTAATATGTTATAGAATGGCCTATTCTTAGCAACTTTTCATTTGGTCTTCATCGATATTTTTATGTGATCGAGTAGCATGGGGTTGGTTCTGGTTTGGTGAAATGCTACCAGAAAGATGTGAGATTTCTAAGAAACTTTGGATTTGGACCCAACAATTTTGTAGGTACAATTCGACTTCCATTTATGTTTTGTGTGAAAGAATGCTGGCCTGTGCTTTTAATAAACCGACAGTCTAATTTTAGCAAACAGAAATTTATTAAGTTTAGTTTGTGGCTCAGATGAGCCAGTGTTTGTCTCCGTGTTATAGCGAGTGTTGGAGAACGTAGTAGTTACAACACTATTGCTAGCGAAAGGGCTGTTATTGGTCTGATCCTAATAAATGTGGCATGTATGCCTGCAAAAGCAATCATTGGTGTCTATGTTCCCTTCCTGACAGAGCAGTGCAATAGATCCCCAAAAGCTAATCCTCTTACAATATCTATAAATATATATAAAAATATATATACACACAATTGCCATTAAGAAAATGTGAGGTGACAGGTTTACAGGACAAAATGCACCAGTGGCAACTGTGTCTAAAATAAGCAAGAGCATTCATTAGTGACAACATTCCTATAATGGTTTCCAGAAACTGACAAACCAAATCATTCACTGCATGACAGTGAAGCTTGAATGTGTTTTATCCCATATGCTTCTGTTAAGTTGAGACCTACATGTTTACTGACATAGCAGTATGTATTTCTATGAGCAGTGCCCTATATTCCTACTGGTTTCTTCTGTAACCTTAATTATTTCTTGTAAAGCTGCTTTTATTATAGACTCTGCTATGTAAATAAAAGATGAATTTGAGTGATGTTTGTGGGTGCAACTTTTTAATACTAAATCACATTCTTCCATTATTTCATTCCTGCACTGTCTCCATTTTAAAGTTAGCATACAAAGTATACATAGGACTAACACTAAAAGAATGATAAAATAAATAAAATTACAGTTAGCTTTTGGTAACTTTCTGGATAATTATGTATTAAAATTACATGTTAACTCACTCTAATAGACACACTATAAATTTTCCTTTCTCATCCTTTCACCAACATTGCACCTTTCACCTTTCATGTTATTTTTACCTGCCAACTGCTATTGATTCACAGCATTAAAATACACCCTACATCCTTTGAACCAGGCAGAGTAGGAAGTGTAGCTGGGGGCATGGCCTGGGAGGGATTGCAGCATGTCTGTGAATAAAACAGGATTATATTGGGTGGAATAGGGGCATGGCTAAGTTACACCCAGTTTATACCGGTAATACTAAGTGGGTATCTCTGTAAAATAGTTCACAAGCTATCTTACTTTTTATAGATTTTATGAGACCCTTCTTTGACATTTCAGTACTGAAAACACTAAAAAATTGCATTCATGGGTGATGCTACAATCCACTTCAAAGATCAAAAGGCAATTTTGATCTTATGATATACTGTTGGGGTGTCTCACAGACACCTGGAATCCACAGCCGTATACTTCTGATTATTTGTGCTGAACTATAACCCAAAAATTTTTAATCAACTTCAAAGATTCCGACAGATCTCATAGCAGGTTGCTGGTTTTATTTTCCTTAATTCTCCCTTCTGGCCCAGATCTGAATGGAGGAATAAGCAAAAGAGTTAGGAGTTTTTACTCAATCTTTTGCCTAATCACTCAAATTACCAAACATTATGGGACAGAAAATGTGAAAATAAATGCACAGAATCTCGGATTCGTTTCTAGATTAGGTCTGAATCCAGCCTTTTTTTGAAGGATCCAGTTTTGTCCATGGTCCCGCCCAAACGGAATCCAAATCCTAATTAACATATGCTAACTAGCATTCGGGAGGGTTAAATGATAGGGGGGTAGGGCGGCAATTTTTCTGCTTTTTTTCTGTAGTATCCACCTTGGACTAGCTTGGGCTTGGATTACTAACTGACCCTTGGAAGTTCATAGTTGAGGTTTGTTCTTGTTTAACAGCATTCAGATGCTGGGCAGGTGGAGACAGCTTTAGCGCAAACTATGTTTGACAAGATGTGACCCTTATCAAACTGTTACTCTTTACTAGTCTTAATATTTGGCAAAAATACAGGTAGATGTTTACAGCCATGAATGGACATGACACGTGTGTAGTTGGAAAACAGTTTTGGTAATATTGTATAGAGAAATATATAGAGAGGTTGACTTCCATTACCCCTTTCTCATTATATAGTGAAGTAGTGAAGGTTACTGACAGTTTCAATACATTTTCAATGGAATTATTCTATAATAATGCAAATTTATACCAATAAGCAATAAGCATCTAGGACATATTTATTGATTTCATACACATAAGTAGTAATTCAAATAGGTACAGTATGTTACACACACTTTGCAAATATTAGATGACAGTTGTAAAATGCTACCAGCACAAAATATTTCGTACTGACGGGTATGTTTGGCCTCAATATGTCTGACTGACTAAGTCACATAGGCAGGGTACATATTGCTGCCATTGGCAATATTATTGTATTATATAATGCAACACACTAGTCTAACATGCTTAGTTTATAAATTAACCTTGACAGGGGTCATCCTCTTGCTCTGAGTGATACCTCAATCAGAATGAATGTCCTTTAGGGCCAATCTTTTGCTGTAGCCTTAAGTTCTATAAAACTCAGAGTCAGTCCCAAAATACCTGTACTCCCTCTATTTTAATGTGTTGTGCATAATCAAAATCCTAATTTAAATATAGTTGAAGGATCAGCATTCTTTTTAATGCAAACCCTATTATTTGTTCTCCATGCTTTATTTCCTACTATATTGCAATTATTATGATGGTATGTAATTCTTTAAATGAGCTGTAATTGTATCAATCCTCTTAACGTATTTTGCCAGACAATTGCAGTACAGGTATAGGATCCATTATTTAGAAATCTGTTATCCAGATTGCTCCAAATTACTGGAAGTCCATCTCCCATAGACTCCATTTTAATTAAATAATTGACATTTTAAAAAAATTCCCTTTTTCTCCATAATAATAACAATGACAGACAATGACAGACAGACATACATACAGATAGATAGATAGATAGATAGATAGATAGATAGATAGATAGATAGATACAGTAGACAGACAGACAGACAGACAGACAGATGATAGATAGATAGATAGATAGATAGATAGATAGATAGATAGATAGATAGATGATAGATAGATAGATACTGTAGGTAAATAGATAAATGATAGATAGATAGATTGATAGATAGATAGATGATAGCAAACAAAGGGAAAGTTGTGCTCACCTCTAAATTTTTAAACCAGTATATAACCCCAATTTCCCTCCTGGCATGGAACCAGGCGCCTTTGCTAGCTGGGATTGCTGGGGAGATAGAGCAACCAGAATAAGTGACCTCATTAAAGAAAACAAAATGATCCCACTAGCTGATATACAGAAAAGGTGGGGTACTCACCCCAGAGATGTGTGGAAATACAATCAATTGCATCATTTTATATGCTCCTCGAAACAGAAAGACTGGAATAGGCCACTAACGGTGTGGGAAGACCCACTAGATAAACAACAAAGGCTAGACAAGCCCTTATCAAAAATATACAAAGCATTAATAAGCACTTTATCTAATACTCCGAAACCCTTCTGTAAAGGTTGGGAGAAGGAGCTTAACGTAACGATCCCAGAGAATCTCTGGAATAGAATACTTAATTTGGCTCATAAAGCTTCTAGGGCATCACGTACTAGAGAGGCTATCTATAAATTATTAACTAGATGGCACTACACCCCAGCTAAGCTCCATAAAATTTATTCAAGTAGCTCCAAGGTCTGCTGGAGGTGCAATACAGAAGAAGGCACCCACTTACATATCTGGCTTACGTGCCCACTACTCCAGCCTTTCTGGCAAGAGGTAATAAATACTATTAATTTAGTAACCCAATTTTCACTTAAACTTGAAAATCAGTCATTAATCCTACTGTATACCATTCCCGACAAGAACATCACTCTTTCGGACCCTTTAATCTCCTGCAAGCAGCAAAATCTCTCATACCCAAGAAATGGAAAAGCACTTCCCCCCCTTCCTACGAGGAATGGCTTACAAATGTAGAGGAAACCCGCAAAATGGAAGAAATAACTTTCATGGTACAAAACAATAGTTCATACTATTGGAAAATATGGTCCCCCTGGATTAATCACGTACGTAATTTATGAATCAAATGGTATTTGGTCAAAGATATTTAGTTAAGGCCATTTGCTAGGAATAAACAATGTCATTTTTGTCCATTGATAAAATGGTATGATATACTCTCATAAGCCAAAGTCTACCGCTTGTTAGTAGTAACTTATTGTCAGTTCTTGCTGTTACCTTCATCATACTAATTGTTGTAAATTTTGATTCCTCCCCCCTCCCTCCCTCTCCCTCTTTTCTTCTGTACCCCAAAAAATACAAAATAAATAAAGAATTGATAAATTTTTAAACCAGTGGTTGCCAAAATCTGTTGAAAGAGGTGGAGGCAGGCTGGATGGCAGGGCCATTCTGCATCCACTATTGCACTAAGAGTTTCCCCACTGGGTATTGTACTAAAAAAAAAAACAGGGCACATATCATTTTATACACCATATACCATCATAAAGTGTTCCATATCTTGTTATTATTTTGAGCTGTTCAGCGTATTTATGGAATGGCTGGAGAAGGGACAGTCCGGGTATTAGTCATGGTCATTACATTCAGGGTTATGTCAATGCCTAAAGTGTTTTGCTGCAGGTTGTTGTTAGCTACAACATTATCCTGACCATTATGTCAGTATAGCCAGGGCGAATAATCCCAGTCCATTTATAGAATCTCAGTAATTAGCTTTTTTCAGACTGCTGCAGGTAAAAATTTGCCCAGTGGTTTGAAATGACCCCCATTGAGGGTTTGACATAAGGGGCATAGTTGCAGGGTTTAGGTACCTCAGGGTCCACTATATGCCAGTTGGCAGGATATTTTTAAGGGAATAAGCCGTATGTAGGATACTTAAGGGATGAAAAACGGGTTTTAGGAAGCAGTATATGAGATGCCTGGCCTTACAAGTTATTTGGGTTAGTTTGAGGTAATGCTATTTAGGCTAACATTAGCATTCTTTGTGGGAATTTGGTATTGGTGAACTGGTGTTCCCATCAAAGCTGAAGGCAGGGGGCTTGTTTGTAAAAGATGCAAAGGTATCAGAGAATACTATTTATTTAAAGGTTAGGCATTCCAAGACCTTATAGGAAAAGGATGGCTAATGGTATTGTATTTGGGGGCCCAGTGTGCTCAGTTAATTTGACTGCAGAATATCTGTTGATGAGGTCAAAAGGGAAGTGCCCATTTTTAGTGCACTTAGACTCTTCTTCTTTGACAGGATATCAATTTGTATACATTTTCCATTCTTGTCTTGCTAATCTTCTCTGCCAGCAGCTTTATTTTGTATGCACTCATTACGGATAGAGGTGGCTACAGAAGCTACCATGTTAGGTTTATCTGAGGATGCAGTGAAGCAAGTAGGCAGGTGGGATTCAAAACATTTCAAAAGTTATGTTTGTCCACATCTTATCATGTAATCTGGTTCCCAATCTCCCTCTCTGTAGTTCTCTTGTCAGACATTGCAATAATATGGTTGTAATAATATGGTTGTACCTAGGCTGGTGTGTAGAGATGCAAGGGAAGTTACATAAGTCTGTTTTTATTGGGCGCAAGGGGACTAGCAGTGAGGCACAGGGAGCTGAAAAAAGATAACAAATTTCCACTTAGGAAGGATGGTGTGCATTTAAATAAAATTGGACTGAATATTCAGAATATTAATTTTCAGACGGCTATAGAAAAACTGGCCCTTGCACTGGCCTTGCTGGGGCAGCAGCCTAGTGGGTGATCCAAGTAGATATAATCTATTTGGATTTTGCCAAAGCATTTGATACCGTTCCCCACAAACGACTGCTTTCTAAGCTAAGGTCTATTGGTCTTAGTGAAGTCGTTTGCACATGGATAGAAAACTGGCTACAGGATCGGGTACAGAGGGTGGTTGTTAATGGCACATTCTCTACTTGGAATAAGGTTCTCAGTGGGGTCCCTCAGGGTTCTGTACTGGGTCCACTTTTGTTTAATTTGTTCATAAATGACTTAGGGGAGGGTATTATGAGTAATGTATCAGTGTTTGCAGATGACACAAAACTCTGCAGACCAGTCAATTCTATCCAGGATGTGACATCCCTGCAGCAGGATCTTGACCAACTGGCAATCTGGGCAGCTAAGAGGCAGATGAGATTTAATGTGGATAAATGTAAGGTCATGCACCTGGGATGTAAAAATATACAAGCCCCGTATACCCTTAATGGGACTGCACTAGGCAAATCCATAATGGAGAAGGACCTTGGAGTCCTTGTAGATAATAAACTTGGCTGTACAAGCAATGCCAGGCAGCAGCTGCAAGGGCAAAGAGCTGTATTAAAAGGGGTATAGATTCATGGGAGGAGGGGGTTATTCTTCCCCTTTACAGAGCGCTGGTAAGGCCCCATCTAGAATATGTTGTTCAGTTTTGGTCTCCAGTGCTCAAACGGGACATTATTGAGTTAGAGAGGGTCCAGAGAAGGGCAACTAAGCTGGTAAAGGGTATGGAAAGTCTCAGTTATGAAGAAAGACTGGCCAAGTTGGGTCTGTTTACACTGGAGAAGAGGCGCTTAAGAGGTGACATGATAACTATGTATAAATATATAAAGGGATCATATAATAACCTTTCTAATGCTTTATTTACCAGTAGGTCCTTCCAACGGACACGAGGGCACCCACTCTGTTTAGAAGAAGGGAGGTTCCGTTTAAATATTCGGAAAGGATTTTTTACAGTGAGAGCTGTGAAGTTGTGGAATTCCCTCCCCGAATCAGTCGTGCTGGCTGATACATTATATAATTTTAAGAAGGGTCTGGATGGATTCTTAGCAAGTGAGGGAATACAGGGTTATGGGAGATAGCTCTCAGTACAAGTGAGGGAATACAGGGGTATGGGAGATAGCTCTCAGTACAAGTGAGGGAATACAGGGTTATGGGAGATAGCTCTTAGTACTAGTTGATCCAGGGACTGGTCCGATTGCCATCTTGGAGTCAGGAAGGAATTTTTTCCCCTCTGCGGCAAATTAGAGAGGCTTCAGATGGGGTTTTTTGCCTTCCTCTGGATCAACTAGTAGTTAGGCAGGTTATATATAGGCATTATGGTTGAACTTGATGGACGTATGTCTTTTTTCAACCCAACTTACTATGTCAGTGCTGTCCAACTTCTGTTGTACTGAGGGCCGGAATTTTTCCGACCTACGTGGTGGAGGGCCGATAATGGAAGCCAGTTTTGACCACTCCCCTTTTTGAAACCGCACCCACTTGAAACCACACCCATGTTATCACATGACCATACCCATATTAATGGTTGTAGTACAGCAAAAACCTGCCATACTCTGCCTGCCCTACCCTGCCTTGGTGTGTGACATACTCTGCCTTCCCTACCCTGCCTGTGTGTGCCATACTCTGCCTTCCCTACCCTGCCTGTGTGTGCCATACTTTTACTGTGTGTGCCATTCTTGGCTGGTTTGTGCCAAACTTGGCCTGTGTGTGCCATACTCTGCCTGCCCTACTCTGCCTGTGTGTGCCATACTCTGCCTTTCCTACCCTGCCTGTGTGTGCCATACTCTGCCTTCCCTACCCTGCCTGTGTGTGCCATACTTTTACTGTGTGTGCCATTCTTGGCTGGTTTGTGCCAAACTTGGCCTGTGTGTGCCATACTCTGCCTGCCCTACTCTGCCTGTGTGTGCCATACTCTGCCTTCCCTACCCTGCCTGTATGTGCCATACTCTGCTTGCCCTATGCTGCCTGTGTGTATGGCACACACAGGCAGCCTACAGTGACACAATGCTGGCACTGCTCCTACAGTCTGCACAATAACTATATATTAAAAAACTTTTTAATTGCAGTACCACCTCAGTATATGTTCTTTTTGTAGTATGCAGGGACTATTTGTGGGTTTCTACTGCTCCTGAGGTGTGAAGAAGTGAACAATGGGGGTAATTACAGTCTGAGCCTGAGGTGTGAACAATGCAGAGGGTGAACAATGCAGAGATTAAAAGGTGTGAACAACACAGGGGATTACATATTTAAACAATACAGCCTGATTACAGCCTGAATCTGAGGTGAGAACCATGCAGGGGGGGGCAGTTAATCACAGTACTGATACCATTTAAAGCTTACACAAGAGTAAACCATCAAAGCAGCCAGACAGGTGGGGGGCCACACAGAGGGGGGTCGCGGGCCGCCAGTTGGACAGCACTGTACTATGTTACTATGTTACTATGTTACTATGTAAGTGCTGAATACCTCTGGGATCAGTGATAATTTGTGCCTGCAGTCACCATGGCTGTAGCAGGCGTAATTATTGTAGAGAGATTAATGATTAATTAATAAAGCTGTGGCCAATACATTTATCCACTTTAAAAGTTGTTTTTGTGTCTTTATTACATTAAAAAGCCCACAGTTGGGCTCTTCCTATTTGGTCCTTCAGCTGCCAAGACCCCTTATCCAGAAACCTCCAGGTACAGAGTATTCTGAATAACAGACCCCATACAATACATTAGATATTTATTGGAAACTGCAGCTCCTTTCAATAAAATATGCAAAGTATAAGAAGGCACTAAAGGAAATTAGTCGATTTGGATGTGTTGGGAAACAGGTCTGCACTTGGATAGATTTAGGTAGTGATTAGTTCTACTTTCATGTGAGAGTTATAATAATAATACATTTCAAACCAGTACTCTCCAAGTAACCCTGTGCTGAAAGAGATGAAGTGGAAGCTGTTTTTCAGTCTATGTATTGTCTCTCAGATACAGTAATACAGATCTGGTTCCTATGCAACCAGACGTCCTTGTGCTGGATATGCCAATACAAGGTGTTCTCTGATACAAACAGCACAGAATGTCCTACTCGAATATTTTTCTGCTGTCAGATTTAATGTAGGGCACAAACAACATCCAGTACATCAGGTCAATAGGGTGTTTTAGCCTAAATAGCTGTTATCTCAAGTGTTAGAAAACTTTTTCCTTCAATAGGACCCTTAGGGTTAATGAGCCTGAATTATTCTAGAATTTGCTATGGAGGAAAACTAGACACTAGTGGACCACACATTTCCTGCAAAATCTTTCCCAAAGTGTTATTGCATCAGCAAGAGTAGTGTCACCCAAGTATAGTTTAAGGACCCCTAGCTTCCTCTAGATCCTACACTGAAAGTTTGCAACTTTTCCCTAAATCATGACAAGGTTGCCCCATATAAAGTACATGTCAAATATCTTGATTTATCTACCTATACCCAACTAAAGGCCATGGCCAAGAATGTTGCTACTCTGCACTTATGTTAAAGGTGAGGCCCAGATAAATAACTTGCACGGGGCCCCAGTGTTTCTGATGGCTCTGGATATAGGGGTGCCTAAAGATGTTAATATCTGTGTTTACCTGTGATACTTACTCATGCAATGTACATTATTGTTTTTTTACACAACAGGTTGTGGCAACAAATCCCCTAGCTGTTTTATTAATGTCTTTTTCATGTTATTTCCTATGCCTATCAATTTGTTTAACCCTTCTTTTTTCAAATAGCAAACACTGCACACTCCACAGCCTGGATATTTCTGAATAGTGTTTTAATTTTCCATTTGAACCCCAGTCCTAAAATATCAGAGAGGTAAGTAAAGATGGTCCATGTTCTATTCAGTATAGCTGTATTAACATTTTATTTTATGCAGTGAGGCTTGAGGACATAAGAAAATTTGGAAGGACATATAAACACTAATTTAGAACCTAAAATAACCTCATAAAACAGTACTTGTTACATTAAATCCATTTTGTTTTGATCAAATGCAGAACAGAACATGATTAGCAAAGGTTAAGAAATGAACAGAGCTTTATATTTTGTATTAGAGTGAAAGGAAAGATGAGAAAACATTATGTGCTTATCAGGCGGTCTAAGAATATATATCCCCTGGGATGTACCCTTAAGCCTTACACTAATTAAAGAAACAGCAAATACAAGCTCTTATTAGCCCAACCATGAAAGGAGAATAACTGCCTTATTTAACATGGCCACCATTTATTTTTAACTCAAGATTTGTTTTTGTTTAATATTTCTTCTTTCTTAAACTCCATGATGTTAAATGATGATGTTATATTAGCTAAAGCATGGATTTAGCAAGATATCCTTTGTGGAATCACATATAGATATGCATACTTTCACTGACAAATCATCAGTTACTTACTTTTCATTTGTTTTTGGTCTGTTGTGGTTCTCTGAAGTGGAATGTATGCATTATGAAGTTGATTGCACTAAAATGTAAATTTCAGGATTGATAGTTATTCCTTTTTTTTTTTTATAAACTGTATTTTTATTTGTTTTCACATTTAAAACATAGGTGCATTGTCTTCAGAAAAAGGAAGCATACAAATACATGTCTTGCAAAATACAAAGTTATGCTTTCTTAAGAAAATATAAACCAGCAATTATCATGTTCTTTTTGTAAAAAACAGTAACAACAATATGTGGTACAGGATTAAAGATACATTTATTTAAGGTGTCTCATGATATTTCTTTTTTGTTATGATGTAATATATGTTTAGTTCCCCTATTTTATGCTTATTTGATTTAGATTTTAGCTGCAGTCATTCCTTTGCTCCGGGCCCTGTGACCCTTTCTTAGACATGACCATGTCCATTTTTACCTTATTATTTCTATCAGTTTGGGCCCTGTATTTCCGCATAGTAAGCCCTCCACATATACCAGTCTTCCTCTATTATCAAAGATCTGCCATGGGATAAGGCTGTTAAATATTCCATCCTCCTTACCTGTTCAATTTTATTAGCTAGGTCTTGGAGGGAGGGGGGCGAGGGATTTTGATAGTTATTCCTTTTTATGATTAGGGTTTGGTACAGGCAGACACATGGGTGTGTATAGTTCATTCATTCATAGTAAGTTGGGTTGAAAAAAGACATACGTCCATCACGTTCAACAATAATGACTATATATAACCTGCCTAGCTTCTAGTTGATCCAGAGGAAGGCAAAAACCCCATCTGAAGCCTCTCTAATTTGCCACAGAGGGGAAAATATTCCTTCCTGACTCCAAGATGGCAATCGGAACCAGTCCCTGGATCAACTTGTACTGAGAGCTATCTCCCATAACCCTGTATTCCCTCACTTGTACTGAGAGCTATCTCCCATAACCCTGTATTCCCTCACTTGTACTGAGAGCTATCTCCCATAACCCTGTATTCCCTCACTTGCTAAGAATCCATCCAGCCCCTTCTTAAAGCTATATAATGTATCAGCCAGCACGACTGATTTGGGGAGGGAATTCCACAACTTCACAGCTCTCACATTTTATTTGTTTAGTCAGCCTGGTACACAGTATATATTTTTCTTTCAGACAGACAGGAGACATTGATGTACAGCAATGTATGTATGTATGTATGTATGTATAACTTTATTTTTAAAGCGGCACAAGGGTACGCAGCGCTGTACAGTCTTACAGAATACAAAATTACACACAGGGAGGACAAGTGATATAATAAATAAATACAATAAATACATATATGTATATATATATATAAGTGCCATGTGGTATGAGACACAGTAGGAAGGAGGTCCCTGCCCCGTAGAGCTTACAATCTGAGCAATGCCTCATAACTCTTAAAGCAAAGTAGGGCAGTTTCCAAATGGCCCACCAGGATACCAGGAAAACTCCCGGTGGGCCCAGGTGTCAGTGGGCTCCCCTTCTCCTGACCATTTGGCCTGCTTCATGGTTGTTCCCTATTTCTGAATGAAAACAAAGAGGAGAAATAGATGGAAGAATAGATGTTAGCATGCAATTAAAAGACACTAGGAGAATAAAGAGGTTGGGTGAGGAAAGGAGGAAAAATAGTTTGGAGAGTGGGCCTATGGTCTAGGGTTTTCTGGTGGGTCCCTGAGGTCCCCATCAGTCCGACTCTGAAGTAGGTTGAGCAGTGGCATAACTAGTTGTCACTGGGCCCCACAGCAAATTCACTTTAGGGCCCCAACAGTTTGGTAAAATTAACTATTCTACCAAGATATTTTGTTTGAAGTTGCTTATTAATTAGGACTTCAATAGGCCCTCTACACTGCTTCCCCCCCCCCCCCCCCTTCCCGCCACCTCAGGGTCTGTTTTCTTTGTATTTACATCCCTGAGAATGAATAGAGAATTCTGCATTCTGAAGGTTAATACAAAATTAGTGGTAGACAGTTTATGAAGGTGAACACCCCTTTTGTATACCTCTATATCTGATATTCGTATGTATAGTATGTATGTTATCATTTTACATAGAACACATCTTTCATTTGCATAAAACATTTAAAGTATTCCCTTTAATCTGACAATATTGCATATTTTTAGACATGACCCTTTACATGTCTAGTACATGTTAAGTATACCAAATGCAGTAACTATCACTTATAGTATAGTATAGTATCACGTATTAAAAAAAATGGTGCCTCCAGGCACATTGCTTCCTGTTCCTGCCTCAGTTTAATTCCAGCCAGTATTTGATCATTTCTCCAGTTTGTATACCAATTCCTCATACAGGCTTAGGGTTTCGGCCTATTATCTTCATTTGATTCTCCAGGACAGCTTACTGATTTTCTCCCTTTGGTCTCCAGCCTTTACTGTAGCCAGACTATGGCCTGTTCTCTAGACAACCTTTTAAAAATGGTCTATTAGAAGCCCAAGTGCAACATGCAATTTTTTTGCACCAACAATGCAGCATTTCCCCCAACAATCCCAGCATTCTTGCAGTGAATACATTATTGTGTTCACTGCAGTTGTGTCCTACATTTCAGTACAAATGCAATTGTGTGACCAGTGCAATTTGCAGCCAAAATGTAATTGTTAGGATGATGTCATTTTCAGTATTTAGCATTAAAACTACACTTGCTCAAATTCTTTAGGCCAAGTCTACTGCGTCTATTGACATAGCCCTATGGGAACCCTGCAGCGGCAGTAGCTACACAGTTCCCCTGCGTCAGTAGGTGCACTTCTGCATGATTTTGAGACAACCAGGTATTTAGAACAACACAGATGTAAGGATCACCTTTGCATGTAATGGATGTTTTATTTTTATTTATGCGATGACTACAGCCATTTAGCATGAAAGAACTTATCTGATTACTAGATTTGCCTTATTAAAATCTAAAAACTATGCCCTTTAAGAAAAAAATAATGAAAAACCAAGAACATCATATAAATCTAAAACTGTAGGAGGTCTACAAAGTAGCGGGTCATTAATAGGGATAACAGAGGAGATTCATGTAAGGCAGTCTTCTCCATTTTGTTACATTTCAGTAACAAAAATAGGTCAAGTAAAACCAAAGTGACTGAAAAAGAGTGCATTCAAAGCAATCCCCAGTTATTCAAGGCCACAATACAGTAACTGTTACATTAGTTATTTTATGTACATCCTTGAAAAATGATGGCTGCTACTAAGTTTCTCAGGAACCAGACTCCATGATCATTCAACTAAAAAAGTCTCCCTCCTAAGGCTAAATAAGTCAGTGGATTGCATTTAAGTAGATATCTAAATTATAGCTACATATAATTAAACTATTACAGTTCTTACAGCTTTATGAAAGCACTCACACATTAATGCATGGTATAACAAAGCTACTTACTTAATAATACCAAACAATTGTCATATATTATTAAGTAACCTAGGAAAGGTGTTGAATACAAAGGTCTTATGCATAAAGCATGATGTATGTGTAGAAGAAAAACTTTCCACTTCAAATAATTTTTTTTAGCCAGCAACTTTAAATAAGATTTTAACTCTTCAAAAGCTGTTGCTGCCACAGTAGTTATACCATGTGGTATGCATTTATTGTAGGTATTCTATACTAAAATTGACTAACCTACCCAACAACTCAAAGGTAAACCAGGATTAACTCTGTTTATAATGAAAAAGGTTAATTCTTGCCCTTGTTCCAAAAATAATCCAGTAAAGTAATATTTTCAAGAATAGTTGTACAAGTATCACCCATTATGACTGAACTTGTGACCTATTATCTTTTATATTAATTTATTCATTTATGATCATAGAGCATCACAGGCCCACCATATATGTTTTCAGGTTCCTTTATTATTATTACACCTCTTCCTGCAAGTGTCCATGGTAGTGGGATACATTATGTGGAGTCTATCATGGAGCTACACAAGATTTTACAATTTTGTTTACATAATTTATGGAGTTAAGCACTGTATACGATGATCATGCAGTTTGAACCCTCCGAGATTCCCCTGCCTACTAGATGCTGAGTGGTTCGGAAGGACTTTTATTTTAAGTTGACCAGTTAGTGGCATGAAAAATACAGAATATATTTTAAAAATATGATTCAATTGCCAGTGACAATAGGACCTACAAATTGTGTATGTTGCTTTAACACTATCACCTCTATAAATGTCAGTCCAACACAAAAGGCCAGGTAGCATTTGCTTAAGTGAACAATTTTGTAGATCATATCTAATTAACTGCATTAAAACTTACAGTCAGAAGAAATGAAATAAATGGTCTTATTTATTTATACAGACCCATAATACAGCCTTAAATTTAAATCTGACTCAGAATGCTGTTTGTTTAATCTAGCCTTAGTACAGCGCTTCAGTTTTTCCAAGGAAAGGAAGAAAAGTTGCAGGTTTATAAAAACATAACCCTAACAGTTAGTCAGCCATTATTCCACAATTAGGGATGGCTGATTCAGGTTTGCAGTGAATCTGCTCAAGATTGTGTGTGGTTTGTTTACTGGGGAAAACTGCACTTTTCACTCCAATGCACCTATTCCCTCCAATGCATCTAATTACTCAAATGCATTTGCAGCAAGAAAAAATGCCAATTGACTTAAATGCATTTGGAGCTAGAAAAAATAGCCATTGACCTCAATGCTTTGGGCACAGACAAAACAGCAAAAAAAAACTGTTGAGACTTATGCATTTTGTGAAATTTGGGCAAAAATTTGCCATCTCACAGATTTTTTCACAGTTTTACAAATTTTTTGCAAATCAACATGGCACATCACTCATCACTATTATATAACTGAAGGATGCATATTAACATACAAATTCCATATAAACACTGATCAGTACAGAAGGTAAAGAGGGTCCTGCTCATTAGACCTTGCCATCTAAAAGAACATGAGAAGCACTTACATTGACATTCAAGCTGAACCCCTCTACTTTAGGGCCTACCAAGTGGGGCAAGCCCCATAGTCTGGAAACCACTGCCTCACGCAATGTTAAACATTTAAAAATAAATCCAACATTCTTAAAAAAGTTTCTTGGGAGGAAAAAGGAAAAATACTAAAGTGGGGACTTTTTTTTAAACATTGTCAGGACACTTAGGTCATTCATTTTAAATGTTGGGATAATGCTTTCAAAGACAAAACTGAAATACTGTAGTCAGGAAACAACATGGACATGACTTGCTGATATTTGCATCACGAAAAAGGCCATTAGCTTGGATGTTCTGTGAGGTTAACTTGATTAGCATGAAATGGCAGACATCCAGTTCTTGGCTACATTAAATGTAAATCATGGGTCGTGTGTGTCTTAGTCATTCTGGTAACAGGAGAAAGTTCAACAAAACAACATTTTATTCACAAGTGATGGAAAAGCCAGCAAAGCGCTTCCTTGGGAATGCATTAGTACGAGTATTAGCTTATTAAATTATATGTCTTTTCTGGTGCAATGATTCTAAATGTCACATGAATCATAAAAATAGCAGTGAGTAGACATAACGAATGACACTGGATATTCGTAGAAAGTAAAGGAATAAATGCTGAATGATAAACAGCCGGGCAATGCATGCATGGATCAGTGTAACGTTTTTATTTGTTTTATTCTTAAAAACCTGTTAGGGTTATATGGCAAAGAAATGGCATGCTGGTGTTTAATGTTACCTCTTATTCATGTTTCTGGGCAGAATTATAATATAATAATATGGTGCCAGTGAGCAATCAGGGGCTGTAAAATGCCCCGCTTTTGCCCCACAAGCCCCCAATAGACAAGCCTGGCCTAAGCAATTTAATGGAAAAGCAGCAGATAAATTGCATAAGGGGAGCTATAAAAAGGTCAGTGAATGTACAAATTCTTGCTACA
The DNA here is from genome assembly GCF_000004195.4 of Xenopus tropicalis. Classification (NCBI taxonomy): domain Eukaryota; kingdom Metazoa; phylum Chordata; class Amphibia; order Anura; family Pipidae; genus Xenopus; species Xenopus tropicalis. The sequence continues at coordinate 86,705,074 of NC_030681.2, forward strand.
GAGAAGCAATGCGTGTTAGTGCATTGCCTACACATTTCTAAGATAAGTTCATGATAAAGGGAAAGGTAGGTAAAGCTGTGAATTGTCTAAAGTGCACCTATAAACACAGAGGAACCATTCCACTGCTGTCTGCATCAATAGACGCAGCAGACTTGAACCAAAAGAATCACATTAACCAATCACCAGAAATAAGGCAATTCCCACTCTGACAATTTTAAAAGCAACTTGTGGGGGAAATGCTGCATCCTTGGTAACAAAACATGGATTCAAAAATAGCACTTTGCACACTGCACTTCATACAAACCCTTGTATCTTCGCCACATGGATGATTTTTGTGGGATTTAAAATGGTAGAGTAAAACTTAGCAAGAAATATAGGAGACCTTCTCTCAAACCATCATTTAGAAATTTAAGGATGGTTTGGAACTTTCTTTTAGACAAGGAATTAGTTAAAAAAGAATGTTTAGGCTATATTTATGGATGAATAAATTCTTTACAATAGCATCTTATAGTTCTATAAAGGAGCTTCTTTCTCTCACCTTCACCTCACCTTCACTTGTCTAAAGTATTGTTGTTTTCCCCATACTATGGCCTCAGCCACTTTACTTTGCTGGTTCACTGGGTTTCCTGCCTAGTTTCTCTTTGTTCCAATGTGAACATCCATTACTACCATGCTATATTTTCACACACAATTAATTGGTTCTGGTCAGTGGAAATGTCCAGAGCTTTCCGCCTGGAGAGGTTGATATACGTAGAAAGAAAATCTGATGGCTGCTAATGCAAAATTCTAAACACAACAGCGTTTTCCCTTTATTTAAAGTTAGATTCACATATGGTTCCATTGTTTCAAACAAAAAGTTATTTATTCCTCTGATTTGCCTACAAAAGGAAAACCCTACGAAACTGATTTATATATTATTTTTTACAAGTGATGTTAGCCATGATTCAAACAGTGATAGAGCCCCTGGTTGCAGTTAGAGAAATATACTTGCATATCGAATGCTCACTTATTTAGTAATCTGGTAAACTTGCATTATTAAAAAGAGTTTACAAACTTGAATAAAACTCGAATTGAAAATATTGTTTGACTTTGCCTAGGACAACTCCTATTTGCTTCTATAGAAACTTGCAAGTTTTACATTCGAGTTTTCAGACCTCATGGCAATTACTCTGAAGCCATGCACTTCACAGAAAGATACAAGAGGTAAAGAGGACCCTGTTCATAGGAGCTTACAATCTAATCTTGTGCCTACAGAATGCAAGTGTTGGAAGCTTACATCTATGGTTATTTTATGGTTAAGTAGTAACTGGGTTTGTAAGCACAACTATAGGCTGATTCATCTTTATATGTGAATGGCAAAGGGATGACCACAGTTTGTCGACATGACCCTTTTTCCTAATAAAAGCAATAGTGTGAGACAAATAACACAATAAAATTTGCTCCATCTGCGAATTAAATGAAAGCACAATCCACTGCTATCTTACATTGAGTGGTACTATCTAAGATAGCAATATATTGTAGCTAAGATTTGAGATAATTACAAGCGTTTTATCATCACATCTTGGACAAGCAGTAGAATACAGTTAATCAAACCAAGTCTAAAGTAAACAAATATAATATTTATTTTCCTAAAATAATTAATTAGTTGGAATACTTCCCCTTAAATTTTTTACGGCATATGATAGGGAGCAAGTGGGATCCTCAACAAGCTAAATGGCATCAGGTTGTCATGGTTGTCTGTTTCAAAATTATATGAAATTTGTAAGGATATCATTCCTATAAAATGCTGCATGCAGGTGCAAAGAGTAATGCATTTATCTATTTTTAATTTTTATATAAAGAGCCACCTTTAAAATAAATAGGAGAAGCACTGTTAGGATTATGTGAAATCAACTAAATATTCTTTGGGCTTTGAGTACTCAGATGGATTCACATCTAATTCCCCAGAAATTGCCCATTGCTTGCAATGAACTCTGCTCAGTGCTTATGAAAGGACAGACTGTGGCTGTTACAATTAATGAACTTCAATAGCTTCATTTGTTTCCATTATCTACTAAAATGCATGATGAGATTTTTTTTTCCAACGATGCAAAAGCTAATTAACACATCTGTGCTACCATTTTGCCTATGAGAAATCTGGCTGAAATAAACAAGAACAAGATTAGTGTACACTGACAAAATCATTTTGGAGAAAATCATCACAAATACATATAAGCTTTTAGTTGGCATATTTTACAACAAAATATGCTGTAAATCACAGCAAAGAGTCTGCTTACTTATATCTGTTTATTTTATGCAACCATACCGATGTGTAATTGCCTTGCATTTCCTTATAGCTCTCAGTAAATACTAATTTGGCAAAAGAAGTTTAGTGAGGGCCATGGACTGGGTTGCTAATTATAATTTATCTAGCCTTCACACCCTTAAGGCTACAGCTTGTTATTCTTACAAACACAACCCTGTTAGGTCCTGTACTGTCCCACAGTATGAGTATGAAACTCCCAAAGACTTTGGCTAATTAATTTCAACAGCCATTACAGTTGGACAAGAATTATCTCATAATTGTTACCAATAAAGGGGGTCATGACCACAATCAAGTCGTCTTGAGTTAATTACTCTCTAAAACCTTTTTGCAAAAAATATAGTGCTTCTGCAGTCTGTATATGTTTACGTCACCTTAGTTACACAAAGTTCTAGAAGGGTGTTAGTATGATGGCACACAGGGAACTTTACTAGCAGCGGAAGATCACCTCTCCCACAGCAATAAAGCTCACTCAAAAATACCTTTCCATTGGGAACCAAATTAATTTTCACAGGTAAAACAAATAAAGAAGACAGCCATTTTGCATGATTATGGGATTCAAAATTCCTACGGTTCCCATTGGCAAGGTTTTTTTGGGCCCTTTTTTTGAGAGATGATTTACCACAGGTGACATACCCTTAGTAGTAGAGGAACCATTAACACCACAAATATTTGTCCTATTGCAGTAGTTCAGATTGTTTATGCTAAAATTACTGTGTCACTAACCAAATCAGATTGTGCTTGATAAGATACTTTTTGTGTGTATAGCAACTTAAACTGGATGACTTGCGCCTGAAAGTGGTTATTATAATTCTCACAATATAATATATAATTTTTTAGTTCAAGTCCACTTTTGAATATGAACAAATGATCAGGGCTCATATCAAAGTTAAAGGAGAACAAAAGCTTAACTAAAGACATAGGCTAAAAATGTTGTAAATTATATTTTCTGCTTCTGTACCAGCCCAAGCCAACCACAGCCCTTTAGCAATGAAGATCAGTGCCTCCAAAGGTGCCCCAGTAACTCCCCGTCTTCTCTTTTTCTGATTCACTGCACATGCTCTGTGCTGCTGTCAGTTAGGGTCTGACTCACAATATACTGCTTTATAGAATATACTGTAAGGCTGATTAGTAATTAACACAGATGTTTACTGCATGGCAGCTCTGAAACCAGTGCTATTAGCATCAGACATTAATCACTGGCCTGTTAGGATCAGCTTATATGACAGACAAACATCATTTTCTTTGCTTGATAATTTTTCAATGACCCCTAAGCTTAGCTTCTCAACAGCTGCTCAGAGCCCATTGAGCATGTGAGTGGTGTAGACACTTCTAACAGAATCCAGTATGGTCACCCCCTGGGACAACTTTAAAGGACTGGATTATTACTACTATAGAGATGCTGAACCTTTAGGCTGGTTTAATATGTTCATTATATAAAATATGTTGTGTCTAGCCATATTCATTTGTAGGGTTTAGTTCTCCTTTAATTTATAAACCATTTGCATATTTTTACAAATATCTATAACAGCAAAAGCATTTTCCTCAAGTTTCACCCTAACTGGCCTTCATTCACCTTCAGTCTTAACCCACCCAGTAAAGACTTCAGGGCCCCTACTGCACCAGCTTTAAAGTTCTGGAAATCATTCCCATAAGTTGTATGAATGAAAAATAAGAGACTTTTGCTTAATAATTGATATGAGCTGATTTCAGTCCATTTGCACCTGAACACTCTGTTCATACTAAATGATTTTATTAAATTACTAGCTATTACTGTTGTGGAGCCCATTGTCATTCCATCTGGAGCTCATTTCTATGAAATACTAAACCATTATGCTGTAACAGAACACCAATATTAGTCTGTTGGCTCTGGATCACTTCTCACATTTGCACTTTACTGTCATAACACCTTTTCTCTGGCTGGGGAACTCTTTTTTCACCTATAAGCATTCAACACTTGTACACAAGCTGTAGCATTCCAATGATTTTAAATAAGTGCTTTGGGCCTTGCATTGATAAAAACCTTGCCTGAAACATTCAGGAGAACATTTAAGTCAAATAAACAGTGTCGGACTGGCCCACCGGGATACCAGGAAAACTCCCTGTAGGCCCAGGGGTTAGTTGGCCATCCTGCTCCTGACCATTTGGCCTGCTTCATGGTTATTCCCTTTTTCTGAATGGGAAAAAAGAGGAAAAATTGATGGAAGAATAGATGTTAGCTTGTAAATAAAAGAGACTAGGAGAATAAAAAGTTTGGGTAAGGAAAGGAGGAAAAAACAGTTTGGAAAGCGAGCCTAGGGTCTGCTGAGGTATTCTGGTGGGCCCCTGGGGTCCCAGTCCCGACACTGGAAATAAATAATATAGACATCATCCTAATCATTTCTATAAAGCACTATTATTTTAAAATAATTTTATAACAAACATGGAATTTATATAAATCAAAAAATAATGGCTACAAAAAACAGGAAGATGAGAGGGGCCTGCTTACAAGAGCTTAAAACTAAAGGTTTAGAGAACAATTTTCATAGAAATGGTATTTAGAGAAAATGGATCACAGTTCTCTATGTTGTGGTATAGTATGACTTTGACTGATCCATTTTGAGTTACTTAACCCTTTTCAAAGAACCCCACTTGGGGAGCTTTTAAAGATTTTAAAGGAAGCAAGAATGCGATTATTAATATAGATATATGGGGCTGGGGGTGGTAATCCTATAGCTTCTAGATCAGCGGTTCTTAACCTGTGGGTCAGGACCTCTTTGGGGGTCAAACAAACCTTTCACACGGGTCACCTAAGACAATCGGAAAACACATATTTCCGATGGTCTTGGGAACCGAGACACCGCTCTCTATGGTTGGGGGTCACCACAACATGAGGAACTGTATTAAATGGTCGCGGCATTAGGAAGGTTGAGAACCACTGTTCTAGATGGTCGATAGAAACTATTGTTTTGTTCAATTCTGATGCTCAGGACTGATAGAGAGAAGTGTTTTGAGACTATAGTGTCAGTCTTTCATATGTTTAATACCTACTTTTTCTGCTTTTTTTAGCTGCTAATAACAGATATTTCAATCTGTTCACTCTGATTATTAGCTGCTAATAACAGATATTTCAATCTGTTCACTCTGATTATTTTCTGAAAAGCTGTATACCCAGTGTGCTTTTGTACTTTTGATTCACATCATGCTTTAGGAATTTTCATAAGACTCTTGGTGGCTCGTATGTTTAGAAAAAGATGCTAAAAAACTGAAAAAAACAAAATATAATTACAGGTTAGAATGAGAAGGGCTAAAAGGAGTACACATGACGTAGCTAGAGATGAGTGAATCTGTCCCAGTGGAAAACTTTGGAAATGTGAAAATGGCCTGTGGCAAAAAAAATTCTGTTGCGCGGCAAAAAATTCTGTTGCACGGCAAAATAATTGCAGCTCAGGTCATCAATAAACTGACACACACTTCTTTGACGTGCATAGAATTTTTTCCACTGCTAATGTTTGCACCCATCTCGCAAAAAAAAAATCCGCCAATGCTGAAAAGGGGAAATTCACAGCAAAATTCATGCCTGCTGAAAAATGTTGCTCATCATTGCACATAGCATTGCCATAAAATCAAAAAATTAGTCAACTATGCGTCTACTGTAGATAGAGAGCAAATAGCATCTGGTCTCAGCTTTCATTCTTGTGTTCTTTGCATTATACAGAACTCTTTTAGTCCAACAATTATTAGGTATTATTTGTGCAACTAATACAGTGGTTCTGAATGCATGGGTGGGTCATAAAGGAGTAATTTACATTACTCAACACATAATTCCTTTGTAAGTGAGGGTAAAAGCTGTCAATGAGTGGTGTGTCATATAAGGGGCATTAATTGCCAGTGAAATAGAAAAAATACATTTGTTCACATTAAACAGCTATGTAACTGTCCCAAAGGCAATCAAGTTTATTTTTTCAAATCGATCTACATTTTTACGTGAATATTGGGTGCTGGGGTTTCTGAGACCTTTTAAGTTTCCTTTTTTCTAATTATTGTTTTGTTGTCACTAATGAATCAATGTATGTACTGTTTCCTTTATTTTTTACCTAAGCTTCAGATTTCAAATCTAGCACATGACATTTTCCTTAATTAAAAACCACCACCTAAATCTTCTGAGTACCTCATCAAAATGCACCAAAGACAATATTCTGCATACTTTCATCAGTAATGCAGTCTGAGCCTCGAGTACCAATTGTGGAAAAAAACAGTAGTGAAGAAAATTAAAATGCACAAAATTAAGGAATTTGTCAAAATGTTGCATTATTAAATAAAATATCAGGCATAAACTTTAAAAATACTGATTTATTTAAAAAAACATTTCGCCTACTTTTCTATAACTTCGGTAGGGACGTAGATGATTTACATTATAGTCTGAAATGTACCATAGACAAAGATCGGTTGTGGGTCACTCAGTAAAATTTGCCAGGCACTGTACATCTGTTACTAGAGACATTTGAAAGTTTTATGTCTCATTACAATTAGCCACCTTAGTATTTTGTCCTGCTGGAAAAATATTTTGCGTTAACGAATACAGGTTCATGTAGTAATTACATACATATTACTTGGCCATTAAAATTATTCTGTTAAATATGCTATTGAGCTGCTTTCATAAAAATTCCATTTTACAGGGCTTTTATTTAATAGAACATTTGGACACAGTTTCACATAATCTTAATTGTTTTGCAAGTATGGGTTCCATGTGAAACACTTTGCTTTTTACAAGGGTACAGGGTGGCCAGTCTACAAGTATTTGCAATGGCAATGCTGCAGAAATAGCCCATCACTGAGTTCTACCCAGTTGCTACTTGTTGCAGCCACTTTAAGTTTGTTCGTAATGGATAGTGAACTTTTATTGTTTTTGCAGCTAACTCCTGACTAATGCAGCGTCGAGCCTGTTGTGCCCCCTTTTCCCTCCCCCTGATACCGAAATAAAACAACAGACAACTAATTTTGGGGAGAGAAGGCCGCATTTGTTTAATGTAAATTATTTAATATAAATCAGTAAATATATATATGTAAACAACCATAACTTGTATTAAACCGTTTGTAAATCCAAACATTAAACAGCAAATTACTGATACCTCTAAAGAGGTCTGACCCTGAGCCCAGGCCCGGAGCCTGTGTCCTGTCAATTATCCAAGTCCCATTCTAGGATTATCCATCTCCCTGAGGACCCCAGGCCTACCCAGTTACCCACTCACTTTTCCTTTTTTTTCACTGCACCTTTTTAATTTCCTCTGGGGCTCAAAGTCAACCCCACCCCCCGCACTGCAACTACTGGAATCCAGCCTATTAGGAAGGGAGGGGTGCTGTTGATCCTGCTCCTTCTCCCGCCGGAATATTGTTCACATCCGGGGAGGGTCTTGCTTTTATCCCTGCCCTGAGCCTGTAACAGCTGGGATATCCTGTGGGGGGGGGGGGGGGGGTGAAAAGGGGGGCTGTCCTCCTAACATAGTCATGCCCTGCTTCCCTATCATTTTATTCAGGTCATTGGGCTCCCTTCCTTGTATTTTCTAAAGACACATTTATATAGATTTGATTCTGACGGCATACTACCAAAGTCATTCAGTTTTAAAGAAAAACATGTTTCTCTCAGAAAGCTAAGAGCGATTAAAAATGGTGGAGGGGTTTGTCTTTACGTAAAGTCAGATTTAAAGCCATGTAATAAAGACATTACCAATGAAAACGTTGAATCTCTTTGGGTAGAAATTTCAGTAGGGCTGAAGGTCACAAAGAAAATGATCATTGGTGTATGCTATAAACCACCCCGTATAGATGAGGGGGATGAGGCCCAGCTACTGTTGCAAATGGAGGAGGCTTCAAAATTGGGTCAAGTTGTTATTATGGGGGACTTTAATTATCCGGACATTGACTGGAGTAATGGGGTGGCTAAGTCAGAAAAAGCTAGTAGGTTTGTAAACATGCTAAATGACAACTTTTTATTTCAGGTGGTTCACATGGAACCCATACTCGGAATGATTCTATTTTGGACCTGGTAATATCTAATAACACTGAACTCATCTCTAACATTTGTGTGGGTGAGCATTTGGGGAACAGTGATCACAACATGGTCTCCTTTGAGATAATGCTGCAGAGACAGCGCTATAAGGGAGTAACTAAAACGCTCAATTTTAGACGTGCAGACTTTGCCAGTATAAGGGCATCTCTGTAATGTGTCAACTGGGAAAGGCTTTTCATAGGGTTAGATACAGAAGGAAAATGGAACATCTTTAAAACATTGCTTTGCAGGTATACACAACAGTATATTCCCCTTGTAAGCAAGGAGAGGCATCGCAAAGCAAAACCTTTATGGCTGAATAAAAGTGTTAGTGTCGAGGTTGGTAAGAAAAAACGTGCTTTTAAAGCATTCAAGTTAGCTGGGACAGCAGAAACTATCACCAGGTACAAGGAAGCAAATAAAGCATGCAAAAAAGCTATCAGGCAAGCTAAAATAGAGATGGAAAGGGATATTGCAGCTAGGAGTAAAAAGAATCCAAAATTATTTTTTTTTGGTTGATGAGAACGGGGAATAAGCAGAAATTTTGAACTCCTATTTTTCATCTGTCTATACATCTGAGGAGCCAGCTAATGAAGGCTTCCCTTTTAATATGCCCAGTTCTAGTAATTTACCTACTGACACATGGGTCACTCAGGAGGAATTTCAAAAGAGACTTGAACATGTAAAGGTAAACAAAGGTCCAGGACCGGATGGGATTCATCCCAGGGTATTAAATGAGCTGAGCGCTGTGATTGCCAAACCTCTTCACTTAATTTTTCAGGATTTGTTGAGGCCTGGCATGGTGCCGAGAGACTGGCAAATTGCTAATGTGGTGCCGTTATTTAAAAAGGGATCCTGCTCTCAGCCTGAAAACTATAGGCCTGTTAGTCTGACATCAGTATAAGGAAAGATTTTGGAAGGGGTAATAAGGGATAAGGTACTTGAATACATTGCAGTTCACAATACTATAGGTTTGTGCCAGCATGGTTTTATGCGTAACAGATCTTGCCCAGACTACTTTAGTCGCCTTTTATGAGGAGGTGAGTAGGAACCTCGATGCTGGAATGGCAGTTGATGTCATCTACTTTTGATACAGTACCTCACAGAAGGTTAATGATCAAATTGAGGAATATTGGCCTAGAACATAATATTTGTAATTGGATAGAGAACTGGCTGAAGGATAGATTACAAAGAGTGGTTGTAAATGGCACATTTTCTAATTGGACCAGTGTTGTTAGTGGAGTACCGCAGGGGTCAGTCCTTGGTCCTTTGCTTTTTAACTTGTTTATTAATGACCTGGAGGTGGGAAAATATTGTTTCTATTTTTGTCGACGACACTAAATTGTGCAAAACTATAAGTTCAATGCAGGATGCTGCCACTTTGCATTTGACAAAATTGGAAAACTGGGCAGCAAACTGGGAAATGAGGTTCAATGTGGACAAGTGCAAAGTTAGAAATAATACATATATATTAGAAATAATATAAACGCAAACTATCTACTGAATGGTAGTGTGTTGGGGGCATCCTTAATGGAGAAGTATCTAGGGGTTTTTGTTGATAACAAGTTGTCTAATTCCAGACAGTGTCATTCTGTGGCTACTAAAGCAAATAAAGTGCTGTCTTGTATAAAAAAGGGCATTGACTCAAGGGATGAAAACATAATGTTGCCTCTTTATAGGTCCCTGGTAAGGCCTCACCTTGAGTATGCAGTGCAGTTTTGGGCTCCAGTCCTTAAGAGGGATATTAATGAGCTGGAGAGAGTGCAGAGACGTGCAACTAAACTGGTAAAGGGGATGGAAGATTTAAACTATGAGGTTGGACTATTGAGGTTGGGGTTGTTTTCTCTGGAAAAGAGGCGCTTGCGAGGGGACATGATTACTCTGTACAAGTACATTAGAGGGGATTATAGGCAGATGGGGGATGTTCTTTTCTCCCATAAAAACAATCAACGCACCAGAGGTCACCCCTTTAGATTAGAGGAACGGAGCTTCCATTTGAAGCAGCGTAGGTGGTTTTTCACGGTGAGGGCAGTGAGTTTGTGGGATGCCCTTTCTAGTGATGTGGTAATGGGAGATTCTGTTAATGTCTTTAAGAGGGGCCTGGAACATTGTATATATAGTATATATAGAATATGTATGTGAGTGTATAGATTGGTAAGTATAGGTTTGTGTGTGCTGGGTTTGCTTGGAGGGGTTGAACTTGATGGACTCTGGTCTTTTTTCAACCCTATGTAACTATGTAACTATATGTAGTTTGTCTACATACCTGAAATATTTTCACTGTAGTCCAGCAGGCAGATGTCAACTACAACAACGTTGACATTACGAAAAGTTCTATAAATTAGAAAAAATACGATTTTTTTTCTCAAAAAAAAAAATCGTGTTTTAATGAATGGGCCCCTTTTTGTTACATAGTTACATAGTTACATAGTTACATAGGGTTGAAAAAAGACCAGTGTCCATCAAGTTCAACCCATCCAAGCAAACCCAGCACACCCAACCCACACCTACCAATCTATACACTCACATACATAAACTATAAATACAACCACTAGTACTAACTGTAGATATTAGTATCACAATAGCCTTGGATATTCTGATTGATCAAGAACTCATCCAGGCCCCTCTTAAAGGCATTAACAGAATCTGCCATTACCACATCACTAGGAAGGGCATTCCATAACCTCACTGCCCTCACCGTGAAAAACCACCTACGCTGCTTCAAATGAAAGCTCCTTTCCTCTAATCTAAAGGGGTGACCTCTGGTGCGTTGATTGTTTTTATGGGAGAAAAGAACATCCCCCATCTGCCTATAATCCCCTCTAATGTACTTGTACAGAGTAATCATGTCCCCTCGCAAGCGCCTCTTTTCCAGAGAAAACAACCCCAACCTCAATAGTCCAACCTCATAGTTTAAATCTTCCATCCCCTTTACCAGTTTAGTTGCACGTCTCTGCACTCTCTCCAGCTCATTAATATCCCTCTTAAGGACTGGAGCCCAAAACTGCACTGCATACTCAAGGTGAGGCCTTACCAGGGACCTATAAAGAGGCAACATTATGTTTTCATCCCTTGAGTCAATGCCCTTTTTTATACAAGACAGCACTTTATTTGCTTTAGTAGCCACAGAATGACACTGTCTGGAATTAGACAACTTGTTATCAACAAAAACCCCTAGATACTTCTCCATTAAGGATGCCCCCAACACACTACCATTCAGTAGATAGTTTGCGTTTATATTATTTCTACCAAAGTGCATAACTTTGCACTTATCAACATTGAACCTCATTTTCCAGTCTGCTGCCCAGTTTTCTAATTTTGTCAAATCGCTCTGCAAAGCAGCAGCATCCTGCATGGAACTTATAGTTTTGCACAATTTAGTGTCATCAGCAAAAATAGAAACAGTACTGTCTATGCCCACCTCCAGGTCATTAATAAACAAGTTAAAAAGCAAAGGCCCAAGGACTGACCCCTGCGGTACTCCACTAACCACACTGGTCCAATTAGAAAATGTTCCATTTACAACCACTCTTTGTACTCTATCCTTCAGCCAGTTCTCTATCCAATTACAAATATTATGTTCTAGGCCAATATTCCTCAATTTGATTATTAACCTTCTGTGAGGTACTGTATCAAACGCTTTAGCAAAGTCCAAGTAGATGACATCAACTGCCATTCCAGCATCAAGGTTCCTACTCACCTCCTCATAAAAGGCAACTAAATTAGTCTGGCAAGATCTGTTACGCATAAAACCATGCTGGCACAAACTAATAGTATTGTGAACTGCAATGTATTCAAGTACCCTATCCCTTATTACCCCTTCCAAAAGTTTTCCTACTACTGATGTCAGACTAACAGGCCTATAGTTTTCAGGCTGAGAACGGGATCCCTTTTTAAATAACGGCACCACATTAGCAATCCGCCAGTCTCTTGGCCCTATGCCAGACCTCAATGAATCCTGAAAAATTATGTGAAGAGGTTTGGCAATCACAGCGCTCAGCTCATATAATACCCTGGGATGAATCCCATCCGGCCCTGGACCTTTGTTTACCTTTACATGTTCAAGTCTCTTTTGAATTTCCTTCCGAGTGACCCATGCGCCAGTAGCTAAATTACTAGAACTGGGCATATTACAAGGGAAGCCTTCATTATCTGGCTCAAATAAGAGTTCAAAATTTCAGCTTTTTCCCCGTTCTCATCAACCAACTTACCCCCCTCAACCAACTTACCCCCCAGGGGGGGTAATGACAGGTGGAAATGTAAAAGCACCATTGGACAATGGCATTATCCAGATAGTTTGTAAAAGGTTGCAAGGATATATTATGGAATACAGTTTCAAACACTGTCTGCAATGTAGCTGTATGTTATGCAAAAAAATGAACATTTACCAAATATTGGTATGAGAAATATATAAAGGCAAAGCCTATGTTTCCTAAATCAGAATTCAAGCTAGCACATATAGCAGTGAAATCTTTCCAGGTATTACAAAATGTTAAAGGCATATCTAATTACAGGGTACAACGTTTGGATGTTTGATGTATCTCAATTTCTCAGGCACAATAAGTTGAATCTAAGAAGTTATATATTTCTAGAAATGAATGTCTCATAAATTGCAGAGTGATAACTGAGCAGCATGTAATCATGCTATCATCTTCCAGTCTGTCTTAGTATCTTTGGTTTGAAAAGATAATATTACCTCAATGAAAATGCACAAAGGATGTTTTGTAAAGAACCCAGATTGCATGTTAATATGTAGGTGTGTGTGAAATAAAGGGCATATTTATTACTTGTCAACCTTCAGCTTTGGAATAACCAATTCTAGAACTGGCTTGCATTTTCTGGCATTCATTGTTTTTTAATTCATTTTTATTTTAAGAAAAAGCTTGATAGGTATTAGGAGGCATGTTTTTTATTTTATAATATAGTACAAAAATGATTAAGTAAATGATGGAAGGTTATGATGGGGACAGACATATGTAGGAAAATGGGAAATAGAGAAAAAGTGAAGGCTGTATAGGACAAAGGAAATACTTTTAGTGGTACAGGTGTGGGACCAGTTATTCAGAATGCTTGGGACCTGGAGTTTTCTGGATAAAGGATCTTTCTGCAATTTGTTTTATTATTACAGAGAAAAGGAAAGCATTTTAAAAAATCAGAATTATTTGCTCAAAATGGCAAGAGAGATGGCCTTCCCATAATTCAGAGCTTTTTTGGATTACAGGCTTCTGGACAACGGATCCCATACCTGTATCCTAATAAATATAAATCTTATAGAATATTATCAAATATATATATATATATATATAGAATGTCATATAAAGCAGGGCACTCACAGGATTTAAAAGTATGGTGAAAAAGAAATAAAGCTTATTTGTTATACCAACATTTCAGTCTTTCTTAAGATCTTTGTCAAGGAAGGCCAAGTAATACTGTATATGACATTCTATATTACCCTTTTGCAGTGAGAGAGAGAGAGAGAGAGAGAGAGAACTCAAAGTTCCCAAAAAATCATCCCAAAGCATGGCAAGTTGTAACACAAAGTGCAGTGAGCACCACAGTGGAGCCATATTGCAACAGGTCCAAATGTAAATGCTTTTGCCAACTTTGCACCTCCTTCCTTTTGTGCCATTTAACAATTAGATAACCCAAACCCACTGGGGGGGTGCCAATAGATTAGGCACCACCAGCGTGGGTACCTGAAAAAAGAACACAGTAGTTTAGTTCAACAAAACTGCAATGGAACATTTTTAGTAAATAAGTTCTGTAATATGGAAGTAGTAAGCACATTTGCATTTACAAAGGTTTTTTAATAGCTGAGAAATTCACATTTTTGTTCTTGCAGTATAATGCTTATTAAACACAGCAAAAATCACTTACACTTAAAAGATGAGATCTGTTATTCAGAATGCTTGGGACTTGGGGTTTTCCGGATAAGGGATCTTTCTGTAATTTGGATCACCATACCTTAAGTCTGCTAAAAATAATTTTAACATTAAATTACCCCAATACGATTGTCATGCCTCCAATATGTTTAGCCTGGATCAAGTACAAGGTGCTGTTTTATTATTACAAAGAAAAAGGAAATCATTTTTTTTATATTAGAATTATTTGCTCAAAATTGGCTCTATGGGAGATAGACTTTCCATAACTGGAAGCTTTTTGGATAACAAATAACCATATAGCCTCAGGTCTACCTATTAGTTATGTTTTGGGCTCACATTGCTCTAATTTTTCAGTAATTGTAAGTATATTCTAGAGAGCTACATAATATGCCTGAAATAAAATGACAAACAAAAAAACAGCCTCATGCTTCAGAGAGAGAGAGAGAGAGAGAGAGAGAGAGAGAGAGAGAGAGAGAGAGAATAATTAAAGGGCATCTAGTAATTGGAGATCTGGCACATAAAGCTCTTGAAGGTCCTAGCATATTGGCTTAATTAGTTTATGAGCCAGATGTCAGTGGAGGGTCAGGCAGAGTTTCTTGAAGAATTCTTTATAATACATAAATGTGGGATGCAGAATACTCCAGAGATAAATAACGTGTCTTCACTGAGAATCATTGGAGGACATGAATGAGTGAGATGAATTTGTTGAGAAGGAGTGCTTAAAAGAAACAGAAACAATAGACTCACACACTGAAAGTCAAAATGCAATGCATGACAATTGTTCTTAAAGAGAAAACAAAATAGCCTGTTGTCAAAACATCATGAATCTTTTGCATGCTGTTGGTCCCAAATGTCTGCATTAGCATTTTACACGTTTACACGTTTATGAGTGATCTATTGGGGCTATGTAGTAAAAGGTGCACAAGGCCAGTCACTTATGTGTTTCTGCACTTTGCAAAACTTTTTATTACATATGGGAGGAAAATGGATAAAACAATAAAAAAAACAAAAACAAAGGGTTTTGTTGTACCTTGTACGTGTCTTTTAGGGGATATAAACCTAAACTTGAAATTTTGCCTGTTACAAGTTTAACAACTTAATTATGATTGAAATTAGTATTAGTGTTTTCCTGTCCTTTCTGCACTGTTGGTTCTGTTTTTTGAAATGATTTAGCAGAAGTCAGCCTTGCATGCATTCTCACAGGTCTGATAATCTGAGGCTTCTGTACATTGTTTTAAAGGTCAGAACTACAAGGGCAGAGAAAAGAAGGCGACAGGTAGCACAGTTATAATTATAAATAAATAAACTATAAAACCATTGAAAATGTATGCTAAAAAGCAGTTTCGTTTTGTTAATGTGTTTGTGTTACTGGTCTTTTAATAATTTTGATTTTTAGGTGTTTGTGTTACTGGTCATTTTTAGTTAAATGTCTGCCATGATACCATTAAATTGATACTCGACTGCTAAATTGAATCATTATTCAGTGTAAGGATATAATCATAAATTTATGTTTGCTGTAGTTTTTATTGTTGTTATATTTATTGTGCACTAAATGTATATCTATTATTACGCTAAGGGCTCTCAAATGCAGCCCCTTCTTTTAAATTGCATTGTACTCACTGAGGCGCAGGCAAAAGCCAAACAGTGGTGGAATGCAACCAGATGGTTCCACCTTTGTGCAGTGCTTGTAGCTCTCCACTTCACGAGGGTGCAGTTGATGGTCTACAACCCTTAAGGACATATGACCTCACCAGCTTTCTGAAAGACCCTATGGTTCATTAAAGTAGGCAGCTGCAGTGACACTGGAATTATAACAAAAACTGCTGCATTATGTGTAAAAAAAACAGGGTGATTGGTGTTAGAAATTACACTTTGGACACTGAATTTGCAGTAGACGAGCCCTCCAGTGCAAAAGGCCAGAATTAAAGCTATGCACTCAATAAGACCACCTTGCCATCCTTTATTGACCTAATAAAACATGCATGCTATGGGGCACATTTACTAATCCACGAATCAGAATCCCAAATGGGAAAAAATCGGATACGAAAATTTTGCGACTCTTTCGTCGCCGTCGCGTTTTTTCCGTATTTTGCCTGACTTTTTCAACGGCGTCGCAATTTTTTTGTATTGAGCAATTGTAAACGGCGGAAAAACCAATCCGATTTTTTCGCGACGGCGACAAAAAAGTCGTGGAAAATATACGATAAAGTCATAACGCCAACGAAAAAATCTCGGGACATACGAAAAAGTCGCAAAAATACCGATCATTACGACAAAACGTGTTCGGACACTTTTGGTCTGTTCGTGGATTAGTAAATCTGCCCCTATGTGTTGGAAGGCACAAAACACGTCAGGATTGATGTGAAATAAAGCTTTGTTTCACTTTCATTTGTGTTTGGAGCATGCACCCATTGGAGAAATTGCCAATATGTTTTAGACTGTTTTAGGCTACATTTTCTTTAAATAATTCAGTTGTATAATAGACCTTTCGTGGTGGGCAATACTCTTCTTGCTATGACACAATGACAATAACAATGACACACTTTACTTTTATTCATCAAAGGGGCAGGTACACCTACTTTTTCATCACAAGCTCAATGAATAGGGCTTGCGCTGAACATACTCTTTATCCTAAGGTTTTTATTAAGAAATATCTATGTTTCCTGTTATTATTTGCATTAAATACATTTTAGACCCCTTACATTTGTTAACTTCATATCTAACTTCCTGCTTCTGCCAAGTCACTGTTTGAGTAGGAGTGGGTAGTAAAACAAATGATCTGTTTATAGATGAGCCCTCTGCATATAAGGCTGCTCCTTATATCAAAGCCCAATAAAAGCTGCAGCTTAAAGAAGAGAGGGGTTTTCTTATGCAGAGTGTAGTGTAACTGAACAAATTACCGTATTTATAGGGGGAGCAGGAAAGGGAGTTCAGGGAGAAACAAAACAATTTTCAATGAATGCTTTATAATGTAATGCGGATGTATTTTAATTAAAAGAATAGACAGAATACATGTTCAATGAAAAAAGGCAACCAATACAAAAAAAGTAAAAAATGTGCTTTCTTTGCAAAAATACCTCTGCCTTTAGTATGTTTGTAAGCACAACAAAATTTAATTCTGCTTATGGTGTATTTATTGCCTCAGTAAACATTACATACATGTATTTAGATGTTCAAAAGTATGCCCCACCCTTCTGAATATTAGTTCCAAAGCCCATTCTTTGTCCACAGAAAGTTCTCTATTTGTACCCCAATAGTCCAATTATATGTTTAGTTATACGTATGAAATCAAATTGCTCATGTGTCTTATCCTCTAGGGATCAATTGGTTAAACAAAATAGGTAAACATTTTTTGTGAGGCACTTCAAGAGGAATATTACATTACAAATGACACATGTTGCATTTAAGCTGTAACAGTCGACTCTATCTTGATTAGGATGAAATACAATATCCAACTGCAAAGAGAAGGATATTGGATCAAAAATCTGGATACATTTCCCATGCATAAGATCCATAAGATCTGCTGTCTGGATACAATGCAAGTGTCATCTGACACATTTTTAGACTCATCCCACAGTTCTCAATCCAACTGGAGGAGAAGGTGCCACAACCTGAGATCCACTATTGTGAGAAAGCAGTACCAAAAATGTTGCAGACAAAACAGCTTAGTGGTGAATATTTCTCTTCTTAAAGGGGATGTTCACCCATGCCAAGTCTAGTAAAAAAAATAATTTAAACCTTAAATAAACCCAATATGATTGTTCTGCTTCCAGTAAGGATTAATTATATCTTTGTTGGGGTCAAATTCAAGGTACTGTTTTGTTATTACAGAGAAAAAGGAAATAATTTTAAAACATTTGAATTATTTGATTATAATGGAGTCTATGGGATATGGATTTCCCGTAATTCAGAGCTTTCTGGATAATAGGTTTCTGATGAGTCCTATACCTGTACCTTACAAAAACCAATTGATCCCTTTAAGATAAGACACATGGACACTTTGATTTTATTCCTATCACTAAGCCAATAATTAGTCTACTGTGGTATATATGGGGAATTTTCTAAATTTATGTGGGAAAAAACTTTTGGACTAATATAATTTAACACGTAAGTGGGTGTTTTTTCCCCTCAAGGGGGGTGGGGAAAATATTGACAACATAAGTCCTATTTATTGTACTCATGTTGGGAAAAGCTAAGCTGCTGCTTTAAAATGGCTTCATGGAGCTAAGTTGGTGATACGCAAGCACCAGTGTCCCTCTTGTTACAAAACCACAACCTTCATTACATCAACACTAGAAAAAGGTTACCTGCCCAGTATGGTTTGTAGTGTACATCCAATGGCAACACTTTTCACTTTTACTATGCAATGGAAATCAGAGTTAGTAGCATTATCAAGAAAAACATTTCTTCTGCTTAAATGCATGAATAATCTCTTGGTATATGCTAGGTCACAGATTCTCCCAGAGGTAAACAAACAGAAACCAACAGAAGGCATTTTGGAGTGAGATACGGAGTAAAATTACTGTTCTTAATACTCTGACATTTAGAACAGTGTGCTTGAAATTGTCTTCAAGCTAAGAAAGGCATAACTAAATGTTTAAAACAAAGGGGAAGGGGGTCTTGATCTGTAGAAGGCTGAAATTCTTTGTTATTGCTTCTGATTGCATAAAGATTGTAAAACAGAAGTGATCTTTGTGCTCAGTCAACGATGGTGCTTGACTTCCTGAGCAAATCAAAAGACAAAAACTCAGAAGCTTAGAAGCAACACAGAACCCATTAATTTGACTATTTTGACTGAGAAAGGAGATAATCTATCTTGAAATAACCTGAGCAAGAACAGAACAAATTACTGCATTTGGGCAGAAAGAGAGCCCTTTCTTACCAGTAAGACTTTCTGCCAGCAGAGGTAAGGGTTCGTGCTGTCCTGCTGTTATTTAGCTTGTCCTAGACAAGGACAAAACTCATAGTAATGTGAGCCATAATAAAGAATGGACTTTGGGAGTGAGCCAGGAACTGGAACAGAGGAATTATTGTTTAGGAATTATGGGTGTTGTAGTTTTAAGTGTAACCTGTTAAGAGGGGTTAAAGGAGGTAGCAAAGGGGGTGTTCTCTTTTAGCTTGAACAGCTCTTGCCTACCCTGCCCACAGCAGGAGGTTAGGAAAGGGTGTGAGCTATGGAGGAAAGCCATGCGTAGGAGTCACAACAGGGCTACTCACACTTGGTAATAATTATTTGCAGCCTTAAGTCGGAAGTTACAGAAAAGTTAATTGTTAAATATTGGGTGTACCAGACAGATAGATATAAAAAAATACATTGATATAAAAGATAATTTTGCAACCACTGAGGAAGGAACTCTAAATGCATCTCTACTGACTGGGACTGAGAATTCAATAATAGACTGCAGCGCATAGTTTATTTCCGTGATACAGATAGACTAATAAAACAGATATTTGAAAACATATAACATGTATCCCAGCGACTTTCTCTAACAAAAGCTGGCATACTTGAAAAAAAAAAATAGGATTACAAAGCTTATTTCCATAAAGAATGAAAGGATGATGTATTATGGAACAGAATATGAAATGGTTCTTCGTTTTCCATTCTGCCAGTTTTGTCCATTTGTGATTCTTCAAATGCACTGTGCATTGCCTAGTTTGTAATTAAATGCTTTGCCCATTGCTTCATGACATCAAAATTACATATCTAGGGTGTGTTTACAAAAGATGAATCCATAAAATGCATGCTGCTGTCTATTTTTTGGTGCACTCAAGCATCATAAGAATTGATTTAATGGGCAAGGGGACTCATAATAGTTGATAATTAGGAAAGATGGGCTAGCATTGGGGAAATGTGGGAGTAAATATTTTAATCTCATACTAGCAAGCCATGTTATAATTGAATGTTTAAGGGGGATATTAACCGGATACCCAACTACATCCTCTAAACCAATATTTGTCAGTCACTCTATGTTTCCGTCCATAGCAACTCAGCCAGTCCTTGGCTTGCATACTAAGCTCAAATAGATAAACACAAAATGACTGGCATTTTGACAGTGGAGCCATACAAATTAGATATTAGAGCCAGGAGCAAAACATCTGAGTAATAATGATCAAAGAACAACTAAAATGATTTGTGTATTGGGCTGCAACCTACTTTGCTGTAATTATGCATATTCCGGAAAAGATGTGGTCATATTCCTTTTTTAGTACATGCAACCATTCTAAACATTGGGGTTTTTTTTAAGAAAAATTATAGCTCACACTCAAAAGGAAGTATTTAGTGAAATTAATAAACAAGATCTCAGGGGAATTAAAGGATTTCCTCTGTAACTAACATTTCTTTAAACAAAGGAAATATCTGGGTAAGAAATTCATACATGTATATCAAGCTAAGACTGTATTTTAATAACAAATGCTGCTTCACAACCTTTTTGTACCATGGCTATTACATACATGAAATTGTGCAATATTATTTACAAGTCTGATCAGTGAAATAAATACATAATAATGTAGGGTGACATACTAATGATATATATTTTTTTTCATTTTTAAAAACAGACATGTAAGAGGGGTTAAGAGGATATTATATTTACTGTTATTACTTGTCAGGGATAGGGATTCCTTTGAAAAGGTTAAGGAAGTAAGTGACCAGTTAATCCAAACCTCATTATCTAGGTAAGTTAGCAGAGCTACAGAAAGACAACAGGGTACTATAAAAATCTGCACTCTTTATCTATATTACTGAGATAGCATGAGCAGTGTGTAGAAGTGGTGAAGCTGTTGATAAATTAACTGTGAATAAACAACATGTTCACCTTCAGTATTTTTGTACTGTGGTTTTGTGGGTAGACAATCACAGTACTGCCTTTGCACAGAAAAATATGTAACGCTGCCCATGCACATGATGGAGACTGACTAGCATTCTGCAGTACATAAGCTCATAGAAACAAACTGAAACATAAATACCAAAGTATGCAAAATTTGCAAAAGTGTGGCCACCCTAGTAAGTAAGTAACACCCCCTTTGGCACAAATCACGGCTTGTAAATGCCTTTTGTATCCAGCTAGTCTTTCAGTTCTTGTTGTAGGGATTTTTGCCAACTCCTCCTTTCAGATCACTTCTAATTCTCAGATCTTCTTGGGACATCTTGCATTTTTAAGTTCCACTGACAGATTTTCAGTGATGTTTAAGTTCCAAAACCTCCAGCTTGCTTTTCTTCACGTAGCTTATGGTGACTTATGTGTAGGATCATTGTCTTGTTGTAGGAGCCATCCTTTCTCAGCTTCACATTCTTGGCTGACTGTTTCCCAACTGGCACCCAAAATTTGCAGAATTTGCTGATATTCTTTCTTTAGTACAATGTGAAAGTACAATGTGCAAGTACAAGCTGCCATTCATCAGTAATGCATAATGAATTCACCCCATGTTTAAGTTGGCAAGGTGTTTTTTTTTAATTAAAAGGTTTCCAAACCGTTAATGATTGTGACCAAAAATTAAGTTTTTAATTCATCAGTCCACAGCACTTCATTGTTATTATTTATTTATAAAGTGCCAACATATTTTGCAGTGCTGTACAATAAATGAACATAAAAGAATAACAGACACATTACCTACTCTACCCAAAATAATGTACAATGTAAAAATAGAAGGGATAGAGACACAAGGCAGCAGATTTATCAAAGTGTAAAATTACAGCTAACCGCAAAAAAGTTACCCACTGTCTATTCATATAAATGGAATTTTGATCACATGGTGAACTCTAATGTCACCCATTGGTAAATGCACTTCTTAAAATCCCATAGGAATGAATAGAGAGTGAGACAATTTTTCTGTGGTGAGTTCTAATTTCACACTTTGATAAATCTGCCCCAAGCTGTGGGTGAGATCAGGGGGCAATTTTATTAAAATGTAACTTTCACGCACTTTCTTTGCACTCCTATGGGATTTTTAGAAGCATATTTATCAATGGGTGAAAGTTCACTATTTAATAAATTCCATAGGAATAAATGCAAAGTAGGTGAATTTTTCAGTGGTGAGCACTAATCTTACATTTCTCTCATAAATCTGCCCCCAGGAGTTGGCATGGTGAGATTTATGGCATTAAGCATTACATTTAGCAGCATACACTCCACACTGAAACTATTGAAGCTATGCTGGGCAAGATGAGTGTTTGTCTTTGCTTTTCTGGCCAGCATATGAGAAGTTTTTTTGGTCTTTCAGATCATGCCTTGACTTCTATAGTGCCATTTCTTGATGACATTACAATATTTTTACTACTACAGTAGTGGAAATTGCAAGCAGTTTTTTGCAAGTGTTTTTCATTCTTTAGCCCTCCTCTGATTTTTATGCAGCAGTTAGCTTCATTTTCAGATCCTCACTCACAGTAGCTTAGAGAACCCTAAGGGACCTTGCAAAAACTGTGTTTATCACTGGAGACGTGGAAGGGTGTCCATATTTTGCA
Source organism: Xenopus tropicalis (assembly GCF_000004195.4). Taxonomy (NCBI): domain Eukaryota; kingdom Metazoa; phylum Chordata; class Amphibia; order Anura; family Pipidae; genus Xenopus; species Xenopus tropicalis. Next base: position 86,727,747 of record NC_030681.2, read on the forward strand.
CATTCCACAATTACTATTCACATTAAGGGGCCTATTTACTAAACAATTTTAAGATAAATTCGTATTTTTTAAAATTATAGAACATTTTGGAATGTATGCAAAAACTTTGTTAAAAAATTTCACACGTTTTTGTGGTTTTTCGAAAAATTTCCACCAAAAAAAACTTATTTTGCGCAAAGAATACAAACATGTTGGAATTCGTTAACGCTTTAGTCATTGGGACTATCTTTTCGCCAGGTTTGATCCGTCGAGTGCCATTGAGTCCTATGGAAGGCTAAAAAGACGATAAAAGAATTGTCGAGACATTTTAGAACTACAGAAATTATTGTAGTTATTGTGGTTACTTCGAAATTATACCATATCGCGTTTCAAGCCCAGAAAAAAAAAGTATCTTAGTAAATGTGTCCCTAAAAGTGTGTATGTATTTGTGAGCATGTGTAGGTGTGCACATTTAAACATAGCAAGCTCTCTGTTTATGTTGCAGAAAAAACTCACTGTAGTGTTAATTTGTTTTTTATTGATTTCATTGATCAGATCTCTAAGACAGCAATAACTTATTAAAGGAGAAGGAAAGGCTAGTAAAGAGTTAATCTCAAGCTGCAGGCATACCTTCAGTTGTCTCAATAGTACCCTTAAGTCTCCCCATATTTCACCTGTTCAGAAGATCTGAAGCCAAACAGGTAGAAAAAACGCTGACCTGTGTAAAGAAAGTTCCCATAATGCCACAATCCTGCACCGAGACCAAGTGAACATGCTCAGTTAGTAAGACTATGGGGCACATTCATGAAAACAGTAGTTCGAATCCCGACTGGGACAAATTGGGACTGGATACGCTAATTTCTTAAGATCACAAATATCACGAATATGCTTACGAAAAAATCTTATTAGTCACGATAGTATCGTATTGGCGATCAGAAAGTCACAAAATTTTCATACCGAACGATCTTAAAATGCAGGAAAACCTTTCCGACTTTGCATGATTTTGAAAGCCTCCCATAGGAATCAATGGCACTGTGCAGCTCCAACCTGGCCCAAGGAAAGTCATGATAAAAAAGCTTGAATGAATCCGAAACTTTCGTATTCGGCGCGACAATACGATTTTGTCACACAAATTTTGTAGCAAGGTGCAAAAAAGTCGCGGAAAATACTCTTGGAGCATTCAAACGAATGCTCGGAGCGTTCGTGGATTAGTAAATCTCCCCCTGTGAGTCAGCTTCCTGCTGATTGGCTCAGATCCACATTCCTAAGGGGGGGGGGTGAGTTCTTAGCATTCTTGAGGGAGGGGGGAGCAGGAAATAGCAGAGAACAGAAAGCTGCTTGTCTCTGGCACAGGAATTACAGACACAACTAATCTTTTTTCAGAGAAATCAGTGCAGCATTTCTGACCTTTCTGATAAAGCTTACTTAGTTTGTACCATTCTTTCTCATTTAACAGAGTGTTACTTAAATCTGATGTATAAGACATAAACTGTAGATTGTTGGAGTGGGACTAAGGTACTGTACATGCCTAGTTTTCCACCACTCATACCAGGGATTCTTTCCTCTGCATGTTTCTTAGCTGAGCACATCTGTATTGTGCATGTGCAAGTGTTATTATTCGAGGTTGAATTAGCAAATATTTAATTGGGATTTAAATGCTTTTAGTCCCTATGTTGAAAAAGCAATTTGGTGAATTAATTTATTCTTGACTGCACTGCAAAATGGAATTATCATTGTTTTAGATAAAACACATTATGCTTTGCTTAGTAATACACAATACACTGGATATTTGCTGTATTAAGAATGTATTAAACCGTTGTGCGCTAAGGCTGTGAGTTATAATTGCGATTCATTTGGGCAAATTAGCAGCTCTCTAAATAGATATATATTTATATGTAAGCAAGTTTTCTTGGGTGTGTTGGCCACTTAATGCATTGTTTTGTTACAGTTTGAAAGCTGGGCAATTTTTCTTTTTCTTTTAGCACCCTACCCATGTCTGGTTACTTAATTCTGTTCTTTACATTGCAAAAGAACTTCCATAACCAGAGAGAAGCAGACAGTTGCACAGTTACTGTACATTGGACAATAGTGGAGAACTCAACCCAATATAAAGCTTACACTTGTGGTAGTCTTGGGTGCTTTTGCGGATTAAACCTCACCTGCATAGAGGTCACTATTGTATCAACAGAAAAAATCCTGCAGCACCATAGTTTGCATAGTGTAATAGATGGCTTATTCAGCCCACATACATATGAAAATGGGCACATTTTCAGACGCCCTGGGCCGCATATCAAACCGTGTTCAGGAATATCAGTTGCATAGGGACTTGCGACTGTGCAGTAAATGGTTAGACATTCCAAATTATATTTGCCTGGACAGCTTTCTCCATGCCTATATAGTAAGACCAAGAGGTAGTTTTTATATATTCAGTGTAGGTACTCTTAGACAGAATGGATGAATTGGATGTGTGGTTATGCTCTTAATTATAGTCTCAGTCGTTCTCAGGACTCAGGATTTGAGTGAAAAAAAGAGTCCTATATGTGCATTCATGTGTGCTTGGGTGCGCTGACCACTTAAAATCTGAGCTTTTACCACCCTTTTAACATTTTTTGTGGGTTTAATTGGATACTAAAGCTGCCTTTATCTCCAAGAATTCTTATTATAATATGCAAATAAAGAGAACTGAAGAAATGTTATAGTTCTATTGTGAACTATATATATAGTAATAATAATGGGGTATTTTTATTACCCTGATATTGACTGGATCAATAGTACTGCCAGGACAGTAAATGGGAACAAGTTTATACATTTGTTGCATGACAACTTTATGTCACAGGAACCATGCTATATTGGATCTAGTGATCTCTAATGACCCAGAACGTATAGCAAATGTGCAAGTGGTTGAACCCCTGGGTAATAGTGACCATAATGTTATTTAATTTGATGTTTGGTGCAGGAAACAAATATACACTGGGGCAACAAAGACACTGAATTTTAGAAAAGCAAATTTTAGCTCTTTAAGGGCAGCGCTTCAGGGCATAGATTGGGGCATTATGTTTTCTGATAAAAACACAGAGCAGAAATGGTTGTAATTTAAAATTATACTAAATCATTACTGTTCTCAATTTATTCCATTAATAAGTAAATGAAGAAGTGTTAAAAATCACTGAATGGGGCCAATTCACTAAAGGTTGATAAAACGAGCTCTATTTATAACATGCATTAAAAATGTTATCGCTTGTACTGTTGGCTCAGCTCAAACTAGTCAGTGGTTGACACAGGATTTGGTGCTTAAAGGGTTACACAAGATTAATATGAACAAGGCCCCTGGGCCAGATGGAATACACCCTCAGGTACTGAGAGAGCTAGGTTTAGTTTTACAGAGGCCTTTGTTTCTGATATTCTCAGACTCGCTTTCATCAGGTATGGTACCTAGGGATTGGAGGAAAGCTTATGCCATTCCTATATTAAAAAAGAGATTAAGATCTCAGCCTGGCAATTATAGACCTGTAAGTTTGACATCCGTGGTGGCTTGTTAAGGGATCACATACAATATGCATTATGTTCTGAAAAATGGTATTTTAAGCAGTAATCAGAATGGCTTTATGAAGGACAGGTCATGTCAGCCTTTTATGATGAGGTTAGTAAGAAGCTGGACAGTGGGGATGCAGTAGATATAATCTATTTGGATTTTGCCAAAGCATTTGATACCGTTCCCCACAAACCGTTTCTTTCTTAACTAAAGTCTATTGGTCTTAGTGAAGTCATTTGCACATAGAAAACTGGCTACAGGATCGGGTACAGAGGGTGATTGTTAATGGCACATTCTCTACTTGGAGTAAGGCTCTCAGTGGGGTCCCTCGGGGTTCTGTACTGGGTACTGATAAAGTTTACTTAGTTTTTACCTTTCCTTCTCCTTTAATGGGACTGCACTTGGCAAATCCATAATAGAAAAGGACCTTGGAGTTCTTGTAGATAATAAACTTGGCTGTAGCAAGCAATGCCAGGCAGCAGCTGCAAGGGCAAACAAGGTTTTGAGCTGTATTAAAAGGGGTATAGATTCATGGGAGGAGGGTGTTATTCTTCCCCTTTACAGAGCGCTGGTAAGGCCCCATCTAGAATATGCTGCTCAGTTTTGGTCTCCAGTGCTCAAACGGGACATTATTGAGTTAGAGAGGGTCCAGAGAAGGGTAACTAAGCTGGTAAAGGGTATGGAAAGTCTCAGTTATGAAGAAAGACTGGCCAAGTTGAGTCTGTTTACACTGGAGAAGAGGCGCTTAAGAGGTGACATGATAACTATGTATAAATATATTAGGGGATCATATAATAACCTTTCTAATGCTTTATTTACCAGTAGGTCCTTCCAACGGACAAGAGGGGACCCACTCCGTTTAGAAGATGGTGATTTTGTTTAAATATTCGAGACAAATTTTTTACTGTAATCACTGGGAAGTTGTGAAGTTGTGATGTATATGATAGCTTCAAGAAGGGGTTGAATGGCTTTTTAGCAAGTGAGGGAATACAGGGTTATGGAAGATAGCTCTTAGTACAAGTGAGGGAATACAGGGGTATGGGAGATAGCTCTCAGTACAAGTGAGGGAATACAGGGTTATGGGGGATAGCTCTCAGTACAAGTGAGGGAATACAGGGGTATGGGAGATAGCTCTCAGTACAAGTGAGGGAATACAGGGTTATGGGAGATAGCTCTTAGTACAAGTTGATCCAGGAACTGATTCGATTGCCATCTTGGAGTCAGGAAGGAATTATTTCCCCTTCCGTGGCAAATTATAGAGGCCTTGGATGGGATTTTTTGCCCTCTTCTGGATCAACTAGCAGTAAGCCAGGTTATATATAGGCATTAAGGTTGAACTTGATGGACGTATGTCTTTCTTCAACCCAACTTACTATGTTACTATGTAATGTATATAGTATGTAGTTAGTAGTAAGGACTTAAAAAGGAATTGCTGTGACTGGTAAGCCTAAATAACCTGTGGTCTTATTTTATTGCCATAAATCTCTATTTCTCCATCAAATGCTGAGATTTTGAAGTAATGGAAATGCATTGCCTTAATACTTTGAGTTATAATTTGGCAACATATAAACGGTAACTAAAGTCTAAGGGTGTCCATACACTGTAAGATATGCTTGTTTGGCAAGGTCGCGATCTTCTCCTGATATGCCCACCTAAGTGTGGGTGATATTGGGTTAATTTGATCGAATTAGGGCCAAATGATCAAATGGCAGGCATAGGGGCTGATTCACAAAAGGTCATTAACATTTAGCGCATAGTTTTATGCATTAAAAAGTGTTCGTTAATTAAGTAACGATTCATCAAAGTCATTTCTCATGCGTTACTACTCATATCCCATGTGAAAAGATCTTTATTACTGCAAAGTGTTATGTCCATCGCATTGCGATAATTATCTAATAGAAATAATACTAACGCATCATTCAAAGATGTATTTTAAGTATTAAAAGCATTAAATATTCGATAATTTGTGCTAATATTAACACCTACTAGGAGTGGGCGTTACTAAAAAAACATTGTGGTTCGTGAGTGTTTGTGTAAACAAGAAGGATTTTTCAGTCGCATTTTTGTTAGATTGTGAAGAAAAGGATCAATTATGTGATTGCCCTAGAGTGATGCATCCTCGAGTTTTCAGGGAACCTGTCATTTTCAGAACAGTAGTTTTCAGAAAGTAACGGTTATATGCGTAATAGCATGCGGTAATATTGCGTGCTATTAAATAATAAATATATTGCATGCTTTAAAATATTGCTTAAAAATATGTCATTGCAAGATAAATAACGACAATAAAATCGCTTCTTAATTCAGACAAGTGTCCTTTTTGGGAATCGACCATTAATTCTCCAAATATAAGAAGTGATAATATTTTTAACACATGCTAAAAAAAACACTTGTTTTTTTCGACCTTTTGTGAATCGGCCCCATAGGCGGTGGTGGTTCGGGACTGCATCAATGAGCTGATGATGTCCCTGTTTCGACGGAAAATCAAACCTGCCGATCAAGATCTGGCTGATTTTAGGATTTGGAGAGGCCCGTCATTGGTGCCCATACACGGGCAGATAAGCTTCCAAATTGGTCTAAATGATTGATATCGGCAGTTAAAATCTGCCACTGTATTGCCACCTTTAAGATAAGATTGAAAAACCAACCCTTTATGATATAGCTATACAAGTTTTGTACCTTTCCCTCTAGTTTGCTCTGTTTTTACTCCCCCCCATGCTATTCTGTAAGATTTGGAGCAGCAATGATTTGGAATGAATAGTTGTATGTTTACAACTGAAGCACCTGTAAAGCAATGTGTGAGGAATAAGCAAGCATATCTATCCTGTTTCCAACAGCCAGTCACTTAGGTCCTGCAGAGAAGAACAGCCAGTAGTCCTCTTGCTGGCAAGGTGATTTATGTCAAGAGGATGACTAAAACGAGGCAAACATGCCTAGACCTTTAGATGTCTGTACAAGTAATATACATTTTAATTTTGAGTCCTTTCACTGGAATGTTATGCTTTTTCCCTATTAAAAAACTGCTTGGAGTTCATTTGACCTTACTGAATCTCCAAAATGGTATCATTGTTCTTTATAACTTTAGCTTACATTTCGCTTTGCTTAGCAATATGCAGTACATTCTAGGTTAGATATGAAATGAGTTTCAGAAATATAATAAAGATTGCTACGTATGCGGGAGGTTTATAGTACATACCAGACTGATGTGTTTGAAAAGCTTTAGAGAACATTCATTCTGTGCCATTCAAAAGTATCACATAAAAATGTAGGTTTATAGATAAGCTTGAAAATGGAGAGCCTTGAACACAATACGAGAGACAGAATGCTCCGAGGGGTATATAGACTGGAGATATGTGGAACTGCAAGAAATAATAGGCTATTGTGAGGCAAAATGGAGAAATGTTTTGTGAAATGTATCACAGTTTAATTCAAGGGAAATAAGAGGAACACAGTGACTTGCTTTTAATCCAGTCTGTTCTATTCATATTTAGGTCTTATGAGTGTACCACACATTGCCCTGAATATCATTTCCCCCCAAACTTCTAATGCTAAGTAAGAACGTGCAGGGCAACAACAAACTTTCCTCTGCACTTAATGACATTGGTGCTGTTAATCACAAGAATTAGAGATTCAGCACTGTAGTTTTAATCTATCCCCAAGTAAAGAAAAATGAAAAATATATATACACAAAATCTTTAAAAAAAGAATAATGATGACGCTGATCTTAGTAGTAGTGTTAAATAATAAACCTACAATGTTTCTAATAAAACATTTGCTGTCAAGACAGGTCAATCTACTTGTAGTACTCAATGACACAGGTGCACAATACTTACAATACATATTAACCAATCAGCACATAGCTTTTATTAGTTTAGTGCAGTTATAATAATGAAGGAAAATGTCCGATTGTATGCTTTGGACTGTTCTATGGTGCTATTGGCACTCTTGTGTTATTGTAGCGTGATCCTTCAAATAAAATAGTAATACTTTGTAGATAACACTGCGTTCAGATAATCGCCCTTTTGTATATAAATATTGGGTTTCTATGGTTTCTGGAATAGGAATGCAGCTTCCCTGTCTCTGCTATCTTTCTTTACAATTAATTGCCCTTGTCATCAATACTGCCGAGGTAGAAATCCTATTTACTGTAAAGGCCAGGGTTGTAACTTGGGATCAGTTCAGGGAGGGTAGGAAAGGAAAAGTACTGAAGGGGAGAAACTGGGGGTGGATCAGGTTCTATGTTGTTTTTTCTTTCTCCTTTTATGGTTCTCCTTTTACTATAATTTTTGGCTTTTTTTTTTTAGGCAAGTGTAAGGTTGTCGATCAGCGCACTTGCGCACGAAAGAACGTTTGTGGTGCAACGAAAGTTCTGCGACGTGCATCCGCACACAAGTGACGCAGTTCAGCGTGTGTCCTGACGCAAGTGTGTCCTTGTGTATTAGCGCCATGCTGTTAGTTTAAATAGTCACCTAGATCTCACCATCTTTGCTTAGTTATCAAGTTTACTCTTGTGCCTGGCGTTTATCCTGATCCTGTTTCTTCATTTTGAACCTTGCCTGACCTTCGCTACTGAACCTGTTCTGCCCGCCTCGACCTGGACCTGTCTGACTATTCTCTTGCTTGCCTGATCCCGTTGTACCTTGTTTGGCTCTCCGGCCTCTCTCCACTTTCGTGCTTCCTGTTCCCATCCTCAGGTAAGTGTGGGACGTTTGTGGGCTTGCTTACATCGACTTGTCTTCCAGGCCGTGACAGCAAGGTTGGCAATTCATTACCACTCATGGGAAGGTAAGAGGCCTCTCAAACCATCAAAAGAACCTTATGCAAAAGAGAGGTGATTGTAACAGGGCGAAATATCAAAGTTTAAGGTAGTCTACAGCAACCCCCTACAGATTAGACCTACTGTTAGCAGTACTGGGAGGACCACACAGACCAGTGAAATCATTTGAATATTACAGTAGTAATATAGGAACAATCTATATGGGGATGCAACTATTTGCCATTCCTGGGGGTGTCTTTAAGATGCCAATAGGCCCAGTACCTGTGTTTTCTTTGTACTAAGAGAAATTGGAATCATGTCAATTAAACAAGGTTCCTGCAAGTACATGTGGTGTTGATAAGAAATAAGATAAATATTTTGATCATCTGCCATCCCTAACATTTTAGGCTTTTTGTTTCTGCCAATATATGAAATAACTGACTTTTCAATGTAAAATGCAAGCTCTTTAATATACATCACCAATAATACCGCATTTCATTGCAAACCCTTTCTTTCAAGTCCTTTTCAAAGCTTAAGTTTCTGAAATTGCTGTGCTATAAAACCAACCTAATGAAATTAAAAAAATAGCATATGGCTTAGTAAAGAGTAATAAAAGCCACTCTGCCACTCCTGGGAGATGTCAGGCTTATTATCTGCATTACTTGAAAATAATCCATCTGTAAGTCCTGCACTTCTTTACAAATGTGAGCTGAGACACCATCAGGTGCTATTTAGTTCCTTTCCTTTTTACCCATGTTTTTTAAAGATATACTAACATTAATATTCATCAGTCAGGTTTCAGTGGTGCATACTCTCACTAAGGTTGTCTTCTCGCTACAGGCAAACTGGATATGGCCACATCCTAAATGGTCAGTGAGAAGTCTATATGCCCACATATATAAAATGTTTTGCACATTCACTTGGAAGGGAAGTTCATCAAGAATTTCAGTGGTTCATATGAAAGACTCCAGGAATGGTTGATTTTCTATGCCAGACATCTATGCCACTATCTAAAGGGTAAAAACAGCTTTTTGTTTCATCATCCATGAGATAGTACAGGTATCTGACCCCTTATCCGGAAACCCGTTATCCAGAAAGCTCCGAATTACGGAATGCCCGTCTTCCATAGACTCAATTTTAAGCAAATAATTCAGAATTTTAAAACTGATTTCCTTTTTCTATGTAGAAATAAAACAGAACCTTGTAATTGATTCCAACTAAGATATAATTAATCCTTATTGGATGCAAAACAATCCTATTGGGTTTAATTAATGTTTTATTGATTTTTTAGTAGACTTAAGGCATTGAGATCCAAATTACGGAAAGACCCCTTATCCGGAATACCCTTGGTCCTGAGCATTCTGGATAATGGGTCCTATACCTGTACTAGTATTTTCCTTTACTTGCTTGTGGGTAAAAAAAATACAATCACACAAGAAAAGCTTCCTAATGCCCCACGTACCAGGTATAGCCATTTTGTTGCATTAACAATGTCAATGTCAGTTATTAATAATCCTTAGTTAGTCCAAGGTGCCAAACAAATTTGGTTTATTATTATCAGCAAGCAATAGCAACAGTAAAGAATGGCATAAAATTAATATAGCCATAATAATTCCTAATTTTAATTTCATAAAGTGCCTTTTGCCTATTGTAACCATGTTTTTTAAATATATCAGACACCTGAGCTAGTTTTTCCCTGGAGGAAGCTGTCACATTTTACTAATCTGAATTTTTTATGACATTTAAGATAATTGCACTTAAAACATGCACATATTAAAAAAGGTGTTGCAACATGTTAAAATTAAATTATTTAAGCCTTTACCAGTCAGAAATGCAGAGTCTACACCACTATATTCAGGTAACAGAGTGCTACTGCCAGGTAACAGATTCTATGTTTCTCGGTTAAAGATTATTTCACTGGAGCAGCCAGGAAAGGGTTTAAAGAGTCAATAACATTAAAAGGAAAACAATACCTTCAGAGCGACTACTTAATCAATAGATATATTAAGTGGCTTATTAAAGAATCTTATGAAACCATATATATCAGCAACAATTGCCCTTTTACATCTTTTCTCTTGAGCCACCATTTAGTGATGGGCTGGGTGCTCCCTCAGAGATCACATGAACAGAAATAATGCAGCTCTAACTGTAACCGGGTGTGGGAGCAAAAGGCAGAACTCTGTCCATTAATTGGCTGATGTGGCCTAGCGTGCATGTGTGCCCTTGTTTTGGTTGTGTGCACTGACAATCGTATGATACCAGGGGCAGCCCTTAGTAATTAAAACAGCAATTTTTTAATTTCTATTAATGATTATTATATATTTAAATGGTTTATTTAGATGAAGCAGGGTTTTACATATGAGCTGTTTTATCCAATGTATTTTTTATAGAGAATTACATTGTTCGGGGTAAAGTTTAGGTTAGTTATAAGTTATGTTGTATATTATAATTTATTCTTGTTAAATTTATGTGCTCAACTATCTGGAATGCTTGGGGCCTGGGGTTTGCTGAGTATGTATGTAATGTAGTGCATTTTACCTTAAAACTACTAAAAACATTTAGGGGCATATTTATTATAGTGTGTAAGCCAACATCGCTGGTGATGATGTTGCCCACAGCCACCAATCAGCAATTCAATTTGAATGGTCAACTACAAGAACAAAAGGAAAGATCTGATTGGTTGCTATGGGTAACATCACTGTAGATGTTGGGTTACACCCTTTAATAAATATGCCCCTAAATCTTTAAACAAACAGGAAGTGGTACACCCCTTGGACTAGAACAGACCTTCAGAGAGATAATAATATTGTACTGGACTGTTTCTTTAAAAGGTTGTGCATTGTTGATGATGTAGATCGTGGATAATTATATATGGAAAAGAAATAAGAGAAGTTTTTGCAGTTGCTAGAGTAGGGACAGGTTAAGGCAGGACAAATGGTCCAGTCTGTGGGGGACCAGTAGTGACCACTGCAAAGTATACTCCTGTGTTCTATTTTACTTAGGGCTATCCAGTAAAACAAGGATCTATTTAGGAATCTTTGTGCTCTATTTGTTATGAAATTGTATTGCCCCCATCCTGGATTTATTCTTAGTTAACATCAAGAACAAGTTATCATTTATCCAGAGAAAAAAGAAACCAGTCAAAAATGTTTGGTAAATAGGACTCTGTGGTAAATGGCATTGCCAAGGACTGCCAAGGAACTTTGAGACCAAGTACTGCCTTATCAGTAATAGAAAAAAGAAAAACAGAGAAGAATAATGATTTTTTTTTAATATTGCCCCCATGAAATCTTCTGATTATTCAAATAAACCAATTTTAGCTGCAGAAACTAAAATCTTCCTCCTAAAAGGAGGTTCTGGCAGACAGTGGGCAGATATCTATGCATCATCTCTATATTGTAATATTTAAATAGGAATATTATAATACAGAGGCAAAATGTGAATGCAGCAACATAGCACCTTGCTCAAAAGAAACTGTCAATCAATTTTGACAGTTCCTGTTGAGTGTAGTGATGTGTTACAATATATATAACGAGAGAGAGAAATTTTAGATTTTCTTTAGCTTTCCCCCAACAAAGTAAAAAAAAAAAAAAACATTTCCATTGTCTGTAAACAGAATGTGTACCGTGTATTCTAGTGTATTCTATCTCATATACCTTCTTTGACTGATTACAGATGTAATTTTAGAATCAGTTATGCTGAATCAATACTGAAACAACTCAAAATTAAATGGCAGGCATATATCATGTTACACCTCCACAATTATTGTCATACAATACATAAGTACAGTAAGCAATTTTGAAATTGCAACCCTAGGGTTAGCCAATTAGTTTGCCATTGCATGAATGTATTAAATAATATAAAATGGATTAGAAGATTAACAAACACATGTATTAGAATAATCAATCAAACTTGATGCAATTGACCAGTATATAAAAGCCAAATGCTTAAATTATAATTAAAAAAATGTTGATGAACAATGATTTGAAGGAGAACTAGACTGTGGAGATACTTTAAAACAGTAACCAGTAACAGTAGACAGTAAAGATTCAGGCCTTTCGAAGTTATACACTCGGGGTCACCATTTTCAATTCTGTTAGAAGTGTTTGCAAAACTGCACATGCTCAGTGTGCTCTGGGCAACTGCTGAGACGCTAAGCTTAGGGGTAGTCACAAATTATCAAGGAGAAGATGAGGTTTATATGTCATAAAATCTGATGCTACAGTACTGATTATTAAGTTTAAGATAAAATTGTCACTGGTTTTTGAGCTGCCATGTAATGAGAATCTGAATTTATTACCAAATATCAACCTAGTATTGTATTTATATATTATTACTATATATACTCGAGTATAAGCCAAAAATGTGCTGAAAAAGTCACCGTCGCCTTATACTCAAGTATATATGGTACTTTGTAGTTTAGCTGAAAACTAGAAAAAACCATCAGCACGTATGCGCGCACCCCCCTTCCCCCCGTCTTCTTTTGATAAATGACTGACATTCGTGGAAATGAGTTTAGTTATTGTTCCAAAAACCTCTAAAACCATGAAAATCCGAATGTTGATAATTACGCCCCTAAACCTTTCCAGAGGCCTTACAGACATATCCTGAAATTGGAAGAAAGCAGGTTTCATATTTAGGTACATAAAAGTAATACTTCTTTTTAAGTCTACGTGGATGCAAAGTTACAAGTGCAGTTACTGCAATGGTAATGACATCACTTAATACCCAGAATAGATATCTACAACAAAATCATTGGGACTATAGGCAAACGCATGAGAAGTAGGAGTTGACCAACTGCTACAAGTTTGTTTCCATGTAAATGAGGCAGATGATGTCTTATAATATTAAAATACAGTTGCCTTTTACAGACATTTTGTCTACTGATAAAAATAAGTTTGAGTGCTGTATGGTGTAAATGGAATTGGCACTTCAAAAATGAGATAGTTGAAAGGACTCTGTCATAGTTCCGTTCTGGTCTATTACTGACTGATTGCATGAAAATGCAAATGTTAGGAAGGTCACACACTCCAGCATCCATAGAGCTTTTAAGTTTGGTTTTTGCTAATCAAATCCTATGAATTCTTTTTACCCTAAATGTCACACCAGTTAATGGTGATCAGAATGAAATAGCAGAGCTTTGGTGTTTTTGTTTGAAATTTCACGTTATATCTTTTTAACAGGATATAGGTTTTTCTGGTGCATAAGGATTATAGATACACCGTTAATGCTCTGAAATGCAATGTAGATTGGCACCAAGGGTTATTTTAATCATTAGCAAGACAAAGAAATGGATTATAGTATATAACTTTTTCATAAATCCTTCCTCTGCTCAGTCTCTACCGGGGATTCATTTTCTCTTGTCGCACAGAGTAAAGCAAGATTAATATAAATCTGATAATGACTAAATGTTAATATGGAGGAGTGAGCAAGCAAAGCACCACATAAACTGAGAATTATACCACATTAACAATAGTAGTAAACCTAGCAACACTTTTTCTGGTACTTCTGACAGTGTTACACTCCTCGTATGGTGATTACCTGTTGGCACAGGGGAATATGCATCACTCTTTGGTGGTATGGATGAGGACTGGGTACTTGGTACTCATTAGGGCAGTCCCTCCACATAGTGGGATCTAAAAATGCACCTTTGGGTGGGGGCCCCTGAGGGGGCCCTGGACACCCCAGTCTGAGGCCGGAGGACATTAGCAGGAGATGTTCTTCTGTTTAGGAAAGACGTGAAAAACGCTTCCTGAGGTTTCTAATGTTTTTCATAACCAGAAGAACATCACATCAGCCCTTTTTCCTAAAATTTCCTATACCTAAAATTTATCTTTACCTAAAATTAAAGGGTTGACTAGTACAGGAAACACTCTTAGCTGTCCCACTAAACAATTTAACTAATTCCAAAACTACAGCATCAATACACTATTGTTTTAAGAATTAATACTCATTCCAAAGTCAATTTTTAATGCTCTATAATGAATCTTTGTGTCCAGCACTTGCAGGCATGCAGTCTGACTGTGTGACTACAAGACCCTCTAGACACTCTGGTGGGGTTCCCATGCAGGTGGTTATTCCTCCAGCCAATTCTGGTGGGGCTTCCAGTTCGCCGAGCCCCTGTGAAGCTCTCTGGTCCCTTTTTTATCCTCCTCCTGGCTTTCTCTACCAGACTTTCCAGCTCCTACTTCCTTCTGACTACTCCCAGGCTGCTTTGCAACTTCCTGCAGCCTATGATTGGTGTTCAGCTGGTTGCTAGGCAGCTTCCGACAATAAGCAAGGGCTTCACCTAAAGCTAATAAAAAAAGGACACCTATACTGTTATGCACAAAGTTCCTTATGGAAGATGAGCCCTAAATAAAACTAGTGATTTGTGCTTTAAATAGTTAAAAGTCCTTCAGTAGCATTTTGTTACTAAGTTAAAATAAAGAGTAACTTATGAGGGCTTAAGTGACTTAATAGGTCTGTAGAGTGAATTACAGAATGTGTGCCCAAAAGTTCTTAACGCCACAATGATTAGAATAGAGAAAGTCAATAATAAAGATAACTTGTCATGGAAATCATGGAGGCGGCAGTCATGCACAGAAGAAATAAGAGAACTGCTTATCTTCTTTTTAGTCCAATGATAAGCCAAGTCAGGCAACTGAAAACTTTAGTCCACGCCGCATTATTTTTCTTCCATATTAATCTCTGCAATTACTATGTTAGGCATTTCAAGTGAAACAGCATAATTATATGCAGTTGAATTACAGAAGAATATTCACAGGAGATACTGAAAATGGTGAGAAAAGATTGATGTTCTTTATAATGGGCGCCAAAAGTAATACTGCATTGTGCATGGTGATTTTTGTACTATGCATATTGGTTCTTAAATGAACAGTACTGTATATTTATGCAAATATATTTATTTTATTTACACAGCACAAATATATTTCTTTATTAAATTTATAACACAACAGTATCACGTTTAAAGTAAAAATGCCTGCAAAACTAGTGTTTTCACAATGGTCATTTACTTACAGAGAAAGTGCAGGAATACTAAGGGGCAGAAAACCGCACCCTTCAATGCTTACTTACAGAGCACATGCGCCCCCGTGGTTGCTGGTGTCTACAGAAAGCAGCATCAGAAGGCGCAGCACAGCCCTGTCCTTAAAGCGCAGAGCAGAGGCCTGCACCAAGACCAGTAATGAGTGGACTGTGGGGGGATAGAGTAGGGTAGTAGAAGAGGTATGTGTCTAGTGCCCCCCAGCATTGCTCCATAGGCACCTGCCTCTTCTACCTACCCCAGCCCTAATATGTACTGTATGTAACCCTATTTTGGCTATAAAGACCTTTGCCCAGCTAGATAAGGCAGAGCATGTGGAAGGCACGAAGGGGAGGTGAGTGAAACTACAACTAACTTATGCTGTGTGCTAAGATATAAAATATATAAAGGACACCAGAAGGTTCTTGCAGCAAACACACAGGGCTGGTATTATTGTCCACGACAATTCCACAGGTTTAGATATACTCATTCCTGGAGTTCCTGTTCCCAGGCTCAGTGAAACTTCCACCTAACCAATTACTATATTAATGTGGCAGGAAATGGTCATAAGTCTAAGGACCAATGATACAGTTATGAAAATTAGATAAAATAGATACATAAGCATCTACCCAGCAACCAGAGAATAAGAAAGTGTGGGGATTTAAAGCTATAGGGGCTACATGTACTTATAACATTTAGGGGCACATTTACAAAAGCACGAACGCTCCGAGCGTATTTTCGCCGATTTTTTCGGGCGTCCACACGACTTTTTCGTACGGCGCACGACTTTTTCGGACGTTTGCACGAAAAAATCGGAAAGGTTATACCGCTGTTTACAATTGTTCAGTACGAAAATTTAGTGACTTTCGGATCGCCAATACGATATTATCGTGACTAATACGATTTTTTCGTAGACATTTTCGTGATATTTGCGATCTTACGAAATTTTCGTTTCCAATAAGATTTTTTCCCATTCGTGATTCGGATTCGTGGATTAGTAAATGTGCCCCTTAAAGTACAAGGCTGATAAGTAATTTATTTAGATTCCCATTGCATGAAGGCAAAGAAATCAGTGCAGCCTGCATCAGAATTTCTGTACAATATGCCCAGTATGATCAATATAACTAACTTTCTTGATTAGCTACTCAACAGTAGCCTAGAGCACAGAAGGCATGTTCTGTAGCTCTGTTGACATTCAAAATATGGCCTAACAACATCCAAAATGGAACATTTCTGTAGACAATTTTGAATGCTTGGATCATTACTGTTACTGAGCTTCTGAAGCTCTGGGCTGGTAAAGTAAGTTCAGTGTATAAAGTAGAACATTTCAAGCCATGTTCTTTTTTAGACTTAAGTTCACTTATAACTAATTGTGTGTTCCTATGTATAGAAACAAGAGTAGGTGAAAAAGTGGGAAACTTGACTGCCATATAAACTTACCTGATTCTCAGGTTTTGATACATAGAAAAATGTACAAAAAAAAAAAGTACATGTGTTACAAAGTGGTACCTTTTTAAGTCTCAGAAGCAATGATACTTACTGGCATTTACACACCAGGATTTTTAATTGTAAATAGATTCTTGTGCATATGAGTAGGCTAATTATTCCTGTTCTAAATAGTAAATGCAGCCTATTAAAGGTGAAATGTAACAAAATTTAGGCACCACCCAGTGATTGTATTACTTATCTGATAACCTGGTGATACTTTTAAGGCCCCCCATACACGGGCCGATAGAATCTTCCGATATCGGTCCCTTGGACCGATTCGGCAGCTAATCGGCCCGTGTATGGGCAGAAACGAGCAGCCTGGCCGACATCTGGCCTGAAATTGGCCAGATATCGATCGGCCAGGTTAGAAAATCCAGTCGGATCGGGGACCGCATCGGCTCGTTGATGCGGTCCCCGAACCGACTGCCCCATGGCCGCAAATGTAATCCGATTGTTTGGCCCCAGGGCCAAACGATCGGATTATTTTTTTTTAAAGCCACTTGCTACCCGATATCGCCCACCCGTAGGTGGGGATATCGGGGGAAGATCCGCTCGCTTGGCGACATCGCCAAGCAAGCGGATCTTATAGTGTATGGGCACCTTTAGCAGAAAACTGCACCAGCCTGGGGTTCTTCTCAGCGAGCACCATGGATGCAATCTGCTTCTTCTTTCCTCATGCAGCTGTGCATTAAAGTGCATCATCCCTGGTGTAGACAAGAAAGACAAAATGGAAGAAGGTGATTGGTCTGTGGTGCTTGCTGAAAAATAATCTATCTATCTATCTATCTATCTATCATCTATCTTTTTGTTTTTTCTTTATATGTTGCTCGTTCGTACCTGCAAATTGAACATACTGATTCATAGATAATCTCCATTTCTTTTACCATACAGTACATTCTTCACATTAGAAGTGTTAGTCATCTTAATATTATCACTGACATCTTCACCTCTCTTTGTGGTGGAAATGCTTCCTTTTGCATATACCATTGTTAAACTAGCAATAATGTCAGAATATTCTGCCATGTCTCTGTGGTGGCATTAATCTATTCACAATAAGAACACACTGAGAAACATACATTATCATCTGGCAATTCCTTACCTTTAGCTACTGAAAAAGAGCACAAGCAATTGTGTTCCTTATCATTAATGCATAATATAATTTAATATCGAAATGGCACAATGTTTTTTTTCATCCAGAATCCAATGTTTTATATTTTCATTTACCAGTATAGATGAAAATGTATTTGTTAGGGACAACTATATATTAATATGATTAGAAAACTAATGAGCTAAATTAATTTATACATATTTAGATCAGTACTGCCTGTGCTTAGAATATTGATATCCATACATAGCAAGGGAGGAAAAGCATGATATAAATACAAATGCACATATTTACCAAAGTGCTATCACTAAGGATAGTAAGAAAAATTGACTGGAAGTGACTGGCAACGATTGCCTGCTATTTTTATACCAACTTCTTTATTTGCATTGTTAAGAAAACAAAATCAAAATTGTGCAAGGTATCTTGGGGAGTATACCTTTTACATATAAACAATATATTCCCTTTTTGTTCAATGACTTTCTATGTTTTAATATTAGGGCAATGAAGGGAGGGAAGGAAGGAATGTGGATATTGTGGGGAGGGGGATTTGGGAAAAGAGCTCTGGGTCACCTACTCTGGGTTCAGTTTTTGGGAACTAAATGTAATTTCTTATCCAATGCTTGTTATTGTTTCATCTAGCTATATCCAAGTTTATTTTCCAATTGCTCTATAGGGGAAAGAGAAGGTAGCTGACATTTGGCCTAAATTTTCTAATACAGAGATATCATTAATAAGCTCCCTCTTATATCTATTTATATTGGGAATCTGTTTAATCACAAATTTACTTGGGTTCCTGTAAGGGCATACGTTTGTATCAAATGTATGTATGTATGCATGTATATTTTATTTATATTATTTATATGTAAGCAGCACTGTACATAAGACAAAAAGGAACAGTTAGGGTCGGACTGGGCCGCTGGGACAGCTGGAAAAATCCCGGTGGGCCCCGGCTCTTGCTGGCGCTCCCCCTGTTCCTCCCCTGACGCATTAAACTTACACAAGCTCAGGGGAGGACGTTGGATGGGGGACCTTGCAGGGGGGGGTAAGGGGATGCGCACCTGCAGGACCCCTGGGGCGGGAGCCCCGGTGGGCCCTCCCCCCCAGTCTGACCCTGGGAACAGTTACCTTTTGAAAATACAAAAGTCTGCATTTTTTTGCTGATAGTCCTTCCTGTGGGCCATAACATCTAAGATTCCCATATATAATTGCAAATGGCATATTATAAGCACATTGATCATAGTGAAATGAACCTCCCTAAGAAAACTGACTTAAAGTAAGGCCCCATGTGCCATTACCTGTTCATGTCCTTTTTTGGTTGTTTGTGTGGGTAGATAATGGTCTAACTCTAGTGGTTCGGCAGATAAATGCATTGCTAAGAAAAATTATTTTGACTGCCTAACTGAAACTGCTGATAATAATTGTCACTATGCAGCCTGCCGTAGATATGCAGTCAGTATACACCTGAGAGATATCCGTTTAAACACCTTTCAGAGATTTCCATGAGGAATTTCAGCGGTTAACGGTTAATTTATATCCACTGTACAATTTTCCAGCATTCCCCCTTGCGTACTGCTGTCACTGCGAGTAACACCGGTTCATAATATATGGAAGATAAAATGTACTTCTTTCACTAGTTTGATGTCTTTTGCCACTTCTCATTAACTGAATGAAGACAAACAACATGAAGCTTTTTCTGCCTATTTAATAAGGCCCACTAGAGGCTGGAAGTTTCCTCTATAGAAGACAAGGTAAAGTCATTTGCAAGATTTACTGTTAATTAATGTATTTGACTCTTCTGTTATCTTCTTTCCAAACGTATTGCCTTTTCAGCTTCTACTACACTTACGCTATTTCAAGGTGAAGAAATAAAGATCCCATAAGGTAATACATTGTAACAGCAGAAACAGCTACATAGACTCTTGCAAATGTTCTCTCAACATATTTACATGTTAATTTACTATCTTTTATTTATAGGGCTACAATCTAAGTTTCGATAGGGACCCATAGAAACCCTAGTGGACACAAGATGTATATACAAAGTCCTTGCAGATAGTGTCTAGGTTGCAATCTTTCCTGCACTGCAAGGCAGCAGGACTGAACCATTCTGGTCTGAAATCAATTTTTGTTTTCAAAAAAAAAAAAAGAATTTCAAAACTTTCAAAACAGATACCCTTACATCTTGTCAAAAGACTTAGAAATCCTGTGGATGATCCAGGTTTTAGTGTTTATTTCACTGCAGTATAGAAAGGAGTTCAAATCAGCACAGCCTGTTAAACAGGCATATGAAACATGTTACTAGTGCATTAGATTATGGGACACTTTCACTCCAAAGCTGCTACAGCATATGCAAGCATGCAAGATCTAAACTTGGATAATGTAAGAACATTTCATCACCATCTGCTTGTCTTGCTCACAGCCGCTGGTGTCCAGAGAGAACCTAAAACTTTTCATAATTTTACTGCCAAACTATTTCATTCTGTAATGTCCTGGGAAAGGCAAAATGCCAGAGCTCAAATCCATATCAAAATCAGCTTCCGGCTCTTAAGGGACAAAGATTTATAAATGCCATTGTCTATTTAAAAAAGTGACCATGCTATAGTTTATACTGTGCAAAACGATGTAGCAATGTTTCATGATAAATTCCCTATTAAACATTAAAGCAATGGTCAGTTTTTTTCGCAAAACTGTTCTAAAAGTAATGTATGCTGTTGATTAGATGGATCAGCTCTGGCTCAAGGTAGGCATGAAATTGCATAATACCCCTATAATCACCAGTAAAGGGCATCATTATGAACTAGTGAGCTTTTGACATTAGAAGTTATTACATTAATCTCAGTGTTAGACTCATTCCATGGCAGACTGGATTTCCTGGTAATATATTTTATTTGAGTAAAACATACTCTAAGGGAAATAATGATATAATTATAAACATCAGTTATTCACAAAAAAATGCTTAACATGTGCATGATAGGGTGGCAAGGGAAAATGGTCTTCCCCACAGTGAATTTTTATTAAAAAAAAATCAAATGCATGGGAAGGTCTCATACAATATACGGTATATGTGTAAATAACAGCTCGTTTTGCATTCTCAAACATTAAACATTTAAACTGTTATGCATAATCTCTTAATGTCAAATACAGAACTTGCTTCAATTATATGTTGCTGTGTCACAAAGATTCAAGAACATGTCAGTTTGCAATGTATCCCCAATACATTTCCCTTAATTTTCTAATCCATGCAAGACATATACAGTATATTTATAAATATATATATATGATATATTATTAAATAGTATATATATATATACAAACAGGAAGTCCTGGCAACAATCATCCATTCATTGTACCTAACTGTAAGCAGGACAGGACAAATTAGAAATGATGACATCCCCAAGCCCAGTCACCCACCACTTTTTTGGTTAATTCTCATCCTAAAATGCATACTGTATATTGATTACCAGCATTTCATAGAAACAGGGAATATCTTCATGGCATATCAATTATATTCTGAGTCCTATGGAAAAAAAATCTAGACATGGTGATAAGTGATGGGCAATATAATTCGGCAGGCGTGGATTTGCAGTGAATTTCCACGAAACAGGCAAAAAAATTTGCCGTGTGGCAAATAATTGTTGCCCATGTCAAAAAAATGTCACCAACATCAAAAAATGTCACCAGCGTCAAACAAAAATCCACATTTGAAAATTTTTTACCGTTTCGCAAATTTTTTTAAAAGGTTTTTTTAAGGTTTTTTTTTTTTTAAAGCAATAAATCATCCTGTGCAAAGCTGTAGTGGATAGGGTTCTTGCCTTACAAATTGTGATACCAAGCTTCAGAGTTCAATTTAGACAAAAGCTTTACAATTACTATTTACAAGTACATTAAAGGACACTATAGACAGAGAGTTGGAGATCTTTTCCACAGAACCAGAGGCCCCTTTAAACTTAAAGGACAGTGAGGTTGTGGAATGCCCTGCTAAGTGATGTTGTGATGGCAGATTTTGTTAATGCTTTTAAGAGGGGCTTTGATAATGTCTTGAACACCCATACTATCCTAGGATATTATTATCTTATTATCTTAAGATCTTAAGATCTACTGTTGGTATCAATATATCAATATACAGGTATGGGACCTCAAGTTGCCTCCAACAGGGATTAATTATATCTTAGCTGAGATCATGTACAAGGTACTGTTTAATTACTACAGATAAAAAGTATTCTCAATGTTCTCAATGATTAGTAAATAATAATTTACTAGTGAAAATTGTTATATTTTACAAATGAAACAGAAAAATACACTTCATCTGTATGTAGGAACTCCAGGGATTGTGTTGTCTTCCTATGACATTGAAGACTTCTTATAAATACACTGTATTAGTACAGAACACTTCACAAACTGTTCCCTTGATGCTCATCTGTGCTTCTGGAACTGTTTGTCAAATGACTTGACAACTGACAACTTGCTCCAGAGCTTGAATACACAATAGGCATGCAAAACTTCTGCTTAGGGCCCCAATACCCCATGTTGCTGGTCCAGTAGTTTTAAAAACATAATAATATTAGATAGCACTAGTTTATCCTGAGCAGTTGCATTTCAGGCCTAATTCCAGGCCTAATTGCAAAGGTATATCTGAGGCAATTTTGGTGAGATGATTTGGAAGCTCTGAAAGAAATATAAATTCTAAAACTTGCTTGTATTCTACTTCAGTTTGTATTTTCTTTTTAGACTATAGTTGCTTCAGGTTTTAGAACTGGTGCAAACTTTGAACCATTAAATACATCATTCCATGTCAACACCTTGATTCTATGCTTTACCGGGTATATCCACATTGTTTTGTTTTGACATAGGATATTGTCAAATGTCCTCCCACAATGTCACAATACTTTTCTCCTATTCACATGCAGACATTGGGAGCTTGACACCTCTGTAAACAGACTGGCAAGGCAGGTGTTAACTGCAACTAAAAGGTTATTTTATAGTCCCAAGTTACTGCTGTTTGCAATAAATTCATTTTACCAAAACTAAATATAAAATCATAGGTCTAAAGTTGTACAAAACTGTTACACAAAATAAATGAAAAGCAAATGGAATATATGTAAAGCTGGGACAAAGCATTTACATATTTATCGTGGGTGTTAATCTGCTAACAGTTGGGCTATTGTAGTAAGTGACTTTTTTTCCATATGCATGTTTCCCAAGGGCTTTACATGAAACAATCAGAATGAATTTCATAATTGAGTCTGACAGCAGTTCACTTTGTTTTGTTTACCAGATGGCTGTGGGTCATTAGAGACATGGGCGCTAGACTTGATTTCATCTCTGTTTTTAACTAAGCTTTTGCCACAGAATAAGTTATATAGTCTAAGAACTTGCATGCCTGCTAAATTTAGGCAGTTGTGGAAGGTGTTGCATTCTGGAGTTATGAAGACCAGCATTTTTGTTATCTTTAAGAACTTTACATATATTTGTAGACTGAATAATAGGCACCCTTGGTTAACTGAACAATAATCTCACAATGAGAATGGTTGTGTGATCAATGCAAGTCAAATTTTGACCTATAGTATAAAAACATATGACTGAAAGTCAATTCTAAGCCTACATGTATAGTGCTTATGTCATGCATGAGAGAACAAACATCTGCATAATACTATATAATGTTATTATATAAGCTTTAGGGGTTGATTCACTAAAGTGCGATAATGCACGATTCGCTAAACTATTATCACATGCGTTAAGTCGCATATCGCATTCGTTAAATAGTGTGCAACTGAATGGGTTACTTTTAACGCATTGCGTTTATTAGCGCGCAGAAATAATACTAACGCATGATTCACAAACACTTAGATGCGCTAAATATCGCATTAGTCTGCGAAAATTAACACATACAAAAAGTACAGTTCATGAGCTTTTGGCAACACAATATGGACTTTGCAGTGTGATTTATTCAAGTACGTGTTGGCCCTAGAGTGATGTAGCCTCCAGTTTGCAGGGAAATGGTCATTTTCAGAACAGTAGTTTTCCGAAAGTAATGGCGTGTATGGCTAATATGGTGTGCGTTTTTTCACATGCGGTGACAATTTGTGCGTACTGTGTTACTTAGCGCGCTTTGTGTCAAATACCACAAGTATCCATTTAGTGAATCGTGCATTGAGACGTGAAAAATAAGACGTGATAAAATTTTTAACGCATGCTATAAATAGCACTTGTTTTATCGCACTTTAGTGAATCAACTCTATATTATATAAGTAATTTACTTGAACAGGTAGATGAAGCTTTCAAAGACATGTCACAGAGAATCCTGAACAGAAAACTTTGCCATGGAGTGTACAAAGTAACATAAGTTGCTTCAAGTTTGACTGAACTTTTTTCTAACATTTTTATTAAAATATTTGGCTTACTAATGTTTGACTAATGAATTTGTTTTCTTTTTTTTCCAGATGTAAAATCAAGGTTTTGCGGACTGCATAAATACAAACTGCACCTATACAAAAACCATTTGCGCAGATTTTTTCCAAAATGGACACATTTTATTTATTAATAATGATATGCTTGAGCAAACTATTATGGAAAAAAGTTATGAAATTTGCAAAATCTGGTATATAAAAAGCATTATGGGGGTCTGATTTATGATTGCTCAAGCCTTCTTGCTCAAGCAATTACTGTATAAAGGAAAGTCTGGGAGTTTACTAACTCCCGTCAAAATAGTTAGGTAATTTCCATAATTGTTAATGAATAGGGTTATTGTTAGGAAGAAAAACATCAGCAGCTTTTTCTTCGTAACAAAAACCCATTCCGTAAAAATTACGGACTTTGCCGAGTTTTTTAGGCACAAAACCTAGCGTGAGTTTGTAAATTCACCTGGGGTTTCCTTTATGATTGTCCGAGCACAAAAACTCTGGCATTCATAAATGTGTTTGTAAAAGAAAGGCACTGTCTCTCCTCATCCTAATTTAAGAGTATACAAACGTTTCCATGCCCTCTTACACCCAGTAGAGGAAATGTAGAATTTGGTATGGGCTTAGATCCCCAGAGCTTAAAGCAGTTGTGGAAAAATTCTCCTAAAGATTTTGTTAGATACAAACAATTGATATCTTTAAAAATTATACATGACGATTCTGTTAAACAGACATACAGAATGGATATCAAGCAGTTATTGAATTCTATCAAAAAAACCAACATATCTGCGTTAAATAGACCCTTAACTTGGTGTAGATCTAAGTACAAAAAAGAAGGTATTTGTAGTGTAAACTAGTGGGATCCACGACAGACACTTTCTAAGCTTTAAGGCAGTTTATTTACACAGGGGTGCCCATTTCAGCATACAAAACAAATCATAAAAGTAAATCCTGCCTTCTGGGTGCTACCTTCACACATTAAGATTAGTTCCTTCACTAACCTGAGCCCCTTGTGGACTACCAGTGAGAAAACACAAATGTTGGGGTCACCCCTGTACTCACAACACTTCTGGGTTATGCTCAGTCTCTCGGCTTTCCTCTCAGTTCCTTAGACACACAGTCTTTTGGTCGCTTTTCTCAAGTCAAGGCTCCCTCTGCTCCTTGCAGTGGCAGGAAGCACCCCCAGCCCTTTTGGGAGTCCTAAAACACAGAGAGGTATCCTTCCTGCTCTGTGCCCCGCTCTGAGAGAGTGTTTACACACCTTTCCATACAATTAAATACCTATCCTCAGGACAGCCTTCCCATGGAAAGTAAGCTCCAATAGGTGAGCTGGACTACTGGCATGGATCACCTGATCTATTTGTTCCATCCAGAAAACTATAGTTTCCAGGACCAGACAGCAAAACCCTTTAAACAGAGAAAAATTAGTGGATTTTTCAAAAGAATTGCAATTTTTTTGACATGCGCAAGTATTTTCTTTATTTTTTACGTGGGCAACTATTTTTTGCATTTCGCAAACAAATCCGCCAATGGCGAAACGCGGAAATTTACTTCATATCCTTGCCTGGTTCCCATACTTATTTGGGCACTGATTCTGATATGGCAAAGTGTACTCCTAATCATACATTGGTGTGTATCTATACAAATCCGACCCAATGTATCTCTCTCTGAACTGCCACCTCCACTATCTCTGTTTCCAGTTTTCTTAATATGTTGGGCAATTCTTTAATAAAAAGATTCATTGAAAAAAAAACCCAATATATTCTACAAGCTGAGGGGAAGTGCTCCGCTGACACTAGAGTACAGAAAAGCCCCAGTATCTATGAGATATCTACTGAGAAACACAAAAGTATTCTGTTCTCAAGTAATAAAATGCAAACAGTCTTTATCATAACATGATTAAAAAATACATACCAACCCCACAGGTTGCAGCCTTATGCGTTTCGTATCTGCATGGCACTTAATCATAGGCAATTAAACTTGATTGTGACAGGGGTAGTAAGGTACTACAAAGAAACATGCTGCTGCAAGCAGCTAAAGCATTAATTCCTCAGAGGTAGAAATAAACTAACCTTCACAAGATAAAAGAATGGGTATAGGAAGTAAAGGAATATGACAGATGAAATGAATTATGATGCTTAGTAACAAGGAAACAAGTAAATATACCAGATTCTAAACTTTGGAAAATAATAGTAGAGGAGAAGCAATCACCTCGGTGGCTTCACAGCATAATAGATGAATTATCAGCAATAATGTAATAAAGAACTGTTCACCTATTTCTGCAGCAGATACAGTTGGAACAATCTTTGGTATGAAAAAGAAAATAGATATATGTAGCTTTGTATATTTCCTGTCTTGAAACAACCAATGAATTAAATTAAATTTTCAAATTAAACATGAAATCCATATTCCTTTTTTTATTAAAGCAGCCAATCCTGTTATAAATGTATTTAAAAATCTGAGCTGTCATATATTGCCTGTCCTGCGCTATGCTCCAGGCATTGAGGCAGGCATCAATTTCACTCTCCATTTAGCACTTCCTTGTAGTGATGAGCGAGTCTGTCCTGAAAAATTCACAAAATGGCGAAACTGATGTGCATCAAAAAGAATTGTCAGCTGACTATTTTTGGACGCGAGCGGCATTTTTTTTTTAATGCGGGCGACAATTTTTTGTAACTTCTGTCATCCGTTTCTCAAAAAAATTCAGCGAAACGAAGAAACTCTCAGCGATTCCATGCCTGGCGAAGAATTTTCCCATCACTACTTCCTAGATATGACTGCACTCCTCACATTTCCCCTCTCTCCTCAGGGTCAATAAATGTGCATCCTGTATTTATACATACTTGTACCTATGGTTTAGGTCTTAACAACTCTGTTTATTGGAGGACAGAACATTAGTAAAATCCCTGAATTCTGATTCCGGTTTTTGTATTTTTTGTACTTTACTTCATATAATGTTTATTTAAAATAAATTGCTAATGGAACACTTTTCATTTGCATAAAACCCACCATTATTTTTAAACTTGTCAAAGTTCAGTTGATTAAGAGGTTAGAAACCAGCTCAGACATTTAATATGCCGCTAGTCAAACGCTTTTACTGAACGTTTTGTAGCTGAAAACAAATTACAGATTGGCAGCAGCCTTATATGGTTGTTTAATAATACAATAAGCTTGTGAGGAAAACATGGAAAGCTTGAGCTGATTGTATTTATTAATCTGCATGAAGTTGCTAATATTTGTAAAATATGTCTGGAACAGTTAATTCACTGGGCAACAAAAAATGGTGGTTATAACATACAGTATTTAGGGCAGATAGCATAGACATTAGAGGTCTATAGAAAATTCGCAAAAAATACGAAAAAGTCGCAAAATTTTCGTTTTCCAATCGGAATTTTCCCAATTCGGATTCGAATTCGTGTCTTAGTAAATGTGCCCCTTAGAGGACAAGGAAACCATTTTAGTAAAATAATAACCCTACCAATCTTTTCACCAATCCTTGAAAGTAGTTGTCTTGTTTCCCCAATGAAAGAACACAAAATCAGGGCATAAACGTTTATGAAATAATCGGGTGCAGATCAGAGTTGATTTGTGTTTTAACCACAATAGAAGATAGGGCAGAATCAGGGGGATCTGACATGTCTGCCATTCTAATTAATGTTCAAGAGTAAGGGTAGGTATCTTTATGAAACTGTGTACTATATAGTAATGAGCATATTAGAGAAAGGGCAATATATCCTTCCTAGTGTCTTGTGAGATAATTTTACTATGAATCAATAAAAGGTGAATGTATCCATGCCTTGTTATGAGATACTTTGATTATGAGTATGCATCTGATGTATCCTTACGGTTTCATAAATACTTCTTTTTCCCAAACTATCCTACTTTACACAATATTATGCAGTTGTTTCAGGCATATGTAAAGGCTTATATTATAATCATTATTTTAATATCCCTTATAGACATTGCAATTCATTGACCTATATTATTAAACAGATTTATATATATTTTGTATAATTTATGTTTTCAAAAGAACACATGTTTTTTGTTAGAAAACTGGGCACAATTTGCTGCAGTTCTGTTACACATGATCTAAACAACACCATCTGATGTGCAGCCTGCAAAAGCACTGGAGCAAGGATTCAGCTAGGAACAGCGACCAAGATTAGCTCTATAATATATTTCCTAACCACTCATCCTTGACAACATCCGGAAGCCACAGGAGGATGCGAGCAGACTAAATGAGACTGAAAAAAGCATGAACTCTTAATATTATGAGAATATTGAAAATAACTTGTATTATGTATGTGGGTTTGTTATACCTATTCAACAAGGGACTGGGTTGGTATAATATGTTTTTCATGCTATTAAATTTAGAGTCGGATTTTCAAACTGTAATATATCTGTAAATTTATCTCAAATACATAAAATAGAGCTGCCTGTAACACTAGATGAGTAAACCACGTTGTTTTCTCTTTTACACAACAGATAATGAAGATAATTCCTCACAGCCTTATCAAAATAGGAAGACATCACAATAACATTTAATCACACGTGTGTACGTGTATGTGTGAGCGTGTGTATGTATGTGTGGGTGTGTATGTGGGAGTACGTGTGTGTGTACGTGTGTGTGTAAATGTATGTGTGTGTGTGCGTATGTGTGTGTACATGTGTGTGTACGTGTAAACGTATGTGTGTGTGCGTATGTGTGTGCGTACAAGTGTGTGTGTGTGTGTGTGTGTATGGTGCTGTGTGTATGGGTGTGTGTGTGTTTGTGTGTGGTGGTGTGTGTATGTGGGTGTATTTGTGTGTGTATGTGTGCGTGTATATACAGTGGAGGAAATAATTATTTGACCCCTCACTGATTTTGTAAGTTTGTCCAATGACAAAGAAATGAAAAGTCTCAGAACAGTATAATTTCAATGGTAGGTTTATTTTAACAGTGGCAGATAGCACATCAAAAGGAAAATCGAAAAAATAACTTTAAATAAAAGATAGCAACTGATTTGCATTTCATTGAGTGAAATAAGTTTTTGAACCCCTACCAACCATTAAGAGTTCTGGCTCCCACAGAGTGGTTAGACACTTCTACTCAATTAGTCAACCTCATTAAGGACACCTGTCTTAACTAGTCACCTGTATAAAAGACACCTGTCCACAGAATCAATCAATCAAGCAGACTCCAAACTCTCCAACATGGGAAAGACCAAAGAGCTGTCCAAGGATGTCAGAGACAAAATTGTAGACCTGCACAAGGCTGGAATGGGCTACAAAACCATTAGCAAGAAGCTGGGAGAGAAGGTGACAACTGTTGGTGCGATTGTTCGAAAATGGAAGGAGCACAAAATGACCATCAATCGACCTCGCTCTGGGGCTCCACGCAAGATCTCACCTCGTGGGGTGTAAATGATTCTGAGAAAGGTGAAAAAGCATCCTAGAACTACACGGGAGGAGTTAGTTAATGACCTCAAATTAGCAGGGACCACAGTCACCAAGAAAACCATTGGAAACACATTACACCGCAATGGATTAAAATCCTGCAGGGCTCGCAAGGTCCCCCTGCTCAAGAAGGCACATGTGCAGGCCTGTCTGAAGTTTGCCAATGAACACCTGAATGATTCTGTGAGTGACTGGGAGAAGGTGCTGTGGTCTGATGAGACCAAAATAGAGCTCTTTGGCATTAACTCAACTCGCTGTGTTTGGAGGAAGAAAAATGCTGCCTATGACCCCCAAAACACCGTCCCCACCGTCAAGCATGGGGGTGGAAACATTTTGCTTTGGGGGTGTTTTTCTGCTAAGGGCACAGGACAACTTATTCGCATTAACGGGAAAATGGACGGAGCCATGTATCGTGAAATCCTGAACGACAACCTCCTTCCCTCTGCCAGGAAACTGAAAATGGGTCGTGGATGGGTGTTCCAGCACGACAATGACCCAAAACATACAGCAAAGGCAACAAAGAAGAATCAAGAAGAAGCACATTAAGGTCATGGAGTGGCCTAGTCAGTCTCCGGACCTTAATCCAATAGAATACCTATGGAGGGAGCTCAAGCTCAGAGTTGCACAGAGACAGCCTCGAAACCTTAGGGATTTAGAGATGATCTGCAAAGAGGAGTGGACCAACATTCCTCCTAAAATGTGCGCAAACTTGGTCATCAATTACAAGAAACGTTTGACCTCTGTGCTTGCAAACAAGGGTTTTTCCACTAAGTATTAAGTCTTTTTTTGTTAGAGGGTTCAAAAACTTATTTCACTCAATGAAATGCAAATCAGTTGCTATCTTTTATTTAAAGTAATTTTTTCGATTTTCCTTTTGATGTGCTATCTGCCACTGTTAAAATAAACCTACCATTGAAATGATACTGTTCTGAGACTTTTCATTTCTTTGTCATTGGACAAACTTACAAAATCAGTGAGGGGTCAAATAATTATTTCCTCCACTGTATGTGTGTGTGGTGGTGTGTGTATATGTGTGTATGTACATACGTACGTATGTGTATGTGTGCATGTGTGTTTTATTTTCTCATATGAAATTATATGTAGGAATCTGGATTTATGGGGTCATTAGAACACCTTGTTAAATTGTGGCAGAAATAATCAGTAAACGATTATAAAGTTGTTTGTTATACCAGTAAGCAATTGCGCTCTAATTATGAAAATGCAGGAAATATACATAGCGAATTTATTTATTAATAGCACATTCTGTTCACCACATTGCAACAGGACGTACCTTTTCTCCATAGTGTATAACATTCACCTGCTTGGCAAGTTAATTTAAGATTGTAATGTTTTTTGGGCAGGGCCCTCTTGTATCTTGGTTGCTTTGTTTATAATTCTGTATGTTGAATGTTTAACCCATGTATTGTACAGTGCTGCGGAATATGTATGTACTTTATAAATACATGTTATTGTGTTAAATATTGTACTAGTAAAGTCAGTACCCTGCCAAGCATTTTGCATGCGGCTTGCTGTAGTTCACTACCCACTGTCAGTAATGGAAAACACAGCACTGCGATGGTTTCAGATAAAAATTGTGGATTGAAAGAAATTTTCTACACTATTTTTAAAGAGGACACAGGTTTTTGTACATATATTCCTGTTGACATACCTTTATATTGTATTTGCAAATTACCAATAGCTACACAGGGGCCTGACATTAGGTTTATTCTACAGTACATGGAGCATTTTGATTATCTCTACTTGTAGCCAGTTGTTTCCCACTATAATAGGAATAGGAAGCACCATGTGTCAAACACAAGGCTGATAATCCCCTCTGAAAGCACATAATGGTGTTTTCAGATGATATTCATGGGGCAGTGACAATCCTCTCTGAATGGTGAGAATTTCATATTTACTCGAAGTAATAGTGCAATTTCATTAAAACATAGTGGAATGTTTACAAAGCTTTACCACCGAGCACCTACTTATATTACTATGGTAGAGCAGGCATTTTGATACAATTAAGCTGGAAATAAACACAACCCCCCACCCCCCAAAAAAGGAATAAAGTAAAAAGATTTTTAGTTTAAAAAATTGATAGCCAGCCTACCACAATTCATAATAATCACCAATAAAATCAATATTAAACAGAGGTCTAAAATTCATCAGTTTAAATTAGATAAATATCAGAATTGTTCAGCAGATTCAAGCATTGCACTTTAGTATTTCTTTCTTGTAAAGGTATGGGACCTGTTATCCAGAATGCTTGGGACCTGGAGGTTTCTGAAAAAGGGTTTTTTCCGTAATTCGGATCTCCTACCTTAAGTCTGCTAATAAAATTATAGTATATAATATATAACACTAATTAAACCCAACAGGATTGTTTAGGCTCCAATAAGGATTAATTATATCTTAGTTGGGATCAAGTACAAGGTACTGTTTTATTATTAGAAAGAAAAATGAAATCATTTTTAAAAATGTGAATTACTTGATTAAAATAGAGTCTATGGGAGATGGCCTTTCCTTAATTCAGAACTTTCTGGATAATGGGTTTCCGGATAAGGGGTTCGATACAAGTATTATTAAAAACACCTCTCACAAGTTACAATTTTACATTTCTGCTCCTATTAGGCTTTGACAGGCACAATAACCTCCTACATACTTTACTATATTCTGGTACTTTAAATACAGGTATTGGACCTATAATGCAATAATTATATCTTTGTTAGGATCAAGTTTAAGTTACTGTTTTATTATTACAGAGAAAAAGGAAACAATTTTCCTTCTCATTGCCCTCAAAAAGGGCCTTATCTAGGACTTGTTTTTTCTAGGAGTTGTTTTATTCTGTATACAATCCATGTGATCATAATGTAGCTTAACGTACTGATATTAATTTCCTAATTAACATTTGACTTCTCTCATGTATTCATAAGCAGCCCAAATTACAACATTGCCCCCCTTATCTGATGGTTTGATAACAATACCTGCATTGTTTCTTAATTCAGACAATGTCTTTGTCTCAAATTATCAGTGTCGCTTCTAGTCTGCCGCTAACTGTCTAAAACTGTGCTGTCCAACTTCTGTTGGCCTGTGTGTGCCATACTCTGCCTGCCCTACCCTGCCTGTGTGTGCCATACTCTGCCTTCCCTACCCTGCATGTGTGTGCCATACTCTGCCTGCCCTACCCTGCCTTTGTGTGTGCCATACTCTGCCTGCCCTACCCTGCCTGTGTGTGCCATACTCTGCCTGCCCTACCCTGCCTGCGTGCCATACTTTCATTGTGTGTGCCATTCTTGGCTGGTTTGTGCCATACTTGGCCTGTGTGTGCCATACTCTGCCTGCCCTACCCTGCCTGTGTGTGCCATACTCTGCCTTCCCTACCCTGCATGTGTGTGCCATACTCTGCCTTCCCTACCCTGCCTGCGTGTGCCATACTTTCACTGTGTGTGCCATTCTTGGCTGGTTTGTGCCAAACTTGGCCTGTGTGCGCCATACTCTGCCTGCCCTACTCTGCCTGTGTGTGCCATACTCTGCCTTCCCTACCCTGCCTGTGTGTGCCATACTCTGCTTGCCCTATGCTGCCTGTGTGTATGGCACACACAGGCAGCCTACAGTGACACAATGCTGGCACTGCTCCTACAGTCTGCACAATAACTATATATTAAAAAACTTTTTAATTGCAGTACCACCTCAGTATATGTTCTTTTTGTAGTATGCAGGGATTATTTGTGGGTTTCTACTGCTCCTGAGGTGTGAACAGGGGAACAATGGGGGTGATTACAGCCTGAGCCTGAGGTGTGAACACTGCAGGGGGTGAACAATGCAGAGATTAAAAGGTGTGAACAGTACAGGGGATTACATATTTAAACAATACAGCCTGATTACAGCCTGAATCTGAGGTGAGAACCATGCAGGGGGGGCAGTTAATCACAGTACTGATACAATTTAAAGCTTTCACAAGAGTAAGCCATCAAAGCAGCCAGACAGGTGGGGGGGCCACACAGAGGGGGTCGCGGGCCGCCAGTTGGACAGCACTGGTCTAAAATATCCTTTTCCCAATAAAACAAAAACACTGGGCTGTTGGAACAAAAAAGGGGGGCAATATTGGGACTTATTTCTAATATTGGTAAAGCCCATTTCTTATTTCTCTGGCTCCTGATTGGCCAATAACTGAAACAAATCTTGCTCCTCACCTGTTCTACTCTCCTGATTTAAAATATACTTGACATGTCTGTCCTCCATACTCAAATGATGTCTTACTATAAACTTTTATTCATAATATTTCCATAATCTTATTATGATTATTATTCAAAATCTTCTTACATTCTAATTTTCTCACAAAGAGGTAATAATGAGACCCTCGTGTTTACCATCATGGGGAACAAATATAGTCTGATACAAATGTAGTTTGTAGTTTTTGTAGCTCTTCTTAAGTGATTTCATCATGTCATGTGACAACACACTGAGGTAAAAGGTACTGTATATGTAAGCTTTAAAAGTAATAAATGTATTGTAATGCTACAGTATAAGGTTTCAAGTAGTGTAAAGTAAAAAAACATTCAAATTGAGAATCCAGGTCATTTGGGGGATCTTCTGGGTCTCTGACAGTCTACCTCTCTGATATATTATCATGTAATTCAGCCCCATGGTAGCACGTGCACATCGAATAAGGACATTTTATCAAGAAAAAAAACCCAATGTTTAGCGTATCTGCTACATAATGAGTATGCAAACCTTGACCTTAAATGTGCAATCTCCAGCTGCTGTTTTTGATGAAATATTTACCTAGCATGGATGTGGAAAGGGTATTAAATAAAGCTAAGCTTTACAGGAACAAAGATAGCATGTGCCCCTCTGAGATTAGAGGGCAAGGAAAGAGCACATTGTAAATTTCTGCACTGGAAGGTTTTTACCTGAAAACCTGCAAGAAGAATAAAAAAAGTCCATATTGCCAGAAATGATATATTTCAAGGGGAACAAAACAACAGCCTCAAAGGAAAACAAATACAGAGGAAGTGTGTTTATCTTACAGGCTTTCAGCAGCATACCATTTCTATCAAAGAAGCTGCATATAATAAAAAAGAAAGTAAACAGCAAGAAGCCAAACTGCAATGCCGAGGGACCTTCATGAAGGTAATTTTGAGGCAGGATCTGTCATACACGCTAAGAATTATGTATTTCTGGGCAAGCTGCAATACAAGGCCATTTGCATATGACCCAAAGCATAATGATTTATCATCAGAACCAAAGAGACAGCCTGCTGAAAAACACTGTGCCTTGAATTTATTTTACTTCTGTATGTACAGTACTAGTGAAAGTCTTTCAGAAATATAGAACTGCATGGCCCAGAATTAGGGAAGATGCCTGAAATTGTACTTGATTGATTATTCCTATTCTATGTGCCATGAAGAGCCATGAATATCCTGCAAATTATATCCTTATAAAGGGAGCTTAGTGATGTCATCAGTTATAATCAATGCTTAGTGATGTCATTTCTGACTCATTGAAATGTGTGTATTATAAAATATAACAAACTCCCTGTTGTAAAATATGGGAATATTAGAAGTCACCTTGGAATTCCATGACCTACATAAAAGCACTCTGCCTTTCACCTTGTGGTTTTTTATGGTCATGAAACTTCTCGGAGACTTATAATATCACTATATTTTACAACAGGGGTACATTATTCACTATATTAAAGGCAAATTACTTTATAGATTATATAGAGAATAATGTAGAATAATGTAGTAATGTAGAACTCAGATGTTTTGCTTACCAAGGGATCACTTTAAAACAAAGATAAATACGGGAAAGAGAAAACACAGCTTCCCTGAATGGGACTTCAATGGTTTCAATTCTGGAAAACATTGGGGTTCTACTGCAGTGAATAATGTATTCCCTATTGTAAAATATAAGAATATCAGTATAAGTCACTGATGAGTTCCATGGCCATAAAAAGGCACAAGGAACTATAGAAATATAATATACTCATATTTTACAACTGGGGGTAAATAATTTATAATAATTCACAGGTTTCAGTGAGTCATCTTCATCACTAAGCACCATTTATAATAATATAATTTATAGGATATTCATGGCACTTGTATATAAAAAGATATTAAGGCAACGAGGAGCTCCATGACCATATAAAATGTTTTTTGCTTTAATCCAGGTCATGGAATTCCAAGGTGACTTGTAATATTTTCGTATTTTACAACAGTACATTATTTATTATAATGCACAAGTTTAGTGACACAAATTACACTGCTGAACACCAATTATAACTAATGACATCACTAAGTACTGTTTCTAAAGATATAATTTACAGGATATTCATATCTCTTGTGTAATATATATATATATATGGTACATTTAAAGAAGAAGTAGCAAATGCCTTAATCAGTTTATAGATAGTATATAGTATAGTACATATATATATATAACTTGCATACAATGGACCAGCAGTCTGGTCTTTATTCAAAGAGGAGCGTCTAATCCATTTGGTTCTGTTCAAGCAATAATAATATTTGTTTGAGCACTCGTCAAACATCATTGCAGAATGCTCGCAATATCGATCGTTATTTACAGTATATATGTAGTGATTTAGATATTAGATATAGATATAAATCAGTAAATATTGTTGGGAATGGACCCAAAACCCTAGCTATATACATACATTATAAACTAATTAAAAGTTTTCCTTTTTCAATGTAGTACTATTAAGACAATACAATAAACTTGATGCTAACTAAGCTAGCAATACATGTGGGTAACAAAAATGCTATTGGGTTTTTAATATTTAAAGGGTAACTATCCTGAAAATTAAAACTGAATATAAGCTTCATTCCGTAAAAATAAAAAACTTTCTAAACATCTACATTCAGGAGTTCATATACAGAGGTGCGTACTTCCTTTGCCTAGAGAAGTATTGGAACTAACTGCTTCTAAAAAAAAACATATAACCATATCTTTATTTAAATAATAAGAAGCATATATTAACCGTTTGATTTTTAGGATAGGTTTCTTTTCAATATTCTTAGTAGTCGTAAGCTATGTGTTCCACATTATGAAAAGACCCTTTATCCAAAAAAACCCAGGTCTCAAATATTTCTGTCAACATATGTTGCATATATTTTTAATATAGTGCATATCTCTAAAGAGATTCACTGATTTATTTGATCATGGAAATTTATGGTAACTTCAGAGTATGCATTATCCCTTACATGTATGATTGTAATGGGGGTGATATGAATGGGGATGATAATGTGACATTAAGAAGAAAATGGATAGGATGATGACGTGCAATCCATTTGGCTTCTATATTTCCATAAGAGACAGTCTATACATGTATCTGTCTAACCCAACTTCTGCCTACTTCTGACAGCAATGGCTACACCCAACCTCCCAGGCTCCCATGACTACGCTGATCAATTAAATGTAACAAAGTTGCAGTCTCCAGATTCTTTATGGTAAGGTATACGCTTGACATAGTGGCATTTTACTTTTATGCTCAAACCTAAAACACTTATTCACTCACTCATTCACATACAGCTTGTTACAAAAGCAGCCTACAGATTTTTTGAAGCAAACAATGCAATTTTTACACATCAGACAAGGGTAAGCAGAACTACATAATGTCATGATAGCCATTCTCTTCTAATGTGTTGGTTTTGGTCTCTCCCCTTTGATCCAAATCTTTGTCTCCTCAGATATTTTGATTATTATAGGAACTACAATGACAACTTCAGGTTAAATCTTAATGCTTGACAGAGCACTAACACTGCTAGTAAAATAAATATTATATTTTAGACCCTTGTAGCTGATTAGAAGACTTATGGTGTCAAAGAAGAATTCTGGTAAGGACTATCAGACCACTTCATTAAATCTTTATACCCTTCTTTTAGGGTTAATTTCCATTTGAACCAAGCAGTTCACCATTGCCTTTGATGTTCCTACAATAACAAAAGTAGTCAATGGACCAATGGAACTGGATCCTATAGTTCTGGCCAAGAAAGAGAATAATCGGTAGTAATCTTTTCTTTTCTTTCTTCTATCATTCTCTTTCTTTCTCTTTCCAAGAAGTATTTTACCTAATAATCACACACCGACTCTGGGCCAACTAGAAACTTAAACCATATAGCTAACAAGTGCTGAAAATTGCTCATCTGTTGTTTTAATAGATTTTAGCACATTACACACATTATTATTGTATTATTTGTATCAAAGTCAAGTTCTTTTTCCCCCTACCTTTTTATAATAACCTTAAGCCTATTTGATCTTCTGACATTATTCATTAACATTAGGACAAATCGGCTTTTGTCTTGGAGAATAAAAATCATTGTAATTGCAAAGTAGTATCTTTGCTTAGCTTCAGTCTGTAGGGGGTTGTCCATTGTACCACATAACTACAAAAAATTAATTTGATGAGGTGGTGTTCATTTTTCATAGAAATCATCTTTGGCTCATTATAACAATAGCATGATTTTAGAAATTGTATATGAGTGGTTTACATAATGCTGGCCATTTTCCTGTCACCGAACTCTTAAAATTACTCTTGATTTGTTCTTTCCTGAAACTTTCTTTCCTCCCTCTCATCAGCTACAGTAATGGCACTTCAATACAGACATTATCTATAAAAGAAATCAAGAGTGAATTTCCTATGCTGAGCGTAGGTGATCTAAAGTACAAAAGAAAAGCCTGTTTTTCTGATTGGTCTGTTTGTGTAGCGCCCAAAGTACAGGAAAGAATCGATGTAATGATTTGTCAATGCTTGATGAGTTGGTCATTACCAAGCTGAAAACCTTGTACCACTTAGAATAAATTGTTCTTGTTTGTAATCAGAATAAATAGGTCATACATTACTGTCAAGACACATCTCTAGAAAGTGATTCATGGACAAATGTCAATGTAGTCTTTTGCTAAAGCACAAACTAAATAAGTTCTGCCCAGGCAAGAGGAGTAACTATTTTATTACCAACATATGTCTTGTACAAAATAATTTACAAAAATGTTGCCCTTTATTCATGAAAGCAATACAAATATGCTTTCTAGTAAGTTATTGTCTAGTTCTCAGATTATGCTACAGATTATGCAGAAAAACATTTGTTAATTTAAGCCCCTCTGATAACACCCCATAATATTTAGTACAAGTAAGAGAACTGTAGGACCTGAATAAAAGATGCAGGTGCATTAACAATAAGGGGTCCATTTGCTAACGGTTGTATTTTTTTTTTTTCATTATCACAAATATTGTTTTTTAGCTCTAAAAATCAGGGATTTTACTAATTACACAAGAACTTGAAAAATTCATGATTTATTGAGTGAAGAAAAAACGCACAAAACTCCCCCAAAACTATGGCGTCTAAAAGCTGTTGAGGTCATGTAATTGTGGTCAATGAGAGCTGTTCTAAGCAAATTATAGCAATCTTTATTAATTTGTGGTTTTAAAGGTTGCTGGGGTTTAGTCATGTGTAAGTTCACAAAAATTTTATGAAAACAAAAAATGAAGGCTTTCATGTAATTTTCATTTTGGTTCTGCATTTTAATTTGTTTGTGCTTTATATATTTAGATCTTTTAAGAAATAGCTAGATATTCATATTTTTTAGTGAAATCAGAATGAAATCAGAAAGTTGATAAACAGGCCTCCCCATGTTGCATGTATTGATTTTACTTCAAACAACACCTCCTCTTTGCACCATATTTGATGGCATGAATGATACCCTAGTGGAAGTGGAAACCACTAGGTCTGGTCTGAGATACTGGCCTTGGAATTTCAAGTACATAGAGGCCCAAACAGCCCCCACCAGCCCAATAGTGAGAGCCTATGGCTTCTTACAGCCCCCCTGGCTAGTGATGAGTACATTTTTTTGCCAGGCATGGATTTTCCGCGAATTTCTGCATGTCATCATTGGTGAATTATTTAGCGAAAATTTATTGTACGTCAAAAAAGTTGCCCATTGTTTCACAAATTTTATGGCAAAGCGAAGCAGGATAGATTCACTCATCACTATCCCTGGTATTTGCCAGAATCCGGAGATTGCCAGTCTGGGCTTAAAGCGGACCTGTCACCCTAAGAAATAAGTCCAAATTATTTTCTATATTGTTAGTTGAGCAAAATAAACTTTACTTACGCTATATAAATAATATAAATCTTGTTTCCTTCCGTCTTGGAATTACTCAATCAAAGCAAGCAGGCAGGCACCATTTTGTGGACACTGTTATTAAGGCAAGCTTTGTATCATGCCAAAATCTTGTGTATGTGATAGAATGGGGGGCCTGATGCCCATGCCCATGCACTGGCTACACAGTTAGATAAGGAGGAGGGAGGGGAGAAGTGAGATGTGCAGTGACATCTAGGAAGTGCTGAATGGAAAGCTAAAGTTACTGTCTGCCCTGCCTCTATGCCTAAGGCATAGAGGCGGGGCAAGCAATATATGATTGACAGCTGTGATTTTTAAATGCCTTTATAATGGGTTTGGATGTGTTAATATAAAAATGAATTTGGGTTTCATGTTTAATTTGAACAGGACTTTTATTATACAGATTTCCATGTCTGGGTGACAGGTCCACTTTAAAGGAGAAGGAAAAGCTAAGTCACTTGGGGGTGCCAAAATGTTAGGCACCCCCAAGTGACTTGAATCGCTTGCCCCGTACCCCAGGCTGGTGCCCCTGTACGGAGAGAACAGCACCAGCCCGGGGTAGCTGCAGCGCTTCCTCCTTCCTGTATCGCTCGCGCACGCATGCGCAGTAGAGTGAAAAGTCGAACTTTAACAGAGAAGTCGGCTTTTTCACTCTACTGCGCATGCGCCTTACTCACAGTCAAGGCTGAATGGAGCAGGAAGGAGGAAGCGCATCACCCCAATAGGGGCACCAGCCTGGGGTACGAGGTAAGCGATTCAAGTCACTTGGGGGTGCTTAACATTTTAGCACCCCCAAGTCACTTAGCCTTTCCTTCCCCTTTAAAGCTAACATACATGCACATTGATTTTGTAGCAGCTGCCTCCTTTATAATCCCACTCTGCTTCTCTCTGCATAGTGAGACCCCCACAAAACTTACAATGTAGAACTGGTGCATCAAGGCAATTGAGCTAGTCTGTAAAGAAATTATAGACCAGCTCTTCTTATCAACATATTGAACTGCCACAAAATGAATTACCATTACCATTTAATACTAGTGAACCTTCTAAACTAGCAATGTGGAAAACACTAGTTAACCAGGAACCCTCTTTTCCATAAAATTCACAACAGAAGATTCCATAATATATAATTAAATATGTTGGACTTGTGACCCCTGGACAGAACATCTGACTATAAATGAAGATGCAGATGTTACTGATGGATGAACAAATATATTGCTCCATGCTACATTCTCTTACTCTTTTTTTTCTTTCTGATTTCATCTGGTTAGTATCAGTTGTTGCCTATTGCAGTAATTTGCATGCTGTATAAACCAGCAATCCTTATATTTTTATGCTGATTCGCTATTTCTAACTACCTTTCTTGTCTTTTCCTTTTTTTGATTTAGACTTCTGTCTGTTCTTGACTCTAACGATATCTCCATTTGTGGTAATGTATAGTTGTGCAATAAGAAATAATATACCCTATGTTTTGATGCTATATCTTCTTCTTTTTCCCCTCTGTCGTGTTACAATAATACACGTTTTCTAAAATAATTTGCTAATTTATATATCGATGTTAAGAAAATGATTTTGAAAAAATACTATTTCTACTAATGGATTGAATACAGTTTCATTAGTTGCCAATATAACAGTAATGAATACAATATGTTGCCATGTAAACATAAAGGAAGCAATATTAAAAGAAACACAAACTCTACATCTGTGATACCAGCAGCCAGATAACTATTACTGTATAAAGGAATGTACCCAGTTGGGCTGATTTGCATAGGCGCAGTTGCCAGAAGCAATTAATCAGGTTATTGTTTACAGTTATGGGATATATTATCCAGAATGCTTGGGACCATAATGATTTCCATAATTCGGATCACCAGACCTCAAGTCTGCTAAATATTCAATGGAATATGAGAGAAAAAATGTCCTGAAGTTCATCATCATCATGTTCATCAATAATTTTATTGCAAACTTACTTCGAGGTGATTTTCTTTCTGTAATGTTCTAAATCTCATTGCATGTCATATTTGTATTGCACAATAGTCTACAAAATCAGTAGTATTAGTAGTGGATAAAGTACCCCTAACATTAATAGCATTCTGACCATTTATATTTCAGTAGGGGGTTCATTATCATTTATAATATGCAGTACTCCCATGTTAGTGCCTTTTAAAGCCACATGGTACGAGTGTCTCTCATTGAATTAGGTAAAGTTTTGCTTTAGTGTGGGACTCCTTCCTGTGTCATTGTGCCTTTCCGCTCCGTGGAGATTGGATTTGTGAAGCCCCAGCCCAAGTTTGATTTAGCAAGAGGTGAGGCACCATGTGTGGAGGGATGACAACGTTTGTGAGGCTGCTTCTCCTATGGATATTGGCAGCTTGCACATTTGAACTTAAAATAGTCTGCAGCACTGATTTCACTAGACAGATAGATAGATGATAGATAGATGATAGATAGATAGATGATAGATAGATGATAGATAGATGATAGATAGATATATAGATAGATAGATAGATAGATAGATGATAGAGAGATGATAGATAGATAGATGATAGATAGATGATAGATAGATGATAGAGAGATGATAGATAGATAGATGATAGATAGATGATAGATAGATATATAGATAGATAGATTGCAAACCCCTTTTAAATTGATTTTATATTATTGCTAGTTTATAGCTTAGCATACAGAGGCTAGCATCAGTTGCAAGGCCAGTCATGATCACAAAGAGAAAAGAAGCTGTAGAAAAATACTGTATATATAAAAGACTGGAGTGGGAATTAATGTTGGCACTTAACATATGCAACTGGAGGGAGGGGAAGGAAGGGAGATCAAAGCTATGACAGGAGAAATAGAGAAAAGGAGCAGGAGGGGGAAGAGTAAGTGAGACAGGAAAGAAACATGAAGATGATAATTGTGAGAGATAACAGCAGATGTTTAGAGTGGGTTATAGGCCAGAGGTTTGTTTTATTCTGTTAACACAAACATATACATACTGTATATGCCTCTAAGCACGTTTTCTGTAATCAGGTTTTTGGCTTTCATCTTAGAGGTGATGTTCGCTTCTGGCTAAGGATGTTAGTAACAGGGTCACAAAGCAGGGCACAAAGAGTTAGGTTACATGATATAGGGAAGAAATAGGTTAAAATACTAAAAACACAATGAAGAGAGGAGCGCAGTGTTTAAGGCTAAGTGGTGCTTTATTTAGCTGATGTGCTTTGGGCTAAAAAGAAATACATTTAGGTTAAGCATAGAACATTCTTTACAGAACCTGTTTTAAACTCCAACATGTATTTATGTCTTCAGGGATATAGAATCATCTACTTGCCTTCTCATTGCAGTAGAGCTTTGTTCAGAACCTTGTTTAATCACTTCTTGAATACACCATCTCAGTAATGCAGCATTATGTTTATGTTGTATAAAATGTTGAGGAGTCAGTTCTACTGTTAGGTTCAAACTTCCTAATGCCCCCTCTATGTTCCTATATCCTTAACTTTACCCATGAAGTTTGCCGCACGTAGAATTGGCCACAAGAATGAGAATGCGTCTGCACTGACTGGTACTTAATTACTATTCTGTCTGTTGTGTGCACCTCACAAATAGCCCTATTTCATCTTGAATGGCCACCCCTATGGCTGCACAAAAGCTTATTTATATAAACCAGGGGTGCTCAGATTTTGGATCACCTATAACCTACACCTAAATA
The DNA here is from genome assembly GCF_000004195.4 of Xenopus tropicalis. NCBI lineage: Eukaryota > Metazoa > Chordata > Amphibia > Anura > Pipidae > Xenopus > Xenopus tropicalis. The sequence continues at coordinate 86,771,299 of NC_030681.2, forward strand.
CTCAGTTTCCTATCTGTCGCACAACTTGCCTCAGGGGCTATACCCCTCTCTTAGTACTCCTTTTTGGGGGAACAGGCTGTTCTTTCTAGCTATCCCTAATTACCTTTCACTCCTGGAGTGAACTCACTAGCCACTGTTGCCTCTAGCTAGTTTAAATACCAACCTCCCCAATAAGTCTGGCCACAAGGCCTTGCTGCTGCCTCTGATGTTCTAAGGCCAACAAGAGGAAGCGCCTCAACAAGGCACTGTCTTATATAGGCGACCAGCTCAATTACCATTACTCACAAACTACACTCTCCAGCAGCACCACGTTCACTTCTTTATTATCTCAATATTACCTGTATCACATTTTCTATCTCACGTGTTTCTATCCTATACCTTCCATCTTATCATCATTTCACATTTTCCCTTTTGCATCATTATCATAATAGCATTTCACATCCTAGTCTAACGCAGTAATACATCATCTTTGGCAGTCTCTCCTGAGACCTGCCATGACACAATGGCTGCTGCAAAGGAATGTCACTCATCTCCTGCACACACTTAGTTACTTTCAACACTTGCATATTACTTAGGGAACATTATCATGTAATGATATATGGCAATGATATATGGCAAATATATTTCATATACCGCCCCCCCCATAGTTTTGTTAAAGTCTCACACATAAAACGGGAAGTGGTAAACACGGATTGTCTAAGGTCTTTAATTAGCTATTTACTCCAAAGTAGAACTTTCACCCTGGAGATGGAATGGCTCCTCACATGGAGTCCAAGAGCTACCACTGGCAGTCACAGTGGTAGGAATGTCCAACAAAGCCAAGGCCAACAGGGCCTACAGCAAAAAGGCATTCACAGTTTCTGAGGGCACCCTTACATCATCCAGTGGAAGTCACATCATAAGAAAATGGCCTCATAAGAAATATAGTACTGCGAGTGGGGCTTATCACCTAGTGCACCAGGGCCATCTTACCATTGCTTTGCACTGCATTTTTCAGGATGTTCATCCCCACCACCACTCTTTAATGAGGGTTCTGACCCTGTCCTGGGTCAGCCTCCTCCAATTATGGTCAGGGCACACAATACAGTGGGAATCCATCTTGTCGGTGTTAATAATATCAGTCTCCATAAACTCCTCAAAGTAATCATAGACCCACTCTGAGCATGAAACAAGCCCACATCTTAAAGACTTGGAGGGTCAATATGGGTTGTACATTGGAGAGAGCCCAGAACACGGATGGATCTACCTCACCCTCCAGGACCCAGAATTCTTTTTTGTCTGTGGCAGTGACTCCCAGTGGCCTAGCAGGCCTCAGTTGCAATTGCTCTTCAGTTTGCTCCTAAGATAAGTAGTCCCATCATTTAGCCCAAACTTCTTGTTTCTGGGCGGGAAAAATGGCTGCCACCTGGAGTACCCTGCTGGCAACTAGGCACAGTACCTCCCCCACCCCTACAGAGTGAACATGGGGTCAAACCAGCAGACTTTCTCGGCATTGCTTACACTAGACATTAGGTGGTATAGTGCATTGCCCACCTTCTGGTCACAACTGGCACACACCAGCACAAGCACACTCAAGCCATAACTGGGTTGTTTTTTGCCAAACAGGCCCGCCAGTTTTAAAATGAACTCTCTGGCAGGCAAACCCCTGTAGGGCCTGTAGGCTTTCAATTCCTCACCCCCGCTGTGCATCAATCCACCACTCTCTGGACTGCCCTGGACCGCCATTTCTGCCATCCACTGCAGCCACACAAGGATCTCTGGGCTTGTTTGTGGACTCTGAGCAGAGCTCCCTCCACTTCCTCTTCCAATGCGCTCTGCTCTTCTTTCACCTGTACACAGCCCTTAATCTCTGCTCTGGGCCCCTCCCACGTTCTTCAGTTACATCACTACCGGGGGTTTAGTTGCACCATTCTCCCTCATTTTGGCGCCTTAGTCCCGACCACCCCCCTTTCTCCTATAGCAATACCATTACCTTGGCAACCCCTGGCTCTTCCGGAGGTTTGCATGCCAACTGCCAACATGCCAACAGGCTGTTTTCCTCACCGACCAACTGCGCCTCTCCCTCCTAGCCACACACAAGAGTACCAATACTCCACTTTCCTTTACTGCCCCACGGTGGGAACTCTCCACTCGCACTCCTCCATGACTTAGGGGTTGGAATCCTGCCGACTATGCCAAATGTAAAGTTACTTACTTATTGTTGTCAACGTCTTCATATGATTGAGGTTAACTCAAACACACTTTATTAACAGTCACTTCTTGCAGGGAGGAAGACTTAGGCAGGGTGGAAGACTTAGCTGTGACTGCCAACAAATGATGACAATAATATAATGCACAATACTTCTGCAGATTCTCTGTCTCTCTGAATCTGCTTCTCACACACACATCCAGCATTTCTCACCAAAGCCTTCTGGGCCCCTGCACCATCTGGATGCACCAACAGGGTGCCATTAACCATTCCTGGGGCTTCCTGCTGACTAGGGACCTTTACACTTTTCTCTGTGGTAACTGTATGTACAGTGCCAAAGCTTCATCCACAGGCTCTCCTACAACCTACATCTAAATGCTCAGTTCCCTCTCTGGAGCAGAATTCACCTCAGGGGCTTTACCCTTCTCTTAAGACTCCTCGTCAGGACAATAGGCTGTCCTTTCTAGCAAGTCCTCTCTACCTTTCACTCCTGGAGTGAACTCCCTTGCCACTGCTGCCTCTAGCTAGTATAGGTACCAACCTCCCCAATAGGTCTGGCCACAAGGTCTTGCTGCTGCCTCAGACAAAAAGAGAAAAAGCCTCAGCAAGGCACTGTCTTATATAGGCTCACAGGTGGGCTTAGCGCCATCTGCTGGCTAACCTGCATATAGCTTCAACAATTTACATTAGTGAACTAAAAATAGTCCTTTAATCCTCATAATGTCATTACACCTACACTTCCAATTGTTGCAAACTATAAAATTCACAAACTTTCTTCCACTGCCAGAAATGGTTGCTAAACAGTTTATGTGTTCGCAAAGCGACATTAAATCCCCTCTAATGTACTTTATACAGTAATCATGTCCATGTACATTTGCAATGTATTCAAGTACCCTATCCATTATTAACCATTTTAAAAGCTTTCCTACCACTGATGTCAGACTAACAGGCCTATAGTTTTCAGGTTGAGAATGGGATCCCTTTTTGAAGAAACAAAACACATTAGCAATTCGCCAGTCTCTCTGCACCATGCCAGACGTCAATGAATCACAGAGCTAAGCTTGTTTAATAGCCTGGGATGAATACCATCTGGTCATGGACCTTTGTTTACTAGTGATGAACGAATCTGTCCAGTTTTGCTTCACCGTAAAATTTGTGAAACAGCAAAAAATTTGCGACACACATTTGTCGCCTGCGTCTATTTTTTTGTCACTCGCGCTTTCATGACTCGACCGCACGCAATTTTGATACGACCATGCCTTTTTTTTACGCGACCACGCTCTTTTTTGACATGACCGTGCCCAATTTGACACGTGGAAAAAAAATTTCCACGCGACAAATTTTTCCACGACGAATTTTCACAGAAGTTTTGCTAAACAATTCGCCAGTGGCAAAATGCAGAAATTCGCTGCAAATCCATGCCTAGTGAAAATATTCACTCATCACTATTGTTTACCTTTACATGTTTAAGTCTCTTGTGAATTTCCTCCTGAGTGACCCATGCGCCAGTAGCTAAATTACTAGAACTGGGCATATTACAAGGGAAGCCTTCATTAGCTGGCTCCTCAGATATATAGACAGATGAAAAATAAGAGTTCAAAATTTCTGCTTTTTCCCTGTTCTCATCAACCAACGTACCCCCCCGTGATAATAAGGTTCCCACCCCTTCTTGCTTCATTTTTTCACTATTTACATATTTAAAAAATAATTTTGGATTTCTTTTACTCCTAGCTGCAATAACTCTTTGCATTGCATTTTTGCATGCTTTATTTGATGCCTTGTACCTGAAGAAAGTTTCCGCTGTCCCAGCTAACTTGAATGCTTAGGGCTCTGCACATGTCCCAGGGCTCTGCACATTTCATCCGGGGCTCTGCTCGTATCATCCAGGTATGCTGCGTCTCCCTCCTCCACCCACTTAAGAGAAGTTTTGGGGTGAAAGTAGGAGGAGGCTAAGACATCTTCCTTAAAAGCAAGTTGGCTTTTCCTAAGATGTGCAATTATGCTGCATGCCTTAGAAAATGACATTGCATGCCTAGGAAGAATGTTGTGCACATTTAAAGAATGTGGCTTGTGTTTTAACAGAACATTAATTTTGGTAATTGACTGGTAGACCATGATCAATGTATCGGACACCCCTGATATAAACAATAGTAGTGTTTTTGAAGCAAACAAACCACTTTTACCATTGAAAGGCAATAGCACATTATATTTCAATCACTTTAAAACACTTACATTTTTTTATATTACTGCTCCTTTAGAATGATGCCACATGTTGAGATTTGTCCCCCGCGATAAATCTGCTCTAGCGTAGGCGACTAATCTCGTGCAAATGCTTTCACACACGCAAATTGATTTGATTTCCTGAAGTTGCCTCACAAAGAAACTTCAGGTTACAACGCATATGTTTTCCCACCACTGATTTACATTATTGCTGGGCATTTGCAGGGGATTGGTCACCTGGGGTAGAGCAGGGCGATCATGGGTGACTTATCATAACATGTACCATCACCATAGGACACAATTTCAGCTAAACAAGTCTAAACTAAGTTAGGAGGATACATGTTGACATCCTAATTCTTAACGGACAAGGGAAAAAGGCAGTTTAAAAGGCTGCCTATCTCTAAGATAGAAGGATTTTCTATAAACAGTAATAATTAATACACACATGCAAGGACCACAGTCAGCAAACTATTGGGTTGTATTAAAAACAGGGTAAACCCATTTGCAAAGATGTATTAATATGTCTTCAAATTTCTTTTGTAATTCTCTGCCTAGAAAAGACTGTGCAAACCCTGGTCCCACACACAAAAAGGACATAAGAGAAGCATGGAGAGTCCTTACACTTGCATGAATCAATGGACACAAGCATATTTTTTGAGACTAGAAGAAAGGAGGTTTCATCAATAGCTACAGGAAGTATTATTTAAGTGAGAAAAAGCTGCAAATGTGTCTTTTTTATAATCTCTTTATTTATTGATTTTTTTTTCTTTCTTTTGCATTAATCAATAACATTTACAGTTTCAGTGACATGGGTTACAGTATTTTTTGACATAAGGTATTGGTTAGCTTAAGGGTCCATAGATAATAGTCTTTATCCTGAAAGAGAATGGCGTTATCTTGATGGGGGTGTCTTGAAGGTTATCCAGGGTTCCCAGATTTTGTGGTGTTGTTCCAGCGAGTCCAATAGGGTAGCTGCAAGGTAATGCATAGTTTGTATATATTCTATACAGAATTTTAATTGGGAGATGGATAAGTGTGGGGATAGCCAGTTCAAGCAAATTTGTCTTTTAAAAGCAGATGCATTGTTGAATAAAGAAAAATAAATTCAAGAAAGCATTGCATTTTTTTAGCTTTTATTTTATACGTGTTTGTAGAAAATGCAAGGTTACTGGTATAAATACAGCTACTAGAACATTCAATCAAAGGTTGTTTACCCTTTACTGTGTACTCAAGCCTACTGCTTTATTACATTGAGTGCTAAGTGCTATTATCAGCAGAAATATCTGCAGCACCAATAAATACATTAGGGCTAAAAAGAAGTGAAGCATTATTATTTCATTTCACAGAATATTTGAGTACATCTTAAAAGTAAATTCATTACATATGGAAATTAAAATGGCATGTCTCTATTAATGTAAATTACCTTGTGGGATTTTTCAGCTCTTGCTTCATTTGCAATGTTTCTTTCTCTAGGGGTTTAGCACTGTCACTGCCAAATGGCTTCAGATAAAAAAAAACAGTCCATGCCTTTATAAAAGCTTATTTTCAGTACATAAATATGTTGCTAGAATTCTGGCAGAATGTAATTAAACACATACATGTCACAGAAGGCACAAAGTTTGCCCAGCTCTGATTAGCTCTAAGGTGTGAACCTTTGTCTGGGACAAAAAGGTAGTGACCAGGAGCAGGGGACCAGGATAGAGCTGATGCAAACCATCAGCCATCTTACTAGAGAGAAAGAAAAGAATCCAGGAACTGCATACAGGGACAAGGGCTTTGATCTCAGAACCAGGACACCAGATACAATATTTCAACCAGAGTTTTAGGACAAAACCTGGCCTATAAACAGGCAACAGTTCAATGTAGGATTAGAGTATATATATAATCTCTGATGGGGGTCTTAGGCAGTGATCTTCATCTATACAATGTGGTTAATACAGAACCTGGGACATAGACTGTAGTAGTAAACCTTCAGCATAAAGAGGAGTGGTGGCATAGAGCAGTATATGTTTTTTTTAACAATTTTAGTTTAAGCCCCTTCTAACATCCAAGATTTAGTCAGCCCCCTCCCCCCTTACTTTAAAACAAGGTTACAGATATTTGGAAACTATTTCTGTATCTACTTCAAAAATACACAGCTGGATGATGTGTTATGAGTTCCTAAAATATATCAACTATGTACAAAGGATACATAACAACTATTTGACTTAATTCAAACAACCCCTCAATCAGTGCCCAAGTGCCAAGTGATGATGAAAGCCAATGTTTGGCATATGATATGGACCTGCCTTCATTAGTGGCTTACTAGTTGCAAATAATAGAAACATTATGCAGGGAGCTAGGCTTTCTGCACACCTCTGTCTCCAAAGAGCCCTAGACAATGTTGCTGCTACTAATTATACTGAAGACTTCAAATACATTTTTAACACAAATGTGTGGTGATGCAAGTGGGTCGGTCCCATTCTCCCCCTAGGGACTCCTGGATCTGATTAGTAAACAAGTCTATCATACTAACTGTCCTTATTATGAAGCTAGAGTTACCCAAATGAAATTTGCTAAGATCGGGAATTATTAGTGGGAATCAGGAGTAGGGGCTGTGCTAACCTGTGACTGCCTCCTTTTTTAAGAATCTTTGATATAAAACATGTTCCTCACTTATTATACACCTTGTACTACAAATTGGTGACACAATGTTGTTCTTGAAACTTTTTAAATTATAAAATAAACCAAGAAAGATCCACGCGGGAAACGGTGACTTTTATTATAATTCTTCCTGGCTGAATTCAAAAAGGAAAAGGGGCTATGAAAAGGAGGTTAGTACCAAGGTAGGCAATATTGATTAAAATGTTCAATATTGTACATCCTGAGGGTCTTGTCTTAATGATTACTGGAAGTAGGTTTTCAATGCTACTTCTTTTTTCTATTTCAGATATAATTGAACACTGCCCTATACAGCATGCTGATATACTGTATGTATATGCCAGTATAAAATAATGTTTGGTGTAATGATCCCCAGTGAAAACTGGGTTATCAAGGGACTATAATATGTATATTTTAATGGGCCAGGTTCATATATGCCCTGTACAGTAGCCTGGTTGTTGTTGAACTGCACAACCTTGCAAGTTTAACACAGGAGCTAAGCATTTCGATTAACTAAACTGGAATTGCTTGCTAGTTGAACTATACAGACCAACATGCATGTGCCTGTGTGAGGACCAGCACATTTGAAAAACTGAATTGTGTTTCATCACAAGCGAGCCCTAGTGAGGACAAGCCCTAATGCTGATGTGGCTTGTTTATGTGGACTTCTATATTCTATTTATGGTGCATAAAATGCTTTTTCCTTCCTTATGGGGTACTATAAGCGAAAGACAGATTTAATGGCAGATCAAATTATGAAAGAAAAAAGCTGTTAACAGCTTAGGTACACTTTCTGCTCTATGTAAATAGCCTTTCAGTTCTAGTTAGCCAAGGGTCTGTAAGGTACAAAATTCTAATTTCTATTCATTCTGTCTTCCCTTGATTTATGCTACCAATTACTGCATGGATTTCTTGGTCTTTGGGTGTCTGGGATACAGTTTATTGGCTACTCTCTGATCTGTCCATCGATTGGTGCTACCTGGATGGATGAATATGGAATTTTCAGACAGAGCTTTAATCATTAGTTCTGATTGCTCGCTTGATTACTGATGCCAAGCAGTGTCCTGAACATACTCCTAAGGTTAGCACACCAAGCTCGCTGTGCATTATGTTAGTCATCTATATATGAACATACATACGATATATATATTGTGTATATTAATAGCTTGCATCAGCTGCTTACAAACTGAGACAGGAGAAGGAGAGTGCCAGGCACAGCAGGGCTGGTAAGGCCAGAGAGCGTGCATTAGGGATGCTGGACAATAAACCACTGAATGTGTCACTATTCCCTTAATTCCATTTGGAGGTTTTCAAATAGAGATGTTAGCATGACTGCATTCAAGATGCACAGACATGCACAAAAGCATGACTGGAATGCATGTTTGGGCAGAAAGCTTTAACAGCTGTTAGAGTGCAAGGACAACTAATGATCACTAGTAAATCAACCCCTAAGGGGCACAGTTACTAATCCACGAATCCGAATGGGAAAAAATCGGATTGGAAACAAAAATGTTGCGACTTTTTCATCGCCGTCGCGTTTTTTCGTATTTTGCTCGATTTTTTTTGTCGCCGTCACGCCTTTATCGTATTTTGCGCAACTTTTTCGGCGCCATCGTGATTTTTTCATATTGAGCAATTGTAAACAACGGAAAAACCAATTCGATTTTTTCGCGACTCCGACGAAAAATTCAAGGAAAATATACGCTAAAGTCGTAACGGCGACGAAAAAATACGATTTACTAATCCACAAACGGTCAGAAGCGTCCGAATGTGTTTTTTTTCGCAATGGTCGGTATTTTTGCGACTTTATCGTCGCCGTGGCAACTTTTCCGTATGTTCCGCGACTTTCTCGTCGCCGTTGCGACTTTTTGGTATATATTCCGTGACTTTTTCGTCACCGGCACAAAGAAATCGGATTGGTTTTTCCGTCGTTTACAATCGCTCAATACTAAAAAATCGCGATGGCGACGAAATAGTCGCGCAAAATACGATAAAGTCGTGGCGGCGATGAAAAAGTCGCAACAAATACGAACAAGTTGCGAGGGCGACAAAAAGACGCCCTTTCGGGATTCAGATTCGTGGATTAGTAAATCTCCCCCTTAGTGTCCATTTTCTGCCACTGCCTCAAGCTTGCTTATAAGGGTTTATATACTCAAGCGTATCGCTGCAGTGGAGTTCTCCTGCACACCTGTGTGTATGAGTCCTTAAAGGAAAAGTAACGCTAAAAAATTTTAACTAAAAAATTTATTCTACCCTCCCCCAATAATTGCCCTATCCAGAAAACTATTTGTTATTTATAATGCTTTAGAAGAAAATACCTGTTAAACTTGGCTTCCGGTCAAGTCGATCGCCGCATAGTGAACGTTTCCCCTGAAACTTTCCCTGTATTTCCAAGTATTTTACAGGTATTTTCTTCTAAAGCATTATAAATAACAAATAGTTTTCAGGATAGGGCAATTATTGGGGCAGGGTAGAATAGATTTTTTAGTTAAAAAATTTTAGCGTTACTTTTCCTTTAAAATGCAATGGCAGAAAATACCTGAAAGGAAATATTTATTTTACATAAATAATTCATTAATAGAAGCCTCATTTATGTTTACAAATGCAAAGCACTATTTTGTATGCAAAATCGAATGGCTTTTGATATAATACAGAAAAGTACTGCAGTCACCAATGCTCCTTTAAACTTATAGGGAATGTGAATATGCCCCTTCAGCCTGCTGCTGATTACTTCTTGCAAGTGCACAAATTGACAAAAGATAAATGGATTCAATTAGCATATGATACGCCTTGAAATAGCATTGCTTTCTGTACTGTGTTAATAAATGGCATTAGCATCAGATTTGCATGGTGAAAGTCAGTTAAGCTATTGACATAGCTCTCTAAGGGAACCCTGGAATTACCGGCAGGTCCAGCATGACAATAATTCCAGGGAAATTTATGCCAATAGCCATAACTGACATTCATCAAGTGAATCTAACACTAATGCAGTTTATTACTGCTGCAGCAGTCGCAACCACATTCGAACATGAATCCTATGCAAATTGCATTCAATTGCAATAGTGAGTTGGCAAGGCAGATACTACTGTGCATCTCTTGCAAGTTGCAATGAATACAACCTAGCATGCATTGTTTACATGTTGATTTGTATCAGAAAATTGCACCTTGCGCAATGTGCTGCCATGTAAATGGAGCTTAAAGAGATACTGACAATAGAAATTAATGATTTTTTTACATCTACCATAACATCTACCATAACTTTGTCTTTGCCACCACATGCAGAGCTGAGACAGATAGCAAAAAGAGCTGCCACCTGTACCCTAAAAGCTCAGTTTTCAGAAAGGCTGTCTGGGTGAAAAATGCCTGTCTGGATTTCCAAATACGGAAATCAGGACAGGGCTGTAAAGTGAATGACGTAGTAATCAGCCATCATAGCCTCGCTCCTGACATGACCAGTCTGCCCACAAAACTTCACTCATCCCGCTCAGCCTTCAGTGTCACACACCATATCCCCTGGAAATGAATTCAAGATGGCAACCCTAAGAGCAAAAGAGAATTTTAAGAAACAGATAATGACATAAAATAACTAAGTCTAATTAGAGACCTTTAAACACAGTGACATAAAGGATACAGACAATATACCAGAAGAACACACTTAAGAAAGTAAAGGTCTGACCATTTCAGTTATAGAGGCACTCAGAACTAACCCACACACGAAAGACTATTTAGTGAGTAGTAGAATACAAATCCAGGAGCAGCACTATTAAAAGTTCCCTGCAAAATGAAGCTTTAAAAAGATGAAATAATTTATCACCCATGGGTAAAGACAGCCCAGCTGATAGGATATTTAGATTTTATTGTCACCTCTTTAAAAATGATGAGAAAAGTGTGTGGACTACTAATGAACTCAACAACGGCTTTAATGTCCCTATCAACAGAGCATGAAAAGTCAAGGTCATCTGGCAGCTGATTTATCAAAAATGGAAATTTAGATCCTGATCGTGAACAGGATTTTATCAGGAATATCTTTTTTTTCAGTATTGATTTTTCTTATGCATATAAACAGAGCAGTAAGTAGTATCACTGGGCAATATGTAACATATTTTTACATCAGTCATTTTAAAGAAAAGAGAGGAGAAATGAAAGGAGGGAAAAAGAAGAAATAAGAAAACTATTTTTATTGAAATACATTGTAAAGTTATAGAGGTAATGTACCATATTTATACCTGTGGCTTATGGCGTCCAAATAGCAAAGGATTCATGTCCATGGATGTCATATTTTTGTCAAATATTCAATATTAATTTGAAAAGCTCTCATTATTATTTCATAGGGGTAGTTTTGGGAGACAGAGGTGATTATATCTTGATAAGATGGGTGCTCATTGTTCTCCCAGTGTTATGCTATAGCAGTTATAGCTGAGGGAAGGTGGGGTATTAGGACACAATGTGCCCATTATGGGGCCTAGCAGAACAAGCTCTGGTCTGAGCTAGACTAGTTGGACTTTCAGTTTAGACCTCAAATTGAATAGCATGAATATCATTTCAGCTCTAAAACAAACCAATCCAACTAGTTATGGCTTGATGGGTGTGCTAATTAATCCTAAGGCATGTTAAGGATCGATCAAAATTGATTGTTCCATAATGATCACTACTAAATCAATCTCTTATTGTCCATACTAAATTTCTGTCAACTTTAGAAAAGAGTCCAATGAAGAAATGACTGAGCAAAACAGAAGGCTGATCAGTGGAATCAAGTTTAGTTTAGTTTATCATGTGATAATTTGGCATTTCATGGACTTATTTTTTAAAAAAATAGCATCCAGTTCCATGTCTTACTATACAAGTTATAAGGATGTATCATGTAGACCAGTAAGGAAGCATCAGCTGGGGAAAAGGCAGAAATGTTGCAAAAAAGAATGTATTACAAATGCTAGGCAATAATGTAGGTACTGGAAAATGCATGGTAGCAACAGACTAGGCAAGTGAGGTGGGTATACCTACCAGGCAGAGCAAGCAAGATGTGTACAAACAGAACAAGGCACAAAAGGGGTTAACAAGGTTCCAAGTCCAAGTTTAGGCATAGGTCAGGGCAGACAAATTTCAAGGCATGGTTGGAACAGGTTAAAGTCAATACTAAGAATAAGGCTCAGATGTGCACAAACACAGCAATCTGAAACTCTGTTAGAATTCATACAGGGCTTATAAAATGAATTACAATTAACAGCATAACCTCTAGGTACTAACAGCTTAGGGCAAGTTAATTATAATTTTGCATGAATGTGGAGTTAAAGGTGGCATTTGGGGAAGACTGATGATTTTGGTATCCTTGCAGGACAAAGTTGAAATATATGAAATGTATGTAGAGTTTAGTATTATGTTCCATATCTGTAATTCTAGGTTACATATTGTTGTTAATGTCATTTTATATAAAACATAGGACTGAGTCTTTTGAATTCAGTACATTTGTCTGTCGTAGAAATGCGCTTGCTGTAACAGAAATAGAGAAAGGGATATCAGCATCCTTGTAGGCTATTGTTAGACTTTGCTATGCAAAAAGTTCTTCAAGTAGTGAGTCTATGGGGCACATTTACTATGGCTCGAATGGTCGGATTGCGTCCGAATCCGTATTTTTCGTAATCATCGGTAATTTTGCGATTTTTTTCGGCGCTTTCGTATCGTTTTGCGGAGCCGTTACGACTTTATCGTATTTTACGACTTTTTCGTATTTGTTACGAATTTTTCGTATTTATTACGAATTTTTCGTATTTTTTACGACTTTTTCGGAAACATTTCACGATAAATTCGCAAACATGCGAACAAACGGAATTCATAAACGCTTTTGGGTTACGATTTTTTCGGGCTACAGTCGGATTTTACATCCGACTGTAACCCGAAAAAATCGTAACCAAAGCCTTCAATAGCCGAAATTTTCGTGTTGAAGGCGAAAATAATCCAAAAAGTGAATAACCATTGTCAGCCTGTCCTTTTACTACTTTCAAGGGGAAATTAAACCAAATAGGGATTTTCAATCATACATGGCTTTCAAGGGGAAATTAAACCAACTGTGTCTCATACCACATGGCACTTATTTATATATATATATTTATTGTATTTATTTATTATATCACTTGTCCTCCCTGTGTGTAATTTTGTTTTCTGTAAGATTGTACAGCGCTGCGTACCCTTGTGGTGCTTTATAAATAAAGTTATACATACATACAAATAGGGATTTTCAATCATACATGGCTTTCAAATGGAAGTTGAGTAGTTTGTGTGTGATTTGTGTTTAGAGCAAAATATAGTCATTTACAGGCTGCCCTAACCTTTTCAGATAAACAAACAGGAAAGAGTTAAAGACTGCACAGCTTGCTCGTTAAAGGCTGCCAAAGGTATAAAACCCCTAGAACTCACTTCAGTTTGCCTAAACATGGAACATGATGTTATTGCTCCAGCACTGCTGGCAGCTTTAGAGGTTTTAGAGGGGGCAGGGGCTGATCAGCAGGAGCCCCCAGTTCATTTGCCACTTGCTAGGATCAGACAGCCTTGTCGATTTTGGAGAGGTGTCCCTTCCCTTCAGGCGGATGTACCGCCTGAGCCGTGCCACCATTTTGCAGGTATTTGATTTGGTTAGGCAGGAGCTAGATCCTGTGACGGCATGGTCTCAGGCCCTGCCTGGGATAAGCAAACTGCTTGCAGTTTTGCATTTCCTGGGCAGTGGCAGTTTCCAGCAGGTCTCCGCACGCCTTGTCGGTATGAGCCAGCCCACCTTCAGCAGGATACTGAGGCAAGTGCTGAGGGCACTTCTACCGCACTCGCAAAGGCTCATTTCCTTTCCCTCAACTGAGGCAGAGTGGACAAGGGTAAAGCAAGACTTTTACCTCATTGGCCATTTTCCAAATTGCCTGGGAGCCATTGATTGCACAGCCGCAGGGCTGGCTGGTGGGTAAGTACTTTTTTACCATTTTTTTACCTCAACTTTCACAACTATTAATTAATTGGTCATGCCGACACACACCCATTAGTCCTCTGTGCATACAATTGGCCTAATATAATGTGCAGTAGAATTTCACTATGTAATCATGTCAGTTCTTGATAGTACCAAAATGTATCTCCAAATTAACACCACTTTACTTGCCCTTGTTTTACTAAGCATCTTGGGAATGGTAGTTTTAGAAAGCATTTCTTTGAACTTGTGTGTTTCTGATGGACTAATTAACTCCTCACACCTGAGCATGTGTAATAGCTGGGATTTGCTAAATGGGAGGCAGTCTTGGAATCTATCACATGCATGTGTATGTAACTTTTCAATCAAGGGGTGGATGTGCTTCCACTCATATTTTTTCCTTTGTTCTAGGAGACCCAGGATATGGGGTTCTGTCTTGGCTGATGACCCCTGTTCGTTTTCCCCGCACACCTGCCCAACGTAGGTACAACTGTGCCCATCGGAAGACGCGCAATGTGATTGAGCACCTGTTTGGGGTGCTCATGTCGCGCTTCCGATGCCTCTCAGTCACTGGTGGAGCTCTTCTTTATTCCCCCATTAAGGTTTCAGGGATCATTGTTGTCTGCGCCATGTTGCACAATGTTGCAATGGATCATGGCCTACGCGCACACATCAATTATGCTCTGGAACCTGAGATTGAGGGGTATGTTGGCAGGCGCATGGATAACCAACCACAGGGGAGAAGAGTGCGTGATCAGCTGATTGCCTCACACTTTAGTTGTAAGCTGAGCATATCATTCACTTGATAATATACCTCATTAAATGTGTTTAACTTGCCCTTGCAACTGTGTTAACCAGAAGAAAATGAATGATGACAACAAAAATGTGTATGTTTAGTTACTGGTTTGTTTTTGTAGTAAATTCTGGCACTGTATGAACATAAGTGACTTTGGCCAGTGCAGAAACAACTGTGATTGATTGGTGTTAGGCCTTGATATAGAGCAGGGGTCCCCAACCTTTTATACCTGTGAGCCACATTCAAATGGAAAAAGTATTGGGGAGCAACACAAGCAAGGAAGCTATAATTGGCTATTTGGTAGCCTCTATGTGGACTGGCAGCCTACAGAAGGCTCTGTTTGGCTTTACACTGGGTTTTATTCAACCAAAGCTTGCCTCCAAGCCAGAAATTCAAAAATGGGCACCTACTTTGAGGCCCCTGGGAGCAACATTCAAGGGGTTGGGGAGCAACATGTTGTTCACGAACCACTGGTTGGGGATCACTGATATAGAGGGATCTTATTACAGTGTTGAGGTAGAGCACACACAATGAATGGCCATTATCATGCTTATGATGAGTTTGTTCACATTTTCAGTGCAATGTCTCTTTAAATGTAATCATATCTTTTCCTTTCTTAATTATAAAGAGCCCGCTGATTGTGATGTGCTGGTGTGCCCCTAGCAGTATAGGCCTTCCCGGGACACCACCTGGTGTAAGTAAACACGCTTACAAACAAAAATCAGTCATGTTAAAATAGTCAACCATTTAAAGGACAAGTCAACCCCAGTCAATTTAATTGTGTTTTCCATTAGGGCTAAATGAAGTTTGGGGTTCACTTGTCCTTAAATTATTAACATTACTAAGTAATTCTACTTTCAGGTTTGTGGGATCTACTTTGTTGTGTGGCTACCCCCACTGAAATCCTTTGGTGCTTTTGAATGTTGCTGGTGAAATGCTAAAACCTCATTTCTGTTGCTTGGACCTGTCACTGCTGTTACCAACCATCTGGGAGACGGACCTGCTATGGAGAAGTACCAGGCATTGTGCCCTTTGCTGCTAAGTGCCACTTTCAGGTGACTACCACTTACTCTGCTTTAAGAAACAATAATATTACTGCTTGTTACAGAATAATATGTTCACTTTCAGGCCAAAAAAAAACAAAACACAAAATGCATTCTGAATGATAAGACCAACTAGACATCCTGCCAGGATCCATGGGACCGCCCCAGATGCTGCCCTAATCCCTATCAAGTTGACCACCTCTTATGCTTGGATTAAGCGCTGTTGTAAAGGGACCCACAAATACTGAGTAAGGGACTGTTTAAACAGAAATTAAATGGTGTTCAAGGTTCAAAAAAGCAATTTTTTTGGCTTAATTGAATCATTGTTATTTTAGGAAATTTCCCTCACTTGCTCACAGTGGGAGAAGACTGCACGCTGCTGAGACTGCTGTTTGCTGCTGAGACTCAGAAGGATGCGACTCTTGGCTAGCTGTGTGAAATCCCATTGCCTGTGTTCCCTCCAATCAATGGCCCCTTACTGACTGGAGCAATAACTTCACCTTTACACCTTCCTGCCTTTTACAACTAAATTGATCTAGAAAATGATGATGCAAAATAAAGTAAAGAAAAGCCATTTTGAATGTCTCTTTAATGACAGTCATAATAAATATGAAATCAATACTTTACAAACATCCAACAAAGTGTATAGATGTTTTTTTTTTTTTTTAAAAAACAAAACATGTGAACATTTCCACAAGAAATATAAAGTTACTGTAGGCCTAGGGGGCATTAGAAACCCAGCAATGCTTGAACCGTAAAGGACAAAGGCTAAGAAAAAGTGCAAAGCACTTATTGCATTACACTTGTTGCGCCCCTACAGCCAGGCAATAAGAAACATTAACAAAAATAAAAGACATGATAAACAATATTTAACATTTATCACTTGTAAACATATCTGTTTCTTTGGAAAAGCAGTCAGATACATGAGGTAAGTGCTGGCCTCTTGTCTTAGGCCCTTGCATAGTAGTACAACATTCAATTACCCTTGTAGGCATTAGTGACTTGCATTTTGGAAAGCAAAGGGAGAGGAGGACTTGGAAAGCTGCCCTCTATAAACAATATATTACGGAGGAGGAGGAGGAGGAGGAGAACATTTACCAGGCTGCTCTCTTGACATTGGCTTTTGACAGCCACGCAGCATTAGTGCATAGTAGTACAACATTCAATTACCCTTGTAGGCATTAGTGACTTGCATTTTGGAAAGCAAAGGGAGAGGAGGACTTGGAAAGCTGCCCTCTATAAACAATATATTACGGAGGAGGAGGAGGAGAACATTTACCAGGCTGCTCTCTTGACATTGGCTTTTGACAGCCACGCAGCATTAGTGCATAGTAGTACAACATTCAATTACCCTTGTAGGCATTAGTGACTTGCATTTTGGAAAGCAAAGGGAGAGGAGGACTTGGAAAGCTGCCCTCTATAAACAATATATTACGGAGGAGGAGGAGGAGGAGAACATTTACCAGGCTGCTCTCTTGACATTGGCTTTTGACAGCCACGCAGCATTAGTGCATAGTAGTACAACATTCAATTACCCTTGTAGGCATTAGTGACTTGCATTTTGGAAAGCAAAGGGAAAGGAGGACTTGGAAAGCTGCCTTCCGTAAACAATATACCGGCAGGAGACTGCATATAAACCATACTTTCAATAAACTGCATAGTAACGACATACACAACCTGAAAAGCATATAGTTGTTTCTTTTGCACATTAGACTGCACAGCAGAGAATGAAGACTTTAAAGAGATACCCCTTTTTAGTCAGTCATACAACATAGGAGAAGGAGGCACGTTTCTTTGGTATGTCGGTACAACACAAATGTCTTTTTTTTTTTTTTAAGGATGTTAGAATTGCATTAGTGTGTGTTTAAGTAGGCCAATTCACAGGCATGGCCACATTGTATTTGGGGAAATGCCCAATATTCATGTTAGAGCAAATGCACTTTGATGTTCCAAGTGCTTCCCAGATGGTATTAAGGAGGGTGCCACAAGATGTTATCGTGGCACAAACTCTCAATGGGCAAACATAGATGTTAGAGCAAATGCACTTTGATGTTATAAGTGCTTCCCAGATGGTATTGGGGAGGGCACCACCAGATATTTTTATGGTGCCCCTCAGTGAGGAAAATTCGGCTTTGGTGAAGGAATATTGAGAACAATGGGACTATATGTTTGGTGCTTAGTCCTGTCAGCTCATGTAGCGGATCGTGTGAGTCCTGAAGAGATGCATAAAAAAGTTCATGGCCAGAGAGCAAGTTGGTGTAGAGGTCTGGCTCAAAAAGGCTGCAAGGCGAAAGTAGGGACTCAGATAGGAGACCTACTTGCGCCTTTTGCTAGGCCCACAGTCAGGGTCAGACCCTCTTCTGCGGCCTCTCCCACGCCCCCTTGCCCTAGGCTGAGGACTTGGAGGCGGTGGTTGAGGTGCAAAAGAGGGCCCAGGCAGTGACCCTTCAGCAGACCCGGCAGAGGCAGAGGCAGGCGCATGCAGTACCTGCCCCAGAACTGCCAGCAGAGCATTCCGGAACCTTTCTTCGCTGGATAGCCGCTCCCGGTGCTGAGCTGCCAGCTCCTGGCGCTGAGCTGCCTGCTCTTGGCGGAGGGCCTGTAGCTCGGCCCTCACCCCAGCCACTTCTACCCTCAAGGCGGCCTGCTCGCCAATCATACGAGCCAACAGCCGCCTTTGAGAGAGAAAGTGGCTGCGCTGGTTGCCAAGAGCAGGCCTGAGAGCGGCTACCACGACCTGGGACGCCCGTGGATTCCTCACTGAACCTTCCGCAGATGGATGTTCCAGTCCTTGTCCTCGGTCCTGGCCACTCCCCCCGGCAGCAGCAACATTCGCAGCAGCATCTAGGATAAGAGTATAAACAAATAAGTAAATCATGTATTTGAATTTAAAAAAACGTTTATTCAGAGAAGAGCATTTTCAATAACATGGTGCAGATTGATAAAAATTTTACATTTTTTTTACAGAAAAAAACACCCACATTCTGTTCATTCTAAACAGATTGAAAAAAAAAGAAAAAAAAAAAAAAAAAAGTTTAGTTAGCAATAACTCACCCTTATGCTTAGAAAATGACCATAGGAATGAATAGAACATCACTGAGTTTTTATGTATGAAGTTGTAGCCTCACATTTTTAAACATCTGCCCCTTAAAGGGGTCCAATTGTCAATTCATGATTAAAAAGTCACCTATATTGTTGAAATATATGTGAATCCAAACCAACGGCTACTGCAATAGCCGCAATAATTAGTAAGCATTATCCTACATGTACTCCAAAAAAGCATGGTTATCAAATATTCTTTTCAAACTGCATTCAGGATTGAGAAGAGTGGGCGTGCCTTACTATCTACTATGTCATGTGAATACCCACAGCTGCCCCCCCCATGCTGAGTTAGAGAAGTCAGACTGGCATGTCTGTAAAAGGGGCGACTCACCTTTAACATACTTTTGCAGTTTTTAAATGGGGGTCACTGACCCCACCAGTAAAAATTACCTTTTATTAATAATGAAATTATTACCTTTTATTAATAATTACATTTAAAAGGGAATCATTTAAACAGTGCCGATTTTCTAGACATACTATAAACAGAAACATAAGAAGTTATTTCTCCAGCTGCAAGGCCACCCGCACCAGGAGGGTAGGCCAGTGTTGGTGGGGGGATTTTTGGGTTTAAATTTTTTTTGGGACACAACCACAGTGTGGGCTCTATTAGCTCTATTGACCCACACATTCAGTGGGGGAAACAATATAGGGGTTATAGACGCCTTTAAGAATCACAAACTGGGGGCAACACAAGCCAAGGCCCTGGCCTTGTTAGAACCATAACACCCCATTACCACCTCTGTTAATGCAATTCTTCACTTAATCAGCTATGTCTATGAAGCCCTCAAAGCTGCCACTGCTAGCCCTGGCACTAAGCACTCAGCTTTTTGTAATATTTTGCCAACACCAGAGGGTGCAAGTGCAAGAGAGGTTACTTACGCCTGGGGGGTGACACAGGTGGCGGGGACAAGGACTGGCGGGAAGGTCCAGCTTGGTGTTCTGAAAAATATAAATAGTGCATAGACATAAGAATACATTGCAGAAAATGCAAAATTGCCAGTTTGGTGAACCAACTAGCCAAATAATATTTACCTGGCGTCCCAGGGTCCCGTTCATCTGCTCCACTGACATCCTGGGGCTGGTCCTCTGCCTCTGGCGGCGTCTGCTGCCGGGTCTGTTGCCTCTCCTGGACTGTGGGCCTTTGGCGCTGCGCTTGAGCTACAAGTTCACAGAAAGCAAAAAAAAAAAAATGCTGAACAAGTTTTGACCCCAAACTACAAAGCCACACAAACATTCTGGATTTAGCAGAGATTCAAAAACAAGACAAAAACCATTCAAATACTACAGATAAATCACTTGTCATCATTAAAATGAGGCCTAACAGCTGCAGTTCATGGAATGTATTTGAGGGGCATGTGGGGAAACTGGGGTACTATTAAGACTGTCATGTGGAACCCAAGCTGCAAATGAACAAATATTTGGTAAACATGAAATAAAGGGTTTCTTGAAAATAAGCCTCACTCAGGTTATACTGGGGTCCGGTTTGGCAGTTTTTTTTGTTGGCAAAACCAGTCAGTTCTAAAACCAACCAAAGACTAGGCTAAAGCCACTTTGAAAGTAGCACAAAAATAGGCCAATATAAACAATGAAAAAAAAAAAAAAAAAACATTATATACACACACACACACATATATATATCTATCTATAGATCTATAGATATATCTGTCGATATACGGGAAACATGTCTTTTTAAAGCGTACAATCACTAGCAATGTCCTGCGCCCCCCCCCCCCTTTCCAGTTACTGGGATGGCTGATAATTCCCTGCCCTCTGTGCCCAGTCCAGCTGGGAACTCACTACAGAAATAGATTCACAATGTTGCATTGACCCCAGACATGATATACATATGGGTGTGTTGAACTACAACTCTCAGCAGCCCCGATATATCCAGAGTTATAGCCTAAGGATCAACTGCAGAACTGCCCCACATCCCAGTAGAAAGTAACAGTACAATCACATACCCTATAGAGCAGGGGGTAGAACTGCCCCACATCCCAGTAGAAAGTAACAGTACAATCACATACCCTATAGAGCAGGGAGCAGGGGGTAGAACTGCCCCACATCCCAGTAGAAAGTAACAGTACAATCACATACCCTATAGAGCAGGGGGTAGAACAGACAGGTTCAGGCTGAAAGCTAAAAACTACATTACCCAGCATGCAGCGTGCCAGGCACACTAGGGGAAAAAAATGTGACTATTTTCCAAACTACAAACCCGGCAAAGCTCCAAAAAATACAGCAAAACTGTACCTTAGCGGCTTTGTACTTTGGAAAACCCCAAGGGCTTTAAATTAGTAGCCCAGTTTGGAGGACAAACTGCCAACCCTGAACATAATTATATTACAGCTCTGTATTACTGTTGCGCTCAGACTCTAGCAATGTTAAAGGGTCAGTGACCTCCATTTAAAAGCTGCATAGTTAGAGGGCAGCAAATTATATTTTGTAGTTTGTGAATTATTTGGTTTCTTCTAACTGTGCAGCTGTGGTTTACCTTGAAGTTAATTTTTATTATGTAATACAATGGCTAATTCTAAGCAACTTTTCAATTGGTCTTCATTATTTATTTAATGTAGTTTTTGAATAATGACGACCAATTGCAAAGTTGCTTAGAATTAGCCATTGTATAACAATGTCAGTTTTTGCTCTACAGTTCTCCAGTTTGGAGTTTCAGCAGCCAACTGGTTGCTAGGGTTCAAATTACCTTAGCAACCAGGGAGTGGTTTGAATGAGAGACAGCAATATGAACAGGAGAGGACTTGTAGCTTCACAAAGCAATAGTTTTCTGCTTGCTGGGTTCAGTGACCCCCCTGAAAGCTACAAGGAGTTAGAAGAATAGTGCAAATCATTTAAAAAAAAAATAAATAAATAATGACGACCAATTGAAAAGTTGCTTAGAATTAGCCATTCTATAACATAATCAAAGTTAGCTTCAAGGTGAACCACCCCTTTAAATAGGTGCCTTCAGCGTGAAATAAGTGCTTTAAAATAAAAAAAAAAAACACTTACGTCTCCTATCTGTGTCCACGTATTCGCCAGGCAGCCCTCCGAATACCTCTACACCAGCTCGATCCAGCGGCGTTCGTAGGGCTTGAATTGGCCGGAAAGAACAGGCCCTACACCCGCCTTCTGGGCCCGTGCTCTCTGGGCCATGAACCTCTTCTTCATGCATCTCTTCAGGTCGCTGAAGCGTTTGTACACCGTGTTGTGGTCACGGTGCACTCCGCTTACAGCGCTCACGCGATCCGCTACCTGCTGCCACAGGTCCCTTCTTCTGGCAGCAGTGAGCTGACAGGATTGCGCACCAAAAATATAGTCCCATTGTCTCAAAACTTCCTCCACCATCGCCGAATTTTCCTCACTGGAAAAGCGGGGGCCTTTGGAGCTGGGCCCTGCCTCCTCCTCTTCTTCTTCTTCCTCCTCCTCCTCCACCACCACCACCGGCTGGCGGCTCCTCCTTCCCACAGGGGGTTGCTGCCCCCCTCCTCCTCCTCCACCACCACCACCGGCTGGCGGCTCCTCCTTCTCACAGGGGGTTGCTGGCCCTCCTCCATACCCACCCCCCTGCCCTGGCCAGCCCTAACTAAACTCCCCCCCCCCCTGCCCTCTAGCTGCCCCCCCCCCCTACCTACCTCCCCCCTCCCTCTACCTGCCCCCCCACACTAACTGCCCCCCCTCTCCCTGCCCCCCCCACACTAACTGCCCCCCCTCTCCCTGCACCCCCCACACTAACTGCCCCCCCTCTCCCTCTACCTGCCCCCCCCTCCCTCTACCTGCCCCCCCCACACTAACTGCCCCCCCTCTCCCTGCCCCCCCCACACTAACTGCCCCCCCTCTCCCTGCACCCCCCACACTAACTGCCCCCCCTCTCCCTCTACCTGCCCCCCCCTCCCTACCTACCTCCCCCCTCCCTCTACCTGCCCCCCCTACACTAACTGCCCCCCCTCTCCCCCCCTGCACCCCCCTTCCTCTGACTGCCCCCCCCCTGCACTAGCCCAGGCCTCTTGGGCCTCCTCTCCCTCCCCCACCCAAGGGTCTTGTGCCCTTACCCTTACCCTTACCCCCCATCTACTTCCCTCCCCATGGGGCTCAGGACTTGCCTGAGTTTCAGCCACCTCCTCCACCTCCTCTTGGCCTAACTCAGGCAAGTCCTGGGCCCCCCCACCCAAACCCTCCTCCTCCCCAACTATCTCCTCACTCAGCCCAAGCACTCCCTCCCACTCCTCCTCCTCCTCCCTACCCCTGCTGTGGGCCATGGCAGCCAAAAAAAAATTTTTTTTTTGAAATCTGCAGCAGCTCTGCAATATGCCTCCTCTCCCTTTGCTTTCCAATAACGCAGTGAAGAAAGAAAATGGCCACTGGAGCACTTCCTGTTAACTCACAAGAGAAATTGGCGCCAAATGCTTGTAAAATGGTCGCTGGAGAACTTCCTGTACGAATATTTCGTGACTTTCGGACCGTCAATACGAATTTATCGTGACTTTCGGAAGGCTGTTTCCGCCGTGTACGATCATCCGATACGAATATTTCGTGACTTTCGGAACGTCAATACGAATTTATCGTGACTTTCGGAAGGCTGTTTCCGCCGTGTACGATCGTCCGATACGAATATTTCGTGACTTTCGGAACGTCAATACGAATTTATTGTGACTTTCGGAAGGCTGTTTCCGCCGTGTACGATCGTTCGATACGAATATTTCGTGACTTTCGGAACGTCAATACGAATTTATCGTGACTTTCGGAGGCTGTTTCCGCCGGTACGAGCGTCCGAATATTTCGTGACTTTCGGAACGTCTATACGATAATTACGCAAAATTACCGATAATTACGAAAAAGTCGTAAACGTTCGTGTCCAATCCGAATTTTTTCCATTCGGACTCGGATTCGACCCATAGTAAATGTGCCCCTATGTGTGCAAGGAAGAAGCACACCAGCATACCGGCCAATGCCTTTAATACATTTATTGCAGAAAAAGGTGGCACAAGCTTTCGGGGAATACCCCCTTCTTCATCTTTTTGCAATAAATGTGTTAAAGGCATTTGCTGGTATGCTGGTGTGCTTCTTTCTTGTATGGAGGTGTAAGGATTTAGTTTGGAAGCAGCCAAGGAATTGAATGCACCCTATGGAATTATGTAAGTGGTGTGCTGAAGAACTAATTATTGTTGTGTGCCGTAATACCTTCTACATATAAGGTTGGGCTAATACACAGCCATATCCATAGTAGGTAATCCCTAGCAGTATTATACCTATTACTGGCAAATGGGTGGGTTTAATCTATGCTAAAACAGAATAAAACAATGTATATTTTGCATTAGTAAGGAGAAAGAGGGTGAGAGAAGAAAAGACCATCCAGGCCTCTCAACCTATCAACATCAGGGGATGTAAGATAATAGGGCAGGCAACTTAGAATATCTTATTTATGTGCCAATTGAGAACTGTACTTTGTCTGTAAGGATTAAAAGACTCCTCCTGTATTAATACTCATGTTTACCTGTGGATTTTGAGAGTTCCCAGAGAGTACCCTCCCTTCACCTGGCAATCTTCTGGTATATAAAATATATATACATACATATGAAAATATGAATATTAATTTAATCTTTTTTTTTTTACAATATTTTTTTTTTACAAACTCAGCAACAGAAGAGTATACAGCGGCAACATTACACCAGCCAGCAGCCCTGCCACTGTCATACATGGGTGCAGGCCCACCGTTTCTGCTTCCTCTATTCTTACAACTGTGCTCTATTTTGAATGTTATTTATCCGTCTGCTAATTATCACTGCATAAATAACAAGAGAGTGGGAAACAAGTCATGATAAAGAATAAAGAAAAAATAAATATATTTCATAGAGAAGATTTTCTAAAAAATATTGACAGTAGTTATGAGCAAATTTCACTTTGTGTTGAAAATTTTTGCACTGGAGTCAGTAAGAAGGCAAAATGAAATGTGTTTTTCACAAAGTAAACCTATACAAAGGGCCAGATTCATTTCAGTGAGAAAAAGGTTTATGATGTGAAAACTCATGGATGAGATTCAATTTGATATGCAATGCAATTTCAAAAAACGTATCTCAGTGTTTATCTCCCAGTTCTTTAAAACATTTGAGTTTTTAAGCCTCATTTCAAATGAATGAAATAATGTGATTCTCGTTGGTCTGCAACAGATAATATCTGGGTGCTCTGTATACCATTCCAAAAAATTTGAACTAATGAACGTTATTTTTCTGTGTAAGTGCACCAGATCTGAAATACTACTAACATCTTCTCCATGAGTGCCATCTGCTGCTCCAGGTTCCCCATAATCTCCGGCAGCAAGTTTATTGGCCCCTGTTGCTACTCTTTCTGGGTTCCTGCATCTTTCAGCAGTGCAGGTGGTGCTTACTGCAGGGGTGCAGTTTGTGCAGGCAGTGCTTGAGATGTAAGTGATGATGAAGAAGGTGTGGCAGGTGATGTAGGAGATGCAGGGGATGGGGATGGTGGTCCAGGCAGTAGAGCCACCTGGGGTGGGGAAGGTGCTGGTGCACCAGATCTGAAATACTATTTCCAGATGGAAGAACCTTAAATGAGCAGCAGAGAGAGAAAATAAATCTTACCTCACCCCCTGTCCTGCTTCCAGCTCTGGGAGTGTAAGTAAAGTGTAGACCTCCATAGGACAGGGAGGCAGGTGAGGCAGTGTCTGTAATAGAAAGCCAGGTTTTAGTTATAACAAGTAGCTTGAAAGAATTAGTGATGAAAAGTTCATGAATAGTGGTATGTTTAAGCGAGCATTCCAGAGAGTACATGATTGATGAACTGTAGCTTTGGGTATATAGATAAGGATAAGGGTGATGGCACACAGGGTAGTTTGTCCATAAAATGCCTTATTGCCACATATAAAATGATTCATGCAAAGGTATTTTCAGGTGGGACATTTTTTTAGAGAAAATAGAATATAATGAGCCAGATTAATTTCAGTGAGAAAAAGTTATAGGTTTATCACATAAGAACTTATGGATGAGATTCAACAGAGAGAGCTTTTCTCTTAATTCAGTTACAGCTTTCCCCCATAGACTTCAATAGAGTTTTCATGTGATGAACAATGGAGTCCTGGTTAGAGGAGAGCTGACTACCATTACAGTGTTTCAGAGGATCTAGTAGAATGAAAACAAATTAATTTTACAAACATCTGCATTTTAAATAACTTTAAAATCATAAAATATTAGAATACCTGTATAAAGGAACATGCTTAAAACGACATTTTTTTCATTATATAAAGCCTTAGATATTTCTTAGTGGGATTTCCTAATCCCAATAAAATTAAATAATTCTGGAGAAAACAGCCTCAGATGCTTCTGAGCAGAAATATCTTCAGAGTTCCATGGCCTGTATAAGAGCACATGGTCTGAGGCTTTGTGCCTTATATGATCATCTATAACATCTCTATATTTGACAAAAGAGGGTGCATTATTACCCATGTTTTGTACAATTTATGAGCACCTTCCTAAGTATAAAAGCTTTACTATTCTATTAAAGGAACAGTAACACCAAAAAATGAAAGTGTATAAAAATAATTAATATATTATGTACTATTGCCCTGCAATGGTAAAAGTTGCGTGTTTGCTTTATAAACACTACTGTAGTTTATATAAATACCCTGCTGTGTAGCCATGGGGGCAGCCATTTAAATTGAAAAAAGGAGAAAAGGCACAGGTTACTAAGCAGATAACAGATAAGTAGCAGATTCCCATTGTATTCTACACAGTTATCTGTTATCTTCTTATGTAACCTGTGCCTTTTCTCCTATTTTTAATTTAAATGGCTGCCCCCATGGCTACACAACAGCAATTTCTATTAACTACAGTAGTCTTTCTGAAGCAAACAGACAACTTTTACCAGTGCAGGGCAACAGTACATTATATTTTAATTATTTTAAAACATTTTTATTTTTTAGTGTTACTGTTCCTTTAAGAAGCCGATTTTTCTTTTTGTCAGAGTTGGTTGGAAGTTGAAAAGTTGAGCAGAATCTTGAGAATATAAGATCAAGTGAGAGGGGGAATCTGAGCACAGAGCAAAGCAAGAGGACGATGTTAGTGAAAGGAGTTTAGAGACGGTAGGAGCATTAGGATTGTTAACTTTAATATTAAAGTCCCATAGAATGGTGGATGGGGTGTCAGAGGAAAAAAAAATAGAAAAGCCAGGCATCAAAGATGTAAAAGAATTGTGAGGTTGGTCCAGGAGGTCAGTAATTAACATCAATACAATGTGACACAGGAGAAAAGAGTCTAAAAGAGTGAACCTCACATGAGGAAAAAGAAAGAAATGAAGCAGATGGAAGAACCTTAAATGTGCAGCAGAGACAGAAAATGAATCCTATCTCACCCCCTGTCCTGCTTCCAGCTCTGGGGGTGTAAGTAAAGTGTAGGACAGAGAGGCAGGTGAGGCAGTGTCTGCAGTAGAAAGCCAGGTTTTAGTTATAACAAGTAGCTTGAAAGAATTAGTGATGAAAAGTTCATGAATAGAGGTATGTTTAAGCGAGCATTCCAGAGAGTACACAATTGATAAACTGTAGCTTTGGGTATATAGATAAGGATAAGGGTGATGGCACACAGGGTAGTTTGTCCATAAAATGTCTTATTGCCACATATAAAATGATTCATGCAAAGGTATTTTCAGGTGGGCTTGTCACTCTGGGGAGAGCAGATTTCCTGCAGGCAACCAAGCTCACTATGTGCTGAATGCTCTGAGCTTGCTGATATCAAAAATAGGCCCTAAGAACAGAATCCAGTTGGGAAGGAACTCTGTGGTAAAGGTGAAGTTTAATCTGTGTCCTGAAATAAACCAGTTACCACTGCAATTCCACTCTAATATAGCCTTTTAAACGTAATCTTTCTTTATTTGTATTTTTACAGTTGGTGACTTATTTGCCATGTGTGATTTTTCCTAGTGGTTTTAGTAAAATCAATATTTTATTTAGTACTATCACTAATGATCAGAAAACACATTAAACAAGCTTTTGGCTCCATTTCACAGCTTGTTTACCACTTAATGGATAAAGAATTAGAGATGCAATTTAGAAGTAAATAATGAGAGCTATTAGACTCAGCAAGTAATACACCAAGTTCTTATTCTAACCCTGTAGGGTGTAGTACCCTAATACTTGCATTAGGATTATCTTGCTAGCCTAAAAGATTGATGCCCTCTACTTTTAAGTAGCGGGCAAAAAGTGGAACACAGAGATAAGAACATTACAGGACTGTCTGGCTGTTTAACAAACAGAAGCTAACATTTACAATTGCAGTTGTCAGTAGCACACAAGCAGCAATTGGTTATCAGAAGATAGAAAATGAAAACAAATTCCTGGTTGGTTTCTTCTGACCTATTTTAGTAAATGAGGTGTTTGCATTTGTTGTGAGTTAACAAAGTCGCTCTTTTTTCCAGTGATTCAAGAAAGTGTTATGTGGGTAACTGAGGATCTTTATATGTATATCTACACATAAACAATATAGACTAAAAAAAGAAAACAGATTGGGAAACAATTACTTAATTACAAATTCTGAAGTATGAAATTGTAGAAATTTTAAGTACCCAAATTTTGAAAAACTTTGAGTAAAATTGGCAAAAGGTATCAGTTTCTGTAAACACCTTTTCCTCTCTAGCCGATTTTCTATTATAAACTACTTGTGCTAGACACCCACCCAGCGATCAAAAGAAAAACACAGCCTCTCAATGACATTAAGGCCACAAAGGATTAGAATTACAAGATATAATGTGTATTGTAACTGTAATGACAAACAGCTTGCCTCTAACCCCCCTCCCAATTCTTATCACCCACCCGATTAGTGCTTGTTCTTTTATTACATCCTTTCTGTATTGCGCTGATAAATTTAATATATTTCTTTTCAAACATTCTTTACTTAGCGTTCATTGTTGATGTTTTATATCTACATTCAACTTAATATGTTTTCTATAATACGCTCAACAGGTCTAACATATAATGTGATCTGCACTTAAAGCTGCCAGTGCATTTTGTCACAATATATGACTTTATCAGGGACAATAAGTGGTCCACCCCACTATTGTAGTTCATTATAAAGAGTCGTGCCTAAAAGACCTAACTGGTATGGGGAATATTGTATTGAAACTTCTCTGAGGGAAAATAAGAAATGGTTTATGTAACTACTCCTACTATTGGTTCTTTTAAATGACATAGGTGTGAATCCTATAGGTACAAATACACAGGGCACAGACACAAGGGAGCCTTGGAATTTAGCGCAGTTTTTGATCATAATGTAAACACCAATAAAGACAAGCAAAATGCTAATTTCACTTGTGTGTCTTTTAGCAATCCACACTCCAATTTGCATCCATATTGTGGTATTGTGGTGTGCCTTAAGGTGGCCATAAACGGGTCAATTCTAGCTGCCGATAACGGTCCTTTTGACTGATTCAGCAGCTTATCTGTCCATGTATGGTACATGAAAGGCGGGCCTGCTAACCAACACCTGGCCTGAAATCAGCCAGATCCCGATCAGACAGGTTCAATTTTTTCGTCAGATTGGGGACTCCATCGACTCGTTGATGCGGTCCCCAAACTGACGGGCCTATATCCGCAGTACTAATTAGCCCGATTAGCCCAATATCGCCCACCCGTAGATATCGGACAAATATCCACTCGCAACCTCGCCAAGCAAGCAGATCCACTCACAACCTTGCCAAGCAAGCAGATCATTTTGTACTTATAAGCCCTAATAAGTTTTGTTGATCTGCACCATGGAAATTGACTTTTCTAATATTTGCATACTGTGGGATAACGGATATCTTTTGCTGCCTCTCAAAAATCAATGCATACACATCTTTCGGATCTTAATTCGTCTGGTTAATAAGGGTATCATATTTACTGAGCAGCAGCAATTACATTTTTTGATCTGTGAAAATAATTGCAAGTGATAAATTAAGTTATTGGACCTTAACTCATTTCATTCGGCAGAATTAAGTTCAAACAGTATTGCATATTGTATGATGTTCTTTAAGAATTTATTCTACTGAGCCTCCTATGCAGGCACCATAATGACATTTCTTATGTTGAGTGGCAGAGTGTGAAATTGCAGGTAGGAAAATGATTAGGATGGAACCAAAATTTTATTTAGGGCTCCACATATATTAATTCCAACTTCACAGTTATCACACAGCAGTGTATTTTTAATCTGTGATTATATAAAAGCTGCCAATGTATACGCTTAATAATGCAACTGGGTATTAAAGTGATCAAGTTATCTTATTTGTGACAAAAATGATGAATTTATTTTTAATGATGTTTATTGCTGGGACCATATAATGCTCATTTATGAATTCAGCCGCAAGTATGGTTGTACTAAGATGTTGCTTGTATTGAAGCCATAGATTAAAGGCACTTTTCCCTCAACTCATAGCATTTCCTTGTAGTACTGTAAACTCCAGTGCTCCCACCCAGTGTGCTCCGATGAAGTATGCACATCTGCAGCTACTGACTCTTCGAACCTTGGTATTACTGCTGCTCTGAATGTCGGTAATTCCATGGTTCCAATGACAGGTTGTGACAAAAGGTTCACATGTTTATATGTGGCACATTGGAACTAATATAGTCCCTATACGTGTACCCAGTTTGCAAAAACACAAACATCTAAAAATATGGTGATTCACTAGTTGCATATCTTGAAGACTCTTTTCAGAAACACAATGGTATACAGATTGGGCATTAAACTACATGGCATTGCGCATTATATCCCTAGTTGGCTGCCAGTTTTATTTCCTTGGCTGCTTCCTGTAACACCCATGATGGAGAGAAGTTTCTAGCCAGAGACATGTTTTAAAAGACCTCTAAAGCCTAGCAATACCAAAAAAAAACCAACATAGCAAAATGTATAAAAATCCCACATAATAATAAAGCTGTGTAGTGAATAATGGCATATGTGCAGCATAGAATAAAATTCAGGTGTAAAGAGATGTGTTAATTTGGAAAAAAAAAACAGTAAAAAGTGTTTATAATCACCACTGCGTTTTACTCTTTGCAGCCTGAATTGATCCCATTTGTTTGAATGTGTTGTGGCAGGTCTGAGGTAGTATAAAATAATGGTGTAAATTATGGAATTAGTGTGGTCTAAAAAAATTATACATATTTAAAAATGTCATAATTGGCAGTTTATTATTTTTGTGATACTAATGCAGGCTACTAATAATTCAGCTATATTTAACATGCAGTAATGAATTCATTTTAGAAATGAAGATTGTGCATTTAATAGTGAGCCTTTCCAGAGTTTACATATGCAAACTTATTTTAGTTATAAGTATAACTGAGAAGTTAATTTTGCCCCACAAAAAAGGGCATCTTCAAGCAGGAAGCAGGTCTGAAAAAATGTGCTATGCATAATTAGAATTACTGCCCATGTAATGCCTGTTGTCAAATTGTACTTTGCTGTTAATTTGCAAAGCCCTTTTAATGTGAACATAATCATGGTTGCTAAACCTTTGTTAGGAAAAATTGTGATATTTGGTATATTTCTCTCATAATATTAACACTGTTCACTTTGACAGTAAAGTGCAGTTGGTTCCCATGATAATTTTGAACATTCCACTGAAAGCAGATAGGCCAAATGAATATTATTAGAAAAATAATAATATTAGATTTGTTGTCATAACAAATCATTTTACATTTACTATACTGTCATTAAATATTATGTGATTTATAAATGACAAAAGATTGTCTTGAATTATCTTTTGCAAAGGATTGCTAATTTTTTTACAGTGTAATATAGGTAGAATTGTTTTGTCTCAGGATTCATTATTACAAAATGGGATGTAAATAAATCCATATTGGATATAAATATTTACCGGTAGTTCCTGATTATGCGTTTTTTCTGCTGGGATGACAAATAACGGTTAAACAAATGAAATTTCATAATTCAGCTTGCACAAAGCAGTCAGTTCTGCTTATGAATAAATGTGAGCACTGCAAGTTTCAGCAGTTTCTATTGTATTATCCACCTGAAAACAACAGTTTCTAAAAACACATTGCTCTACTTAAGGCATAGGTTTTTTATCTGAAGGCCAGAAATTGGGCCTATTGCTAAATACTATATCCCAGAGTGGGAGAGAATGTGGTACATGGGCCCTTTGACATTCAGAGAGGATTCTGTTTTTTTAACTGGGTGCCAGTGATTTTTAAGAACAGATACTTTACCACTCACAGGTTGGGTTGCCAGTAATTTTTTAGAAAAGATGGCAGCCTTAGTTACAGGGCCCCATCTGTTAAGAAAGAAAAATGCAATACTCCATTATTGAATTAATATTTTGTGTTCATTTCAATGCAAATATTTGTGTAGCTTTAAAGCCTTAGTAGACCCATGGCACACAAGAGAGTGCCCCTTGATCTGCCCCACTGAATTCCAGTTTTAGCTTTGATTTACTACACTGGTTTGGGGGATGTTTTTATACCAGTCTTATTTCTGCCACCTAATTTTCTTTCCAATCCAAGTGAAAGAGAGGCTGTTGTGCCATAATACTTACAATATTTTTCCCTCAAGAAAATCCAGCATTATATTCTGCAGAGAAATTAGCATATAGCAGATGGATAAGCCTATTAATTCAAACAAAGGTTTAGCTAGAACATTTTCATTTACATTAGCGACATAAGATTCTGGGAATTATGGCCTAACATAAGAAATATATAATCCTTTATATTTTCTGAACAGACCTAGAGAGATAAGTTTTTATCCAAGAGAGCAACACCAGATGTGCTGTTTAATGGTTAAAACTCCCAATAACGTGCCAAGATTGTTCCCTTTTCTATTTTTTGCTAATTTAGCATGAATTTTCAGCAAGACAAAATTTGCACAAAAGCCATTTTATGAATCAGAGAACAAAGGGAAATATTATGTAAGCCTTAACTAATAAACATTTAGCATTTACTTATAGAAAGCTTTATGTTATTTCCCTTTTCTACGCTATAAAGCTATTTTTCTACATTTTTATTCTCTGTGTGTACCAGCGTGAATGATGCAGAACACAGTGCAGAATATTGTCAGTAATAAAAGTGTATTGTTTTCATTTGTTTTATTTAGATATATAAATCTAGATGATGGATTCGAACATATGAGACAAAATGGTTTCAGAGGCAAGCAATCTAATGGTGTATATGATATGATGAGCTATAAAGCATGTTAAGCACGTTTCTGTTTTTATCTAGATTCCAGTGTTAGGATGAAATAGGGATGATGAGGAGGTAATCTGTCTTTCAGTCTTTCTGTTCATTTTTACATAAACGGATGGGTGACATGATCTTCTACTGGGGAATTTCTATAAAAAGAGAAGAATGATGAAGATAACATTTTTGTCCTTATGAGATTCCTTACCTTTGTTTCTAGGGAAGGTTGAAATGTTTCAAACCAAATAGTAGTATAACTAAGCATCCATCTAGATCTGTGCCAGAGCTTATGCATGATGGACTATGTTTTTAGTAGTACGGAGTGAAATGACAAGGACTGTCTTCGGCAAAAATTGGTCATTCTCTATTTATGGAAACTGTAAGGGTGAAGACACACAGAGCTACTAGTAGCAGCTACTTGTCGTGGCTACTAAAATAGACAATGCTGATCATTTACTGATAATTTTCTCTACATGTGTTTTAACAGAGGCAATTCTCATTATTGTCTATGGCAGGGTATTTTCTGATGTTTAGTAGCCATGAAAAAGTAGCTGCTACTTGTAGCTCAGTGTGTCTTCACCCTTAGGGGCTGATTTACTAAGACACGAATCCGAATTGAAAAAATTCCGATTGGAAAACGAACATTTTGCGACTTTTTCGTTTTTTTTTCATTTTTCGGCGCCTTTACGACTTTTCGGAAATTGTCGCGACTTTTTCGTTACCAATACGATTTGCGCGAAAAAACGCGAGTTTTTCGTAGCCATTACGATTTGCTCGTATCATGTCGCGACTTTTTCGTATTGAGCGCTCGTAAGCGGCGGCCGAAACTTTCAGACTTAGCATGATTTTGGAAGCCTCCCATAGGACTCAATGGCACCCTGCAGCTCCAACCTGGCCCAAGAATCCGAACGCTACGAAAAAATCGCAACATTTTGCGCAACTTTCGGAATGGCTACGAAAAAGGCGTGACTTTTCGCGCAAGTTTTAACACTACGAAAAAATCGCCAGATTTTGCGCAACATTCGGATGGCAACGAAAAAGTCACGATAATTTTCGGAAAAAATCGCCAAATACCGATCATTACGAAAAAAACGCAATCGGATGCATTCGGCCGGTTCGTGAGTAAGTAAATGGGCCCCTTAGAGTTACAAGTAGCCCTCAGCATACACACAGAGCTACTTAGTAGCAGCTACTTATCAAGGTTAGTAAACACCAGAATATACTCTGCTATATACAATACTGAAAGCTGCCCCTGCTAAAATACAGGTAAAGACAATTATCAGTAAATAATCAGCATTGTCTATTTTTGTAGTCACGATAAGTAGCTGCTACTAGTAGCTCCATGTGGCTTCACCCTTCACTGTTGCTCAAAATTGCACTGGTTTATTCTGTGTGGTGACAATGACCTGCCAAGGGCTATCCTACTGCCATTATTTCAAAAAGACTGAAGGTAATAATGAGTATTTGGATATTAGCACCAAGTTTAGGTGCAATTCTGGACTTTTTATGAAAACAAGTAACATTCTGAAAAGCACTGATGCTTTCTTCTAGTGAGGCAATCTACGGGTTTCCAGCTCTGTTAGAAATTTGCATGTGTATATAGCTATGATCCAGCCTGGTTCTGCTGAGCTACGCAGCACTTGCTACATCAGTCTACTGCTGCCTGTGTTCAACACAAACACTGATCATATACCCTTACCTATATATGTGGCAAAACAGTGAGCAGCAAATCTTGAGTCCATGTCTTGTTTAAGTCAAAATTAAATTTAAAAATGTTTAGGGGTTTATTGAAAAACATGAATGACTGGGGTTGTAATGCTATTGCAAAATGACTTACCTAATAGCTTATAAGAATATTTCAAGTACATCAAATATCAATTGTAGCATGGTTGGGAAGATCATAGAAGGAAAGTGTATTCCTCCCAGAATCCTCTATGAAGCAGCACAAAGGGCTGTGAAATTAAGGGTCTGTGCAGCTGTGAGGGCTGATTAGCCTCACCTGTACTTAAAGGGTGCTCCAAGAGTAGTGTTGGGGGCTGCTCTCTCCTGGGAGAGAGGTGAGACACTGGAGCTGCAGTGGGGAACTTTTCCTGGTTGGGGAAAAGTGTGTTGGAAACTGTTTTCCTCTGAGAGCTGGAGGTGGATGGCCTAGTAGCAAGGACCAGCTACTGTATGCTGCCCTGAAGACTGAGGGACTAAAGTGCAGCTGTTTCTGAGGAAGCGCAGGAATACTACAAAAGACTGTGAGTGTAACCTGCATTTACCTGTGTTGGCTTATTCTGCCCAAGTGTGGCTGTGTGTGCCCCTGGGAAGGACAGTTTTTGAGTTTCAGCAAGACCGCTACTTTTGGTTGCATGTGGGATATCAGCTGTATGAACTTTTATTTTCTGTCAAGCCTGCTGTGTTAAATAAATTCACACCAGAATTCAGCTGAAATCCTGTGTACCTGTCTCTTACTTGTGTGAAAGGAGCTGCCGCCTCTACCTAAAGAGCTAAATCCCCCACACAATGAAGAATATATTTGGCCAAAGTTTTCAGTAGATATCTGACATTGCAGTGTTGTAGCTCATGAAATGTGTAGGCACTTTCTACTTTGAGAAGTTTGTGGTTAGTACAGTAAGTGAGACTGTGAGTGGAAGTTTAGGAATTCAGGAGCCTTTATAAACCTTGTTGGGACTGTGGTTTATTGCCCATCTCTATAAGTATTTGGGTGAACTGCTTTGTCTGTCTGATCATCCAGCTGGAAATCTTAAAAGCTAAAGGTGGCCATATGGGCCAAGTCGGCAGCTTATGACCTGTGTATGCGGCTTTTAGAGGGGTCTGTGATGTGATAAATATCTGGTCGAAAATCTGTGACCTTGCCAAATCCTTCAGTGTATGGCCACCTATGGTCCCAGATGGTGCCTGTCCTAGAGTAAATAATTTAGTGAGCAATTACAGGTAGGAAAGCTTGCTGAGATAACATGCCCAGAGTTCTATTTAAGATAAACATGACTTCTACAGTTACAGCCCAAGAGCCTTTTGTGTTATTGCTGTAAAAGGCTAAATATGGTTATTCTGAAGAACCTTTTCATTACAAGGATTTAGATCTTTCCCTACTGTTATTTTTTTCATTGCAGAATCAATTATGTCTTGAGTCTGGAAGCTTAGAGATAATACCAGACCTGTTTTATAGATACACGTATTTTTAAAAGTGAAATTTAAAGACTAAATTCTATTAAAGTTAATAAAACAGCGCCAAGTGCAGGCTCAGTAATTTACATTAATGTTCTAAAAAGGAACAAAGAATATTTATACATGTATCGTTGTTTGGTATTCATTTTCCCAGAAAAAGAAGCAATAGATAATAGTGAAAAAACTTTAAATTGAAAAGTAACCTCCATATAAGTAGAAGAACAGGAAAATATTTATGTCGGAGATCCCTGAGATCTTCTTCGACAAGAGTTTTGTGTGTTGTGTAGGTCACAAGACTGGATGTGCTGAGGATCACTGGGATTTTATGTGTAGGGGTAGACTGGTGGCTTAATGGGGATTTGGGAACTTGCATTATGGGGCCATAGGGACACCGGCTTCTGGAATAAAGAGTGCTTTGTCCCTTTGTATTCTGCAGGGTGCTTGCTGGAGGGACAGTGGCAGTTCTCATCAGCCTTTTATTTTTTAAAATGGCATTGAATCCAGAATGAATGTCTTGCATAAAGGACAAGTCAAGACAAATTCACTAGGCAGGTGATGATGTGCTACACCCCCCCCCCCCCCCCAATGAATATAATCGCTTACCTTGGTGCTCCTTTGTGCACTGGTTAGGGTACTATTCATTAAACATCACGCCACAATATCTGCCAGTGTCACTGTGATCCTCTGCACTGTCCATAATAGGGACTGGACCGCAGTGCAGAAAGGAGGACAGTGACAGTGCAAGGAAGGGTGCAGGAAGTGACACCAGAGGGGAAAGTGGGAGAAAAAGATACAGTGGCAGAGAGAGTGAGGAACAGTGCCATTTCATTTGATCCAGAGCAGTGTACAACCTACCTGCCCTGTAGGGGAGATCAGGGTAGTTACCTGTGTGGACCCACTTGGGTCCAGAGTCTTTGTCTGTCACAGCGGGTGGTGGAATGCTTGCCCTGGGGGCCTATGGCCATGACTTGTTACAGCTGAGTAGCTGACAGGTGATGATGCAGGCTCTTGTCATGCATGGGTCCCGCAGGAGGGGTGACAAGTTGGTTACCTGGTTTTCACTTGCCTAAGGGGTTGGGTGGCCAGTATGCCAGGTAACCCAGAAAGGCATGTAGCAGCAGTTTGGGCAAGCATTTCTTGGAAATGGTTCTTTCCTTAGGTTCAAATTTGTAAATTGTATTGGTTGATACATTGATTTTAATGTACATGTATCTTAATCTGTAATTTAAGCTGTGACCTACTCTATTCCAAAACCTGGATGTCGTTATTTGTGTCTTGGGGGAAAGGAGTCTGAAAGTAAATCCATGTATAGGGTATGTAAAGGGGTAAATTGGCTTATAGTCCAAACATGAAATATTTTCTTTGCTAGGTACATTAGACCTCCTAACACACTGAACACGTTCTGGATTATGTCAGGATGTCTAGTAACTTGTAGACATGATGACTATCCAGACATTTGAGATCCTTACCAAACTGTAGGTACAAACACGGTTCCTATGGACATAGAGTAATACACGTATATCTATTCTAAAGAATACACTTTACATACAAGTGCAGCTGGCTGATTAAATATTAAGGATACCTTACCTAAAAAAATAGATTTGTGAATTTGTTCTAGTGCAAGTAACCCTATTTACTTTGCATAAAACATTCTGTCCAGTTATTAATTACAGTTTCCATTAAGTTCAAATGTTACAAAGATTTACATTTTAATTTAGTTACAAAATCATCAGCCTCAGTCATTACCTTTAAAACACCATATAGCAGGTTGCGCAAGATCTTTTATATAAATAAAAATGCTAGACACTAGTTCTGTTTTTTATGATGGTGTTGACGAAATGTGCTTTTTATGCTTATAAACATACTATACCTAAAGGATATTTATTAATCATTTATGGGAAGTTTAACATAACCAAAATCTATGGGAAATTGCAACTTAGAATATATCTTTGTACATAAATCTACCACTGTTTAAAGGAAAACTATAGCCCCAGAATGAATACTTAACCAACAGATAGTTTATATCATGTTCAGTGACTTATTAAAGAATCTTGCTTAACTTGAGTTTATATATCAGTAAATATTGGCCTTTTACATTTTTTCCCTTGAGCCACCATTTTGTGTTGGTCTGTTTGCTCCCTCAGAGATCACCTGTCCAGATATAATGCAGCTCTAACTGTAACAGGAACTATGTGGGAGAAAAAACTTTGTCCATTAATTGGCTCATGTGACCTAACATGCATGTGTACCTTGGTTTGTTTGCATGCACCATGATCCCAGAGGGCAGCCCTTAGTACTTAAAATTATAATTTTTTATGTAGGAGTACCCAATGGCACATACTACTAAAATAATATTTTTATGAAATGGTTTATGTAGATGAAGAAGGGTTTTACATATGAGCTGTTTTATGCCATATATTTTTATACAGACCTACATTGTTCGGAGGTATCGTTTTTTCTTTAAATATATATACAAGCATGCTATAGAAATAAAACTGTCTAATTTGACTGAATCACTTCACTAATGTGTCTGAACCAGAGAGCAAACAAAAAAACGTGCTTTTAGATATATTTAATACAAAAGTATTTAGTTTTGTGCAACCTTGAATTTGTTTCCAGTATAAAATGATTTTCAGTTGCATGCTGCAAAACATGGTTAATGACACTGACATCATATATAATGCATGACATTGCTGATTATATCTTCCCATATGACCTCACTGAATAAAGAAATAAATATTCATATTATTTGCAAAGTACAGGGAGAGAAGAGCAAAACAAATGATTGAGGATTAAAGGTTGTGTACTGCTCTCAGTTTTCTTTCTACCTCAGCCATTCCAGCAGCATCATGTCCTTCTTGTGTGGAGTACAAAGAGACAGAACCATGTGTTCCCTCCTATCCTTAGACATGGGGACATGACCCATGTATTGCCCACTTTACACTCACCCGAGTAGCTGACAATTCATAAATTCATATATATCTTTTGAGTAACATTAGATTGTACATAGGTTCACATCCCCTTAATCAGTATCTAGAGCAGTGATCCCCAACCAATGCCTCGTGAGCAACATGTTGCTCTCCAACCCCTTGGATGTTGCTCCCAGTGGCCTCAAACCAGGTAGTTATTTTAGAATTCCTGACTTGGAGACAAGTTTTAGTTTCATAAAACCCAGTTGTACTGCCAAACAGAGCCTCCTGTAGGCTGCCAGTCCACATAGGGACTACCAAATAGCCAATCACAGCCTTTATTTGGCACCCTCATGAATATTTTTCATGGTTGTGTTGCTCCCCAACTCTTTTTACATTTGAGTGTGGCTCACAGGTTAAAAAGGTTGGGGATCCCTGATCTAGAGGGTTACATTTTGAGTATATATTTATATTTTTTTATATATTTATATTTTTGAAATCGTATTTATACAGTATCTGTGTGGAATAAATAGTGTATCTAGATGACCTTCTACTTCATATTTAGCTGTGTAATCATACAGCAGGACCATTGAAACAAGGGGAGCCCAGGCCATGGGGTCTGCTGTATGGTAGTTCATTCTCCTAGCCACTTCTGAAGGGGGTGAAGGATAACGCCTCGTGCCAAGCAAGTTTTTTTGCAAAGTGGCCTAGCCCATATTAGTTGCCACTGGTAATATTTTATTAACTAGCAAAATCTCTAGCCAGTTATTTATTTGCAGCTGTAATTCTGCACGGGATGAGGG
Source organism: Xenopus tropicalis (assembly GCF_000004195.4). Taxonomy (NCBI): domain Eukaryota; kingdom Metazoa; phylum Chordata; class Amphibia; order Anura; family Pipidae; genus Xenopus; species Xenopus tropicalis. The sequence goes on from NC_030681.2 coordinate 86,811,272, forward strand.
ACAGGTCTGGACTGGGATTTAAACGGGGTCAGAACTAGGCGTAGGCAGAATAGGCACCTGCCTAGGGTAAAATTGGTGGGCGTTAGACAGGTACCCCTTCTGCCTACCCCTACCCTGGGATGTCTTGCCCCCTGCCACCAATTGCCACCCTGTGCTCTTCCCCAAGAATGTAATCACGCATGCACGCACATAGGAGGAGGCAAGGTAGCTGGCCGTTTTGGCTGGAGGTGGGGTTTCAGCCCTTTCAGGACCATGGGTAGGAGAGATTGTTTTTCATTTAATGCTAATGATTCAAATATGTTGTGAATTGTTTCATTAGTTGAAGAACTAACTTAGACAAACAAATGTGGGTTATAGTTCAGCACAAATAATCAGTAGTATATGGCTTTGGATTCCAGGTGTCTGTGAGACACCCCAAAAGTATATCATAAAATCAAAAGGCAAAAAAGAATCAAACAGCAATCAGCACACTACATGTTTCGGGCAGAGCCCTTTCTCAAGAGTCAGAGAAAGGACTCTGCCTGAAACATGTAGGGCCCGATTCACTAAAGTCCGAAATAAGGAGTGCTATTTATAGCATGCGTTAAAAATCTTATCACTTCTTATTTTTCACTCGATTCACTAAAAGGACACTTGTCATAATTAAGAAGCGATGTTCTTGGCGTTATTTATCTTGCGACGACATATTTTCAAGCAATATATTACGCAGCGCACAACATATTACGCAGCACGCGATATTTTACGCAGAGCGCAAAATTTTCAGAACGGTAGTCTTCAGAAAGTAATGGTTACGTGGGTAATATATTGCGATCTGCGTAAAATATTGCACGCTGTGTAATATGTTGTGCGCTGCGTAATATATTGCTTGAAAATATGTCGTCGCAAGATAAATAACGCCAAGAACATTGCTTCTTAATTATGACAAGTGTCCTTTTAGTGAATCGAGCTAAAAAAAAAAAATGAAGTGATAAGATTTTTAACGCATGCTATAAATAGCACTCCTTATTTCGGACTTTAGTGAATCGGGCCCGTAGTGTGCTGACACTGCCATTAAATTCACTTCAGTTTTCATATGCTGCCTGGAGCTGTTTGATTCCTTTTTGCCTTTTGATCTTATGAAATACTAACTTAACTCTAGTTAACTCTAGTGCCTCTTTGTTTATGGTGTGTCCTAGCATTACCGGCTAGCTATTCTGAGTTTCCCTAAACTGTGATTACAGTCCTTATATACAAAAATACTTGGATGAGAGTAGGTTTTGTTTATCCTAAGAAGGGCAGTGAGAATAAAGCTTAAAACATATTTTTATATTTAAAATCTGCAATATTTTCTATTCTATTAGTCACAAGTTGATATTATGCATTTGTCCACTTCAGTTTGAAAAACGTTGCTTCTTCAAGCATGTAAATTACCACCTTAAATATTACTTGCCAGCAAATATATATTTTTTTCCAAATAAAACATATTGCAGCAGTTCTTTTTCCATTATGCTTACCCAAGCAAATGGCTGACTATACATAAATTTCAAATGGAAAATGAAACATTTCCTTGGTATGCAAGGACTTAGCTTATAACCCATATGTAGAGAATCCAGTATTAGCTCAGTTAAGCATAAAGGTGACATTTCTTAAAGAACTATTTTACTTTGCCTATGAAGATTCTCATTCATCCAGGTCATGATATACAGTATCCAGTAGAATTAAGTCTAAAACAACTAAACTTGAGTTTGAGTTCTTGAAAATGTTTCACCACTCATCCGAGTGGCTTCTTCAGTTCAAAAGACTGGCAGGCAATTTCCCTGCATTTACAGTCACAGATGCCCAATCACACTGGTTCCATTGAACTTATTCAATTAGGTGTTAGCTAAAACTCACAGGTAAGAAAGTATAATCCAGTCGCGGTGGTACCATGATTCTTATTGATGCAGGTATTAATCTTTCAATGTACATGAATGGAAGTGTAAACTGTTGTGAAACCGCCGGGGTAAGGATGTCAAAGCGGCATTGTATGTTGATGACTAGCAGTGTTGCAGGTCCCCTCCTCTGTTCAGGGATGGTTGGACACCTTCAAGGGAACAACACCAAGGGGCACATTTACTAACCCACGAATGGGCCGAATGTGATCGGTATTTTGCGATTTTTCGGAAAATTGTTGCGACTTTTTCATAGCCATTCCGAAAGTTGGGCAAAATCTGGCGATTTTTTCGTAGCGTTAAAACTTGCGCGAAAAGTCGTGCCTTTTTCGTAGCCATTCCGAAAGTTGCGCAAAATGTTGCAATTTTTTCGTAGCGTTAAAACTTGCACTAAAAGTCACGCCTTTTAAGTTTTAATGCTACGAAAAAAATCGACAGATTTTGCGCAACTTTCGGAATGGCAACGAAAAAGTCGCGTTTTTTCGCGCATGTCGTAATGGCTACGAAAAACTCACGGTTTTTCGCGCAAATCGTACCGGTAACAAAAAAGTCGCGTCAATTTCCGAAAAGTCGTAAAGGCGCCGAAAAAATCACAAAAAATACCAAAAAGTCGCAAAATGCTCGTTTTCCAATCGGAATTTTTCCAATTCGGATTCAGATTCGTGGGTTAGTAAATGTGCCCCCAAGTCATTGGTTTAGATATATGGATGACACCTGGGTCAAATTTAAAGCAGGCAAGGTTCCAGCCTTCACTGAACACATAAACTCAGTGGACAAAAACATCAGGTTCACAAGGGAAGACATGACAGACAGCAAACTGGCATTTTTGGACATTTTAGGAATTCCCTACCAGCCATTTGAACTGAAGAAGCCACTCGAGTGAGTGGTGAAACGTTTTCAAGAAAAAACTCATAAAAGTCCAGTTGTTTTAGACTTAATCCTACTAGATACTGTAGATATTTTACTTTCATTCCTCAGGTTTTAGTTACTCTACTGTGAAAGGCAAATTTACTGCTTAATGTGATAGAAGCAATTTTGGTGAAGATACAATAAGCTGAAATGTCAACCCTGTGAAATATGGTGCCTGGGCATCTTCATCATGTGTAGTGCATTGCTTCAAAAAGTGGGAATAGTCTCAGCAATGTGGGGGAGTGGTCTATCATGACATCATATTTGTTAACTGTGCATGCATACATGGCAAACTAGCTATTACTCATGGCTAAAAATGCTCACTGTGCATGCATTGCAAAGCAAAGTTTCAGGATCCAGATATAGTATGCTATGGCCTTAGTATGATGTCACTAAATCGGTATTAGGTATTAAAAAAAGCAGGCAATGAACAAAGAACTGAGACTGGTATACAGCAGTAAAGAGCTAGTTCAAAGAGAAGTGGGTTTGCATATGCAACTGGGTTTTGTCATGTATATGTGATGTTGGAAAAGTTATTCTGTGAGAGGTTCAAGGGTGGTTTCCCTTTGGAATCTGACATGCAAAATCTAAAAAGGCATTTCCTCACTGGTCTCTCTGGAACTCCATCCCTGAATCCCTCCGTAGGGAACACTCACCCTCTCTCTTTAAGATAAAACTCAGATGCTACCTTCTGGAGCACTAAAAAAATATTTTGCCTAGTGCCCATACCTAGTGCACTCTTACCTTCCAATTTGTGCCTGTTTGTTACCCAACCACTTAGATTGTAAGCTCTAAAAATGATCAGTGAGAATAACTATACAGTAGAAGGATATAATTACATCCATTTTCTGATGCCATATTCGCCAGCAGATTCTTCCAAATATTCCAGATATAAGGGCATTATTTGGCATTAAAAGAAATTTCTATCTTAAAGGAACAGTAACACCAATAAATGAAAATGTATCAAAGTAATTAAAATATAGTATACTGTTCTGCACTGGTAAAAGTTATGTGTTTGTTTCAGAAACTCTACTATAGTTTATATAAATACCCTGCTGTGTAGCCATGGAGGCAGCCATTCAAGCTGGAAATCAGGAAAAAGGCACAGGTTACTTAGCAGATAACAGATAAGTCTTGTAGAATACAATGTTGTTTTATCTGTTATCTGCAATGCAACCTGCGCCTTTTCTCCTTTTTTTCAGCTTGAATGGCTGCCCCTGTGGCTACACAGCAACTTACTGTATATAAAGTAGTAGAAACTGGAGTTTCTGAAGCAAACACACCAGTGTTACCAGTGCATGGCAACACTACATTATATTTTAATTACTTTAAAACACTTTCATTTTTCAGTTTTACTCTTCTTTTAAGATGCAAAAAGGGGTTTTTGAGCTCTGAATGGCTGATATTTTAAGTAGTTTTAAGAAAGGTTTGATGCCTTTTTGGTAAGTCAAGAAAGAACCCCATCTACTGTGTACTTTGTAGGAGTTTTGAAATATATTTAGTTTACAATAGTTATCTTGTTACGATAATAGTCAATCAATATGTGGCTTATTCTGTTCCATATACTAAGCTAACATTATAGAGCCTTTACACCAAATCTGCCTTTACCTAAAGTCAGCACAGATCTTTCTACCAAACTTGTTATAAAACTAAAAGATCAGAAGACACAGGCACAGGCATAACAGGTACTAGAAAAAAGACGACGCTATAACAGTAATATTATAGCTGCTATTTATTTATTATTTATTTAATGCTTCTGTTTGCTTATGATAAATTGAGGAGCAGTTATAAATGTCTCCCACTGTAAAATACAATGATTTGTTCCTTTTTTAACCTGCCTGGTTTGAGTTGCACTGATCACATGTCACATCTAATAAAATCTTCAATTTATCCCTTATGCTTGCATTTTGCTTTATTCATAAACACTGACTCATATTTTATGTTTTTTCATTTCCCGGTAAATTATATTACATAATGCTTTTGACAACATTTTGATAGCACCATATATTTTTCATGAATTTCAGGTCAATTTTAATGAGGTTACAGAAAATAAAAGATTTAGCAGCATTGTGAAGAAAAATATAAAATCGACAGAAGTGACTTAATTAGGTGAGTGTCATAGAAAGCCACTGGTTTGCAGATTCACTTTCTATGCCCCAGAATTATGTGCTATGCTGTAATTGACAGCTATGCTGTAACTGACAGCTATCCTTGCACACGTACAGAAAAGACTTTCTTGATGAGTGATGGATGTAGGTGTAGACATTAAAATCATATCAAGAAAGGTAAAGTATGGGAAGGCCATTTCCCATAGAGTGCATTTAAGCAAATCATTTTAATGTTTATAAACAATTTTCTTTTTTTCTCTGTAATAATAAAGCAGTGCTTATTCTTGATCCTAAATAATCTGCATGAATCTATATTAGTGTAAAAAAATCACATTGGGTTTATTTTAAGTTTAAATGATTTTTCATGGGCTAAAAGAATAAGTAAGCCTTTTATCATAAAACCCCCCAAACAACACTATAACTAAGCTCGAATAACTTTTCTCCCTGCACTCTCATGTAGTCTCATGTAGATTCTCATGCCAACTCTGCTGGCAAATTTGTATCAATAAGGTAAATATTAGCAACCATCAACTGCAGTCACTGTACAAGTAAATGTACTTGAAAGACAAGTGCAATAACTCATAGCAACAAATGAGCAATTAGGAAAGAAAAAAAGGAATGAAAACATGTGGAGTGCATTGAAAAAAGCGAATATGAAATAACAAAAGAGCAATGGGCGAGGAGAAGTTGAGAGTATTGCAAAAAGAAAAGCAGAATGGAAGATCAAAACAGCTTAAAATGAAGTTTAAGAGGAAAGGAATTTAGTCTGCGGGACACAAACTAAGAATGGGAAAAGAATATCTGAAAGGAGAAGCTAAGGCAAAAAGGAGCAGGGAACAGGGCATAAAGAAGGGAAATGACCAGTAGCGTATCAAGAAACATAGGAAGCATTCAGTTAAAGAAAAACTGGGGAAGGTTAGAGGAATAAGAAAAAGTTGTTAAAGGGACAAAATAGGAAGGAGGGGAAGTGAAGTAAGCTTCTAAAAATGTAAACAGTGCTAAAAAAGGAAAATTCTGTCTTGCACAACTCCATGTCAGCACTTACTGAGTATAGCCCTACCTCAATACTCCCATCAGAAGGACTCTCCTCAAAACTTTAAAACCCACCCCCAATCTGGCAACTAGTAACAAGCTTCTATAAAAATACTGGAGAATATTTTCCCAGGAAAGGAAATTGAAATAAGTATCATACAATGTTTTTTTCCTGTCCAACTTCATGTCGCAATTTACTGGCCTGTAGCAAACTAACAGGAGGATAACAGTTCCTAAATGGTAAACAGAATCACAGAATGTAACTACATTACAAAAAAAAACCCATTTAAAATTAAACTTCCACAGGGGATCACAGAAACAAACTCCAGGTGCAGAACCTGAGAACTCTTGAGAAACAGGGACTGAAATAGAGGAACATAACATTGTCAATAGCCAGAGTAAGGAAAAAGGAATAGGCCTTGTTAGAGGCAAAGCTCACACCAAAGTAATGACATTAAAATCAACCTGGCACTCAGAGTACATTGACACTGGCATGCATATAATAAATCGATGCCCAGAGAAAGAGGCAACATATGATATCAAACTGGACTCACACTTGTAATCTATACCTTCAAATGTGATGTCCCCTGCCTTAGTGCAAATCCCCAGAGTAGTCTGGCTTCACAGTCATCCCTTGCTGCAGGAATCTCACACACTGTGTCCCTGAGCTCAATCCCTAAGATGGCAGCCTTTTACACCGCAGGGTTATAACCCTCTATTTTGCTTGTTGGAGATTTGATCTGCTCAAATTATCTATCTGGTGCCTGTCTTTCACTCCTGGAGTGACTATTACAGAACTAAGCTAACTCTAAATTTTCTAAGCCTATAACCACCTCTCAGTGAGGTGAGGTCCCAGGAAAGACCCTGAACACGTGTGCTATCCTATTTATATTGGAGTACACTGCCACCTAGAAAAACTAGAAAAGGATATAGTTTTCACACACAGAACTAGGACCACCTTTAGGTGTCTGAAACTAAAGAAAACACTGAATTATTGGGATGACGATTACTGATACTCTATGGGGCCGATTTATGATTGCTACAGACTTTCAGCTCGAGTAATCCTAAGGGAAACCCCAAGTTTCTCATCTTGTTCATTGAGGTACATTTCCTTGATCAGGCCTTCTTAAATAAGAAAAAAACACTGCAGATAGCAATCTTATTCCCACATGAAAATACATATACAGCTGCATAGTGTAGCTAAATATACTTTTTAAAAGCAGTGAAGTACACAGAGCACAGAAAGAAACCTACATTTACCCTAGACCATAAGCCTTTGTACTGTGCAAGACCCCATATAGAGTAAGCCATTAGCTGAGAAGGGAAATGCCAGTACTGAATTCACATACACCTTGTACCAGAGATCCTAAAAAAGAATTTGCCAACCCCCATGCAGACAACCACTTGTGTAACAGGCCTTCTTGACCCATAAGCCATAATACAGAATATTTATCATGCAAGAGAACTTAGAGGTTAGGGTTAACATTTTCTAAGTTCAAAAATGTGCCACAAGCTGGCAGGATTTACCTTGAGTGTCCCACAGTCCACGTGTAGCCAATCCACAGACAGACTGGTATACTGCAGTCCTTAATATTATTGTTCACCCCCTGACCTTAGAACACCTTTTCCAAGGCTAAAAAAAAACTTGCTTCCAAAAAACTTAAGTAGAAGGACAATAAGACTCCAAATTTGAGGTGAGGTTTGGCTTCTAAAGCTGTGGGCAGGGTCCTTTTGATGGGAACAGTGGGTCAGAGCTATGTATATAGGTTTATTTATTTTTATATTATTTTATAGTATCTATATTAGATAATATCATGCATGTTACGTATGGCTTAACTGAATAGTGTTCATATTGCAAAATAATATTTTCATTGGGGAGAAATAAGTAATGCGTAAAAGAACTAACAGCTGGATATAGAGCCAAGCATGACAAAGCTTGAAAATAAAGTCTTATTTCCTCTTATCAGGGCTTGTGACAACAATAAGAGATAAATACACTGAGAAACAGAGACCTTTAATATCTTGCTTGCAGGAAGAGAGGGAGCATAAGAAGCAAAGGCTGTTGCAGCACAGAGCTGCAGGGAGGCTGATAAACAAAAACATAAAAAGATCCACAGGCCTATGCATGAGAATTTCAGTAACAGACTACAGCTTTCATCATTGCCGAATAACAAAGTGGAATTGTGAAATTTTTAAGCCAAAAATGGGAATAATATGACTGTTGTTTTAGTATTTATATTACAAAACAATGCATCTGTCAAGCGTATTACAGATGACAATTCGACAAGTCGTAAAATTACCAACAAAAATATAAAGTCCTAGAGGATGGCTTAAATAATGTGCCAAATAGGCTGAATCTCTTATAATTGGCAGCCACTAAATTTGTGACATTAGATGAGAGTGGGGTGCATAGCCCCAGAAAAGTCCATAAAAGCCGCTCCGCAAATACTCGTTTCATTTATTGAGCAATAAAGAAGCTGCTTGGTATAGTGTTGTATAGTAATTGCAAAGGTGCTGGCAATCTCTGTCCTTCACACTAAAAGGCAAATGACATTCAAAAAACAGAATTTCCGTTTTAAGCTGTCACATTAACTAGAGCAGAGGATCTTAAACTGTGGAGTTGTTGAGTGGGAATTTAGCTTAAACGAGAAGGTCTCAGTAAGGACCACAGACCATTCCTCTTCCTGTTTCCTGCAGTTACCACCTGGTCAGGAGGTGGTGGTAATTCCAGATTTTCCCTGTGTCAGTAGGCCCAGGAGTGCTCAATACGGAAGGCAGGAAAGACTGACTGTCACTGAGCATAACTACAGGGAAGTGTAAGGAGTGCATTTTGACAGGATACCTCCTATAAAAGTGGTTTTGTGCACATCTGACTGAGGGGCACAAGCAAGTTGCTTCCTCTGTGGAACAGTATGGTTTGATAATCCAGCACAGTAAAAAGCAACAGGAAATTAAGAATCCATGCCCTTATCCTTTCCTGCTTAGATTATTGCTATCTCCTACTAACCAGCCTCCAAGACTTCCACCTCTCTCCTCTGCAATCAGTCTTAAACTCTGCTGCCAGGATCCTCCTGCTCTCTCCTAAGACGGAACCTGTTCAGCCTCACTTATTCTTTATATCTACAAAATCGTTCTGTTAACGTTTTAAGCCCTTCTCTCCTCTGCTCCTCACTACATTTCTTCACTGGTCTCCCTGCACGTTCCTGGTCGTCTCCTCCGCTCCACTCAGAGCCTCCATCTTTTTACACCATCCACACCCACTGCGCTCCCGTCTTAAACCTTTCTATCTTGCTGCTCCTTACCTCTGGAACTCTATCTATGCAAATGCCCATACCTGTTGAACTCTTACCTTCTAATTTGTGCCTGTATGTTACCCAACCACTTATACTGTAAGCTCTACCGAGGCAGGGACCTCCTTCCTACTGTGTCTCATACCACATATTTATTGTATTTAATATAATACTTGTCCTCCCTGTGTGTAAAGCAAGGATGGAAAGTTTAGGTAGGTGCAATATCTTTCAGGAAAGGTTGTGAAGGTACATTGCCTTGATACCATCAACATAGGCATACATGTATAGGTGTTATGTGGATATAGTGGTGAGTACTTTGGTTAGCATTTTTGCTCACATTGCTTGAGTCTTGTTTTTGGTGTTTTTGACTGTTTCTGTATGAGAGCTCTATGTTTGCATTGCACCGGGTGATCTGATTGCTCTCACAGTCCAGACATACTAGAAGGTTAATTGATTTCTGATGCAACTGACCCTTCTGTTTGTGAACTTGTGGCAGGAATATTAGATTGCATGCTCCACTGATGTGAATTATTTATCATTTGCTGTTAACTGGTATGTAACATAAATAATATTTTGGATAAGTATATACATCGTTGCTATCACTGAAATACAAAAAGCATTTGTTGGTACTAGAAAAATTTTCAACAGGCATGAATATTCCTCCTCTGCCCAGATCTGGCCAGAATAGAAAAAAACAGGTCTAATGAAAATCCTGCTTTGCTTAAATCTGATAATAGTTACATACTAATAGTAGTGTTACCACCATCAATGATCCTGGGCTTCCAGAATTCCTTCAGTTAAGAATGAAGGTCTTAAAGGAGAAGGAAAGTCATTTTAGCATTTTACTGCCAATAGATTTGTCACATTAGTTCCACCTAGAATGCTATATTTATTCTGCAGAAAACATTATCATACCTAGTAAAGAGCCCTAGAAACTTTCTGCCATTTTAAGTAGCTTCCTGCTGCAGTTCTAGCCATTTGTAGCTCAGATCACACATTCCTAAGGGAGGGGGGAGTGAGTTCTTAGCATTCTTGTGGGAGGGGGAGCAGGAGAGTGGAGAGAACTGGGCAGACTCTGGCCTTGGGAATGAAGGGCTTTTCTAAGAGAGGAATTCAGATACCCTAAGAACATGTTTACAAAAAGGAGCCAAGAAATCCTGTGTTTATTTTGGGGACTTTGTGCAGCTTTTCTGTGAGTGCTTATGGCTGTATTTACATAGACCTTTCTGATAAAGCTTACTTAGTTTTTACTTTTCCTTCTCCTTCACTGGTTCTACATATGCTAACTGGAGAACTCTGCATTACACAGATGATCCCCAATAAGAGCAAAACCGGTCTGCATTTGGGAATCTGATCAGCATACCACCCTGCCTGTGCTCTAAAATCAGCAGGCAAGGCTCAGTCTACAGGGTATTCCATGTAAATGGAAATTTTAGAAGTGATCCTGGGCTTCCTTCCCAGAATCCCTTCTACCATGTTATATAAGTAATTCTGTCCTGGCCCTTGCTCTTTCCTGATCCTGGTTTTAGCTTTCTTTTAACCTTTTTTAGCCTAGAAACAGTGTATGTTTGGGCAGTAATGAGTGTACTGTAATGCTTTTTAGACCACAGTTTGAGTTTAAAAAATATATTATATTGTTATATTACCACATGGCTATGCAAAGTTTTGTAGGCCCGCCCCTCTTTTCTTTCCTTTATTTTCTGTTGCCCCTATTCCTATCAGATTTCTTAGTGCAAAATGGTTCAACACATACAATAATAAAATCCTTGCAATGCATGACCAAATAAGCATGTTGTATTTATGTCATAGTTATGTGTGTCTATAGTGCAAGCTTTGTGGAAACATAAAGAAGCATTTTTATCAGCTACACGTGGCCATAAATATAAACCATCTGAATCCAATTACTTGCTCCTTGTCACTTTATATCTTTTATTATCTGGCTGCTATCATAAAGAACTGGGAATGGGCATTGCTGTTTGTTCTTGGAATTATGTGTTATCACTTTCATACAAAAGGGAGACCAAGAAAATGTGTTTAATTAAGTATGAATAATTGCAAGGGAGCCCTGCAAATTGTATTCACTATTTTATCCTTTGCCAAAATGTCAAAAGAAATCTATAAAACGGTCTCTATGTAATATTATTACTTCACTCATCTAAATCCGAGTAGCTTCATGCAAATGTTCTTCTTATTACTTACTGCTGAAGCCTATGAATTTTTATGCTTTGTCCATAAGAACCCTCAAGGGAAGAAATGGTTGGATTTCCAGATAATAGGATGCCTTTATGATAGAGTGAGTTTCTAAAATGAATCCAACAAGAAAATACAATAGGAGACCACAACAGGGCAAATGTATCAAATATCAAACTAGGTAAGCATGAAGGATTGTCAGCAGTTCAATATTTTCCCCATTTATAAAAACTTTTCTGACTAGCAAGGACAAATTCCTGGCAGTCAGGGAGGTTTGTGAGGAATTGAAGCATTTATCACATCTGATATGTGTCAACAGAATGTGTTTGACTGCTTTGGGTGGTCCATATCCTTGCTCCCTTATGTGAATTGAATATGGGATAAAATGACATGTTCAGTAGGGTTTTCCAGATAAGATTTCTTTTTATGTAATTTGAATAACTATAACTTAAGTCTTAAAACTTGAAATAAAGTTTGCATTATTATTAGCGTATAGACAATCTGTCCTGTCTCACTTCACTGAAAAACTAGCAAAACTGATGAAAAAAGGCAAGTGGCGAAAAATGTATGAAATGCAGCTGCCGCACAATGTTTTTGACTTGGGCAACTTTTTTGATGCCACATTGCCAAGAGTACAACCACAGGCTGACATAAGGGTCACCTGATGTGCTATATAAAATCAAATTATTCATTAACTAATAAGAAAAATGCACCCTGTTGTTGTATCTCATTTAAGACCACAAGCACCCAATTTCAACACTTTCATATATGAATATGCCCTTTCAGAGACAATATATATATATATATACAGTATGTATAAAGGTGTCAGAAATGTTAAAACCCAGTGTTTTACTGCTACTAGAGGAATTAGTTAGAATTTGCTTCATTTAACAACCTTTTATAGCTGTAGTGTGATAAGAACCCTAGGAATACCTTTCTTTACATTGTCTTAGAGTGTTCCTAGTTCTGACCTTTCTAAGAGTACATTTGTAAATGAATACCACACAGCTTGGCTGAAATCGATTTCCCCTGAATTATGCATGTCTCATAACAGTATTTAAAACTCTAGTTCTGGTAACCATTGCAAAGTTTAATTCCTCTAGTGTTTGCAAAATACTGTAAGCAATTGTTTGTTGTGAATAAATAAAATTGACTTATTTCATGTTTTTATGGAAGATCATGCTAAATAAATGCGAGGTATAAAGGCTAAATAGTTATAAGGCATGTCTGCAATAAATGTAAATAAAAAATAATTTTAATCCCAAGGAAGCTTCTACGCTCCCAAAATTAGTAGGATATCTGCTGCACAAAACCCTCTTCTTGACTTCACTGCAATGCTTTCAATATTGTTTTGGACAAGCCTGAAAAATGTGGTTGCTTTGGTGATAAAATCTGTATATTGTTCAGAATTGTGCTATATGGAAATACCAATACTAGGATTGTTTTAATTCTGTATTGAAATTTGAAGCTATAGTATTGCTCTAACAGAACGGGAGCAAGGTGCTAGTGGTCTAGTGGTGGTCTAGTACTTTTGCTGCCCCGGGTAACGCAATGGGTTCTGCTGCCTGAATCAAGAATCTCATCTTGCCTCATAGCAGCAGTACCCCTAAAAAAAGTAGTAAAAAAGTATACATACAGCAATTACTGTTTATCTAACAAGTTCATGATTTAAGTTTTGGGCATAAGTGGGAGAAGTTAAAACAGTTTATGCCTTCTGTAAAGTCCTAGGGCAGGACATTGCATAAATATTCATGCTATATACACGTGCAAACACACAGGCAATGATTCCTGAGGGATTTACTTTTTTCCCAGGATGTTCACATATAAGAACAAATGGAATATCATTAGCCAGTTGTAATTCTTTAGAATCACTAATTCCATCCTTTATCCAGCTATGCATAAATTAGCTTATTTCACAATAATTTCAATGATTGGGTCTTAAATGCTGAATCTGCAGTATATGGTAACAGTCCATGGGTAAAAAAGGGGTTATTATTGTGTTTTTAATTGTATTATCAGAAACTAGGTGCAGGTATGAGTTGATGATCAATGGGTATTCAATCATATTAGGCTTGGCCTGTTGTCAAATGGGGTATTAAATGATACTTTATATATATATACAGTATATATATATATATCTCACCGAAAGTACTGCGCACTCCTTTAATGTCCACTTCAATTTATTACATTATAAAAATACATCACATCGACGTTTCGGTCCTGGTCTGGGACCTTAATCAAGATGTTACACACAATAAAACACACATATAAGGAACTCCACCCTTTATAGGTAACAAAAGCCCCACCCACACAGGTGAGCACCAGTGAACGTGCCCCAGGGCCGGAACTAGGGGTAGGCAGAAGAGGCAGCTGCCTAGGGCGCAAACACTGGGGGGCGCCAGGCAGGAACCTCTCCTGCCTACCCCTAGCTCCTTTTTCATTGCCCCCGCTGCTTGTCAATATGCGGTGCGGGCAATGAACTATCACGTAGCCACCGTCCCCCCTCCCCCGGAACTGCGCATGCACGCTGAAACGCGAGGGGGGGCAGAAGGTGCAGGGGCGAGGTGGCCGACCCGGTTGCCTAGGGCGCCCGGTCGGCTTGGCCCGCCCCTGACGTGCCCCATCAGGCTAAACCAAAAAATATTTGGCGCCATAGCGTGTGACGTCTTCGCGCCGGCGTCCTTGCGCCCACGTGGAGCCCTGGGCGCCGCCATCTTGGATTCGCCGCGCCGGGAAGGAGGACGCCGCCGCACACCAGGAGCAGGTAGGGAGCGGCGACGATTCGTGACAGTCAGGGCTTGATGCTACACAATACAAAATTGCATCACTCTCTATCTTACAGGTAAGTAGCAATTCAGGGAACAATATTCATTAAGACCTTTCGGGGACAAGGTCTCCAATTTCTTTATCCTAAAGGATTCCCGCTGCAATAACAACCGTGACCGATCACCACCCCTTTTAGGCATAGGTATATGGTCAATGGCAATGTATTTAAAGGTTGGTAGTTGGTGACCTACTTCCAAAAAGTGCTTAGCCACCGGTTTAGAGGACTTATTGTCCTGTTAAGCAGTATTGATAGCTGATCTGTGCGCATCCATTCCTAACCTCAGAATCAAGTCAGTCTTGCCTACATATGACAATCTGCATAGGCAGGTTATCAAGTATATCACGTGTGTAGTGGTAAATGCGATATGATGCCTAATCTTATATCTCTGTCCAGTCCTCGGACAGGTGGGTGTATTTTTTGGTTTAGCTTGATGGGGCACGTTCACTGGTGCTCACCTGTGTGGGTGGGGCTTTTGTTACCTATAAAGGGTGGAGTTCCTTATATGTGCGTTTTATTGTGTGTAACATCTTGACCAGACCAGGACCGAAACGTCGATGTGATGTATTTTTATAATGTAATAAAATAAAATGGACATTAATGGAGTGCGCAGTACTTTCGGTGAGAGATATCTAAATACAACCATATGCAGCACCCAACCATGTGAGTAAGACTTTTGATGTTTAAAGGGAGTGCAGACAATTTGATATACTATATATATATATAGTCTTGCAAAGAATCGGCACTCACCAGTATCGGGCACAGGCTGGGTGCTGAGAAAAATAATACATCAAACTCAACAGTAGAAAGCACTCACAGCTTTGAGTGCTTTCTACTGTTGAGTTTGATATATATATATATATATATATATATATTATATATATATATATGTAGAATTATGGTGAATTTTTTTCTCTCGACTCAACTGTGTCCAAAGCACTAAAAGCACTAGTAAATTGGTACCAGCATATTTGTTGCCTTGCATTAAGCACAGTTCTGCTGGACAAATTTAGGGTATGGTGTCCCTATAATCAAAGAAACAAGCGGCAAACTGTTACATTGAAATATGTTTGTAATTCACTGAGGCTGCAACTCTTCCTACAAAATAGATGTAAAAATTGGTGTGCTATGTTCTGTAACCCACCATTTAGCATCATTTTCCTAACTAAAAAGGCTTCTCCTAAATCTCCAGTGCGTCTGAATTAATAATGAATACATAATAAAGCAGCACGCCAAATCCTTGCCTTCTGATACCCAGTAATTTATGCCATTACTATTAGTCAGAATAGCATTTACAATTATACAGC
Organism: Xenopus tropicalis; assembly: GCF_000004195.4. Lineage (NCBI taxonomy): Eukaryota > Metazoa > Chordata > Amphibia > Anura > Pipidae > Xenopus > Xenopus tropicalis. The sequence continues at coordinate 86,826,842 of NC_030681.2, forward strand.
AGTCTTGACCTTTTAACACACCTGTTATCCTCCCAAAAAAATAGATTTTTATCATCTGTGTTCAGAGGACTTACTGAGGAGTAAAATGCACCTGCCGTTTAGCCAATAAATAATTTTAAAAAAGGCCAGAAAGATGCTAGCTCCCTTGCACACTGATGGCTTTTACCTGCTGCTGCAAAATCTCATCGGGTTAGTTTAAAATATGTTCTCTCCTCAGAGGCAATATAGCTTGTATACTGTCACTGATGAGTTATTGCCAGCTGAGTCCTGCTCCACTGAAGCAAGAGTACAAATCACACAAATGTTGTTAGATAGAATAACCTTTAAATGGACATATATAATGCTTCCTGCTCCTGGGTAGGTGTATTTTCTACTTCTCCCAAATACAGATTTTTATTGCCCATTTAACTCATCTCTTTTAAGCAAGAGAGTCATATATTGTCAGTTGCAGAAGGCTGTTGATAGTTCTACAGTATTTGATATTAGTACTGAAAGGTTAGGTTTGGAAAATAAAAAATATGAAGTATCGTATTCAAAACAAATATCTGGGTATAAAAAAGGGTTGCTATCTTTAGAACTAAACCAAACATATGCATGCAAATTGAAATTTGTATGTGAAGTCATTTGCACATGGATAGAAAACTGGCTACAGGATCAGGTACAGAGGGTGGTTATTAATGGTACATTCTCTACTTGTTCTGTACACTTATCAGTGTTTGCAGATGACACAAAACTCTGCAGACCAGTCAATTCTATCCAGGATGTGGCTTCCTTGCAGCAGGATCTTGACCAACTGGCAATCTGGGCGGCTAAGAGGCAGATGAGATTTAATGTGGATAAATGTAAAGTCATGCACCTTGGATGTGAAAATATGCAAGCCAATTATACCCTTAATGGGACTGCACTAGGCAAATCCATAATGGAGAAGGACCTTGGAGTCCTTGTAGATAATAAACTTGGCTGTAGCAAGCAATGCCAGGCAGCAGCTGCAAGGGCAAACAAGGTTTTGAGCTGTATTAAAAGGGGTATAGATTCACGGGAGGAGGGGGTTATTCTTCCCCTTTACAGAGCGCTGGTAAGCCCCCATCTAGAATTTGCTGTTCAGTTTTGGTCTCCAGTGCCCAAATGGGACATTATTGAATTAGAGAGGGTCCAGAGAAGGGCAACTAAGCTGGTAAAGGGCATGGGAAGTCTGAGTTATGAAGAAAGACTGGCCAAGTTGGGTCTGTTTGCCTTGGAGAAGAGGCGCTTAAGAGGTGACATGATAACTATGTATAAATATATAAGGGGATCATATAATAACCTTTCTAATGTTTTATTTACCAGTAGGTCCTTCCAACGGACACGAGGGCACCCACTCTGTTTAGAAGAAGGGAGGTTCCGGTTAAAAATTCGGAAAAGATTTTTTACAGTGAGAGTTGTGAAGTTGTGGAATTCCCTCCCCGCATCAGTTGTACTGGCTGATACATTATATAGCTTTAAGAAGGGGTTGGATGGCTTTTTAGCAAGTGAGGGAATACAGGGTTATGGGATATACAGTAGCTCTCAGTACAAGTGAGGGAATACAGGGGTATGGGAGATAGCTCTCAGTACAAGTGAGGGAATACAGGGGTATGGGAGATAGCTCTCAGTACAAGTGAGGGAATACAGGGTTATAGGAGATAGCTCTTAGTACAAGTTGATCCGGGGACTGGTCCGAATACCATCTTGGAGTCAGGAAGGAATTTTTTCCCCGCTAAGGCAAATTAGAGAGGCTGCAGATGGGATTTTTTGCCTTCCTCTGGATCAACTAGCAGTTAGGCAGGCTATATTTAGGCAATATTGACTTACAACTTTTTTAAACCTAACGTACTATGAAATAAGCATGCAGCGGGTTGTATAAAGCCAAGAGCATTAGTTAGTGGTTTTAACATAAGAAAATGAGAATAGAAGGAATATTTCAGGTTAATTAGTGTTTTGTGCTCGGTGGTTTGGGCATTGGCAAAGAAATGTGATCACTATAGTTTGTTTTGTCTTAAAGCTTCAGTAAATATAAAGAAAACAACATTTTAGGGTTAGTGCCTACTTTTGTTCAGCGACTTGTAATATTGATTTATTGATTGACTCCATTGTCTGAACATAAACAGGCTGCATCCTCCCTCTGAAAAAAAATTGAAAGCGTTATCCATCCCCCTCTGCTTATTTTGACATTTTATATATTATTGTTTCCCAGATACAGACCTGAGTACCATAACACTCAATACAGAATTGGTAGTGCCCATCGGGTACTGTCACACTCATGTTTGGTATTGTCACTCCTAAAATCCATTCCAACCAATAGGCATAAAAGCAGTTTTTTAAACTGATTTTTTCCAGCATTCATCTTACTAGGAATCCTTTAGTGGCATCACAGTTAAAGCCTATAGGAAAATTCTAGCAACAAATTATAAATACCAAGCAATGTTAAAATTACCAAGGAATATTTTTTTAGTACCAGATTATCCAGTAGAAATGTAAAATGTTGATAATTCTGCCCATGCAGTATAGCTGTCATTGTCCTGATAAGACTGTAGTAATTAAAAAGAATTTAAGGATAAATAAGCCTTTTACTTCTTGGGATTGTGACTTGCTGCTTTTTTCTGTACTATTTAGCTTTTACGGGTAATTTACACAAATAAACAAGAAAACAAAGACAGTAAAACATACTAGAATGTTTTTGTGTAGGAGGAAACCAGATAACCTAGAGGCAACCCACACAAACACAAGTGAAGCATACAAATTCAATGCAGGTTTGGCCTTGCAGTAATGCTTACGAGGATTCAGCCACAGTGCTGTTCATTTGCTGTATAGGTATTAATAAACAAAAGTGTACTCCATGCATAGCAAGCTCTTGATGGATGATGTCAGACAGGGTCAGACTGGGGTGTGTGCGGCCCACTGACTGCCACCCCAAGGGCTCCTGCCCCCCTTTCCCCAGCTTGCACGATTGGGGGAGGGAGGTCAGCAGGGAGTGCCAATGTGTCCTAGCGGGGATCAAGTCTGGGTCAGCAGGGCCCACCGGGTGTTTTCCCGATGTCCTGCCGGCCCAGTCCAACCCTGGTTTCAGAGGAACTGCAAAAGGAACTTGCTATCAGTAACAATACTGAAATGTGTCCAGCTGTCAGTTTTAGGGAGAAGCAGAGGAGATGCTAATTAGTCAAATACTCCAACATCAGCAGGTCAGAGGTTGTAAAGACAGGATGAATAATAAAGAGTTGTTTTAATAAAGGCAGGATTAGTGCATGCCTTACTGAATAATTAATATTTCCAAGTAATGGGAACATTTGAATAAAACAGGTTAAAGGTTTGATTGGTGGGGAAGTGGCCTTAACCATGTCCTGTAAGGGGACAGAATGGTGAGGAGAGTCAAACAGGAATTAAAAATTAAAATTAGGAAACTGGTTAAAAAGAAACAAACACTCATTTCTTATTTAACCCTTCTTGTTTTTATTGTGCTTGACAGTTTATTTATGTGAAGTCATAATATGGCCATGACATAGCAATCCCAGTAACCTATGAAGCATTAGCAATCTTCTAATAATAATAATGCTAATAATAATAATCTGCTAATAATGCTCTGTGTTTTATTATTCTCTAATCTTGCCTTTCATTATCACCTGTTTATTCTCATGCATTCCGACCTCACCTATAATGTTTTAATAATGAGAACCCCAATACCATTTGCCTTTGTTTGTATGCTTTCATGTACCAATTAATATATGCAGAACCAGTCAATAAGGTGCTTCTTTATAATCAGTGCATAATCAGATGACTGCATATAAAGCAAAAAATTCAAGATAAACAGCTGATATTGCTGTGTGCAGGGGTGTGAAGTAGAATTGAAGGAATAAGAGGAATTTTTCTGCTGAGAAGAAGTGAAGAGACAGCACGGCACCGCTGAAATACATCACTGAGGAAAACAGATTAGTTCCTGACAAAATGATCCTTGCACTGGTAATAAAACTGCAAACATGCATGTAATGTATCAGCCAGATGATATTAGAGGTAAAGCCTAGTAGATTGTCTTTCCATTCCTTGCTCAATATATTACATATGCTTGATGCACAGGGAGCTCTGATACATTATCATCTTTTAACACTTCTGTTTCCAGAAAAGAAATAGCAATTTGCACTGCATACAGGATTCTAATAGGCAGTACTACATGCATAATGTCAATACTATTAGAAAAAGAAAGTACATGTAAATACAGACCTAATCCTGCAGCACATGTTGAAGTAGGCAAAGCCAGAAGTGCCATATTTTATTACACTACTACTATCTATTCTTTTGGGAAGGCTTTCCACTAGATTTTGGAACATTGTTGGTGGAATTAGTCTCTATTCAGCTACAAGAGCATTGGTGAGGTTAAGCACTTGAGTTCCAATTCATTCCATAGGTGTTCAGTTGGATTGATGTCAGGGCACTGTACAGGTCAAGTTCTTCCAGTGCTCAGCAAACCCATCTTGAATAGACCTTGCTTTGTGCGTGGAGGTATAATTGTGTTGAAAGTGCTGGCTTATACAAACTGTTACCACAAAGTTTAAAGCATGGAATTGTCAAGAATTCTTGATTTAATAAAATTCTGTAGATGTTAGACTTTGTTCTAATGGAATCAGGAGTACATACCATGGCAATTTTTTTCCTCTCAACCAAACTTTGCCATTTGCATTATACATTCAGGTAGGTAGTGTTGTACTGGCAACTTTCTAACACTAAACTTTTTAATCAGATGCAAGGTGGCAAAATGCCATTACTCAGGGCCTCGGTGTCAGTGCCCTTTACACATCACCAGTCACTTGGCTTTGTATTAAACATTGTGATGATAGGTTTGTTTGCTTCTGATAAACTTTCTAAAGATATCATTCTTGTGCTGACATTGCTTCTGTGGACAGTTAGGGACTCAGCAGCAGTGAGTTTTACAACTGAGGGCACACGTTATTTTAGAATTAACTGTCTGAGTCATTTTGGCTGAAAATGCACCAGTAAGCAGTGAAAAAATGGTAATACCTCCTATGCTCTTCCTTAGCAATGATCTAGAAATGTGTGGCAAGGTAGTAGCCCTTAAGGAAAACATTTGTTACATAACAAGCAGCAGTTCTTTACAATTAAAAATGGTTGTATAGTTTATGCCTGAAAAATGTTCAGAACAAGCTGATTAGCTTGATGGTGTTATTCTGAAAAATGTTTATATTATATCTCTTGTAACTGAACTTGCCAACCACCAGTTCTGTAACCATCACCTTTCGCAATGCTATAATGTGAAAAATAACACAAATATATACTGTAATCTTCACACCTTAAAATCAGACTGTTACAAAAACAGAAAATAAGAGACTATTGAAATTATTATGCAGTGTCCTTAAACTAAATCTTTACTTTAACAAACTAAAATAAGTGATACAAAGCAATGTTTACATTATTGGCTTGTCCTGCTGGTGGACGATTGTGCTGCTAAGCACAATGGTCAGGTTTGTTTTAGCCCAGTGACACTAAATAATATATCTAGAGTCTGGTTTGAACATTTGATAAAGGCTGGACCTTTATATAATCATGAACTGTAAATGTTAGACAACCATTACATTGCTGCAAGGGTCAGTTTTCTAAATGTTTCATCAAGGTATTAGAACTACAGACCTCAAGGGCCTTTAAAGATTACAATTTAAATACATATATGGCATTTGGATATAGATTTTGCAGTGGACGGTATATAATGACACTGAAAAACTCCTGTGTATGTACCCTCAAATATGCAAAGTTAATGTACAAAATATTAAACAATATATTGATTATTCTTAATAAGATCCTGACAATTTAATATAGTATAAAAAGTATGTGTACATTACAAAATGTGTTTATCAATTATAATGTTGGCTTTCAGTTAATGTCACATTAACACAACCCTTTTTTGTTTAATCAAGCAGACCTCGGAATCTCCACAAATTCCCTTGATTACTTTGGATGTCATTTCATAGCCCCTCCCCTCCTTCCTTTCTCTGCTCCTACCAAGGTTGTTAGTCCTTAAGGACACAGTACCCCACATCCTCATTGGTCAGGGATATAGAAACCTCAGGCATAGTCGCTCAGGGTCTTCCCCATACTGAGTTGCATGTATGTACTACATATTTGTCATGTAAGGTTTTCTCAAATTTGAAGACTTTGTTAAGAATTTAGTCTCTGCATGTTCTCTGTCAGGCTGATAATCAGCTACTATGGTGCCAGCTTGTTAATACTAAATAACAAAAGAAACCCCCACAAAACCATGGAAGGAAGCAAAGTGTAGCACATGAGCTAAAGAGAATCTGCATAGTCATACAGACTGGGTTGGTGTCAGAATTGGTACAAAGCCATAGGCAGAATCTAAGTCCAAGACATTAACAAAAGTCAGTACAGGTAGAGCACAAGTCAAGTCAGAAAGCAGACCAGAGTCAAAACATGGCAGAACCAGAAGCCAAAAACTGGTCAGCAACAGGAACAAAACTGTAAAAAAAGGGGGAACAGGAACAAGCTCGGACAATAAAAAGGGTAGGAGCCCTATATATAGGTAATTAGAAGGGAGTTTATCTGTAGAGCACTGCTCACTATCAGTATCTAATTCTAAATATTAGAATAAATTCAAGTTTGCTAACAATATTTACGTTTGTGCATACTGAAAAGCCATTTCATCTGTTCAGATTTTATCACTCTGGTATAGATATACAGATATACCACTCCAATAAAATAAACCCAAGGAAACAAAGTCATAATTTAGTGCCACTCTGTTAGAAAACATTCATTCACTATTTGATAAATGGGGGGAACTATACAAGCACTAAGAAACTCTCCTCATGCAGCAATGAAATTCTTTTGCAAAGATACAGATCTCTATATAGGATTAATAACATGGTCAAGTCATGCACCTATTACCATACAAATAGGTAAGGAAATAACACTAGAAGGAGCAGGTCAGTGGAAGTGAAATTATTCATTGTCTGCTATGCTAGATTAAGCTTGAGCTTGTACACAAATTGAAAGCTACTATAAAGAAATTAGCAAATCTGAATGTATTAAAAAATGTCTTTTGTTTAACATAACACAAAGCAAAGAAAATTATCCATATAACATTAAAAACAATAATTCAAAAATAAGCAATATTATTCAGGGTGCTCAGGGCATAGGCTTTGGTCTTTTCACAATATGGAGCAGCATGGTTCCCTTAAAATCCAACTCCAGGGTAGAATACACAGGAGAGTGTAAAACTGAAGTACTACATGAATTCCTTGATATCCACTTCTCACTGTATATACTAATGAGTGATTTGAGATGCATTTGTTGAGCTTTTTATGAAGTATCAAAAACATGTGAATTATTATTACTATGACTAATATAGTACCAATATACTGCAGGGTTTTTATAAGACATTATACATGATTCAGTGCCCCAGTGGAACTTACAAAGTACAATCTATGGTATGTTTCACCTTCACACTCACTACGATATTGCTATAGGCAACATCACCGGTGATGTTAGTCTCCAGTGTTAATTTATACACCCCTTAGAGTATGGAAAGAAACAGAAGGACAAAGAAGAAACCCAGGCAAGCCCATGTAGAACATTCAAAACCTTACAAATACCTGGCTAGCGATGAACCTAGGACTCTAGTGCTGCAAGGCAGAAGTGCCAAAAATTGCACCACTATGCTGCCCACAATGCTGCCCACAATGCTGCCAATGCCAAAATGTTGCATAGGTTACTTTGTACTTAACATGGCCATCCTAAAGGCTCCCAATGTGAAGGTCACGTTTATCTACTAGAGAAAGGATTCCAGCAGAGAATAAAGGATTCAGGATTCAATTCAGGGTTCAAGCACTTCTGTATTTATTCAAATCTTAATAGTTCAGCTAAACCTTTTAAAGGAAAGGTTAAAATTAAGTAAGCTTTCAGAAAGGTCTATGTAGATACACCAATAAACACTCACAGTAATGCTGCTCTGAGTCCTCCTTTAAAAGAAACGCTGAATTTTTTTCCTTCTATTATGTACACATGAGCTTCTGTGTCAGACTTCCTTGTCTCAGCTTAAACGTCCAGGGCACAAGCTTAAACCTGTGCAGCTTTTTCCTTTCTCCCCATTGCCTGTCCCTCCTCATTTCTCCCTCTACCCTCCCTGCTGTAATCTGAGCCCAGAGCTACCAGGCAGCAGCATGTAGGCAGGAAAGTAATGTCAGACCAAGCTATAATGGCAGCTGCTTTCTTAAACAAACAAAGGGAACTTTTAGGGCCATTTACTCAGTTATGGTAAAGCTTTTTACATAACAAATATTGCATTTTAGCTTGCACTATTGTGGAAAAACTATTGGCAAAAAACTGCCTTAGTAGCTTTCCTTCTCCTTTAAGTCATATGAGGTGTGAATAAGAAACATTTTTTCCAGATCATTTCCCTTTTAGAAAATGATTATTTTGCACACAGATTTCCCATTGTTGCTCAGATTTGAATATTTGAAAATGAAGTTTCTGTAGCAGGTTTGTCTAACAGTCCTCTGGGCACATACGCAGCACAGCACAACCTGCCATCAAGTAAAAGACAACCTAGGACAGCAATAGAAATGTTTAAAAAGTCTGACCATGTATATATATGTATATACTGAATATCAGTGTCTTTTATAAATACTTTATATACACAGGTTGCTTGAGGTTTTAATATCTTTGTATCAATTCCTTGTTCCAGTCCACCTGCTGCCTGCAGCAAACCCCATCTGTATACAAGACTCAAATAGTGCCTCTGTCTATAGCTGCATGCAAATAATTGTTGATATAATTGAGAGTTCCTTTGTGTTTTCAGAGGAAGGGAGAGTTTCATAACCTACTTGTATTCAGAATTAAATATATTACTTTTTTAAATGTTAACATCCTACAAAAATACAGATGAATTGTGGAACAAAGCTAGCTGGCTTGCTAAAGAGGTGTTCTTTAGGATCCGCATTAACATAAAGCTGTCTGTTGGCAATGAAGAGTAAAAAGATTTGGTGAGGCAGTCTATAACTCCTGCGACAGCATCTGCATAGAGGTCCACTCCATCATCTTCTCCAACCCTATCAAAATCTGACAGCAGCCCATTATTTTAGCCACTGAAAAATGACTATAGCTTTATATGACTGCGCTCAATTGTGCTTTAGCACTTAGAGGCAAGGGGAAAAAAGCCTGGAGTATTGGTTTTAGTTTCCTGTCATAGATATGATGAAATTAGCTAGGTTTAATTGAAATATACTTGAGGTATCACTTTTTTCAATGATTCCACTAACTGATGCATGATTTTAAAGCTCCAGTAACTCTGATTTCTATTCCAGAGTGAGATAAAGCTGAATGTGAATGTGTGATAAGTAAATTCATGATAATATCTGTGGAAATAAGGCATTCTATAATGCAGTTTAAAATCTGTCAGGCTATTTATAACGTTATCAGGAAGGAATTATCACTCACACATGATATAGTTCCAGTCTTTATGCATGCATTTGTATAAGGATTTGTAGACTATATTTTAATTGTACCTTTAAACAGCACAGAATGCAGATATTTTATTATAGGAGAAATATATGTTGCATATTATTTTATTTATATGATGTTATATTTTTCCCAGTATCTTTGCAAAGGGGAAGAAGCACACCAGTCTGTCGGCAATGCCTTTAAATCATTTATTTGCAGAAATGGACAAGCAGCACAAGCTTTCGGGGGTGACCCCTTCTTCAGGTGAAATTGAAGAAGTGTATTGCACCTGAAGAAGGGGTCACCCCCGAAAGCTTGTCCTGCTTGTCCATTTCTGCAAATAAATGATTTAAAGGCATTGCCGACAGACTGGAGTGCTTCTTCCCCTTTGCAAAGATACATAGAAAAAAGGCTTGGGAGCGGCTGTGAAAGTTAAGCACCCTCTGAGAACATGTATGTAAGTGGTGTGCTGAAGATTTTTGTTTATATTTTTCCCAGTTACACTGCTCTTTATCTGGATCATGGAATTGAGGTTGCTGATTAGGAGAAAAAGCCTTGACAAACCAGGCAAACCATCTCCATCCCATCCCAATTAGTAACAACTTCACCCACTAACTAATCCTACAAAATGTAATTTTAATTTGGTGAGATTCACTTCTGAGTTCAGATACAAAGAGTGGGAACTATTTAATGGTCCATTGCCTTAGCAAATGGCTAGTTAAAGCACTAGAGGTTCATAAAAACCATGTACCATGAATAATACCTATATTGATGCTGTTTGCATGCATTAATCAATGTAGCCATTTAGATACACAGATAAACTCAATAAGTACATTATAAACCTAAAGTGGTGATCCCCAACCAGTGACTCGTGAGCAACATGTTGCTCCCCAACCCCTTGGATGTTGCTCCCAGTGGCCTCAAAGCAGGTGATTATTTATGAATTCCTGGATTCAGTCCACATAGGGGCTATCAATAGCCAGTTACAGCCCTTATTTGGCACTCCCAGAAACATTGTTCATGCTTGTGTTGCTCCCCAACTCTTTTTACATTGAGTGTGGGGATCCCTGACCTAAAGTATAATAATTCCCTTTACATTGTGTGAAGTTAAATGCATTATTGCCTGCAAGTTTGTTTTTTGTATTCTAATCAGCCTTTTACTTGGAGTTTTATTGTATAGGGATGTGTGGGGTGTCAATTTCTAGGGCTTCAGCTGCTTAATACAATTCTATATAGGCCCCAGCAACTTAATCCAATCTTGGATTTTATCCGGCTTCTACATGATCATTTTGGAGCATTGTGTTTTATCATCCATTTTAGCAATTTTGTGGTCTATCACTTAGTTTGTCCTAAATGTGACTTTTTAAAATCTGGCACATAAAAACAATGCTGGGAACATCAAGAGATTTAAATCTCTCTTCTGGCCATATTCTCAACTAAAAAGGTAGAACACATAACCTTTGAAAGAAGGATTTCTCAGACATGGCAGCGCCCTTGGGTTGCTCAAGAAAAGCATACAGAGCATGTGTTAATCTCTAAATCTATATTGGGTGAACATAAAAAACAAGTGCCAAGTGCCTAGCCCTCAAGCTGGTATGGCTTGTTGGGAATTAAAGGTCAAATCAACCAAATATTATATAAGGTGACCATTCCTGTTGATAATTATGTTTGACACCTGCTGCCCTTGTTCTGGAAAAAAATAATTGTAATTCTGTTGTGACTGTTCCTCATTACAACACTTTGATAAAACCTAATCACGTAAAGATATTTAAGCAATTAAATACAGTTTAATTGTGCTAGGACACAGTTTCTGGCTGCAGGACTAGAATTTGTGTTGGCCAACCTGGGAGAAATCAACAACAGAATATAATAAAATTGATCCCTTTTTCAAAAGATAAAAACATGAATAACACACTAATTAATGCTTAAATACTTAGAATGCAACAAATAAAGCCAGACAAGAAATATTCATTATAAACAAGAGAAGTTAGGAAGTTTTCTATTGATTTTCTAACATACAGGATATATAAATATTTGGAAAGAATTTGCTCCTCCTAAAAGTGCTTTGTATAGAAACACAATGAACCAAGGAAAGAACCAAGCCTAATTGTATGACCAACCATTTTTTGAAATAACTAATCTTAAATTGAATATTCTGTGTTTCACAGACACCCTATCCCATCTAAGTAAATTAGGTGTGCAAGCTTCGTAACCTATTCAGTAATACAGAGCCCTGTGATCCTTTGTTGGAATGTCCAATGAGCAAATAAAATTAGATTATCAAAATGATATTGTCAAGCTGACATTGGTTTGGGTAGTTAACCAATTTATCCAGTGGGTACGTTTCTCTTCCATCCTGATAAATGGATGGAGCAGCCAGCTGCAAGAAAATACTGACCCACTGGAATGAATAAAAGCTTTTGTCACTACTGCTTTCACTGAGCTGACATTATTGGTTTCTGATGCCTCCTACAAATGTCTCTATTTTACTGAAAAATTCAACATTATCAACTAGTGGCTTGAAATTTTTACTCCTGACATATTTGATGTTATAAATATATTGCAAGGGTCTCATTTTTTTTTATTGATTTCTTATTTTTGTGTCAGGTCATAAACTGACCGCTCGTCTCCACTAAGCACATATTTCCCTTGTTATTAACAGCAAGAAACTGCAGAATAAGAGTGGATTCTATATGCATCAACAGAAATGTGGTTTTGATGATACTATATAGACAGACAGACAGTATTTGAAGCCAAGGTCAGCCTAATGGCAACAAGAAACTAAATTTGTGCCTGTTCTAGCAGAATAAAGGTGCCAGTGTTGTACCTAACAAGGGACTTTACCTTGCAAGTTGCAAATAAAACAGTTGTAACTAGGTTTTGCAAATTTTGAACAAAGCAATATACAATTATGATTTTCTACATATTTCTACCTTAGTATTATATATTATTTATCATTCATATCATTTATATAATTTATGTGGTATGATGATTAAATTAGTTGGAAACATAGGAAGGAAAAAGAGAAACTAAGAAAGCCCTTATTGCTGGAATGCACATGGGTATGATGAGATGAGCCCTCTGCAAGTTATCCAGAGTCAGTCAGACTTCTTTCATATTTGTGTTGAAGCTCAAGTCATTTGGGGTAGTGTGCTGTTAGCAATGCATCATTGTTTGCTGATAACACAATAACCCCATTCAAGGTGTGTTACCCTTGCAGCAGAACATAAATATATGCAAGGCATTTATACACTTAAGACTGATGCCACACGGGGCCTGACTCTCAGACCTAAATGTCTAAAGGGACAACGTTAGGGAAATCCTTGATGGAGAAGGACCTGGGGCACCTGTAGATAATAAACTTACTGTAGGTATAGCCAGCAATACCAGGTAGCAGTGGGAAGGGCCAGCAATGTATTATACTGTTTTAAAAGTACAGGTATAGGACCCATTATCCAGAATGCTCGGGACCAAGGGTATTCCGGATAAGGGGTCTTTCCATAATTTGGATCTCCATACCTTAAGTCTACTAAAAAATTAATAAAACATTAATTAAACTCAATAGGATTGTTTTGCATCCAATAAGGATTATTTATATCTTAGTTGGGATCAATTACAAGGTTCTGTTTTATTTCTACATAAAAAAAGGGAATCAGTTTTAAAATTCTGAATTATTTGCTTATAATGGAGTCAATGGGAGACGGGCTTTCCGTAATTCAGAGCTTTCTGGAAAACGGGTTTCCGGATAAGGGGTCCGATACCTGTACTATAAATTCACTAAATCAGAGAGGGTAATTCTCTCCCTTTACAAAACACTGGTAAAGTCCTGTCTAGAATATGCCATGCAGTTTCGGGCTTTAGTGCTCCAAAGGAATTTTATTGAAATAAAGTACAAAGAAGAGCCACTGTTGTGATAAAAGCTATAGACAGGGTCAGATGAAGGACTGGAAAAGTTGGGGTTGTTTACTCTGAGGTGTTTCAGGGGAGATATAATAACAATGTATAAATATATAATTGGACCAAACTATAAACTCTCCGATAGTTCCTAAAAACTGACACAATTGCATCCAATCTGATCAAAAGGAAGAAGGCTCCATCATAAGATGTGAAAAGGGGTTTTTACCATTTTAAGTTGTAAAACTCCCTACTGGAAGCAAATATATATGAAATAGCTTTGCTAAAGTGTTTAATGCCTGTTTACGAATGGAGAAAATACAGGGTTACTGAAATGAACTCTTTTTACAAAGCTGATTCACTAACTGGTTTCTTCCTCCTGTAAGAAAAACTGGAGAAGCTTGAGATTAACTTTTTCCCATCTTTTTCCATCATAATTGTAATGAAGGGAACCCAATTTAGTGCAACGATTTACCTTGCTGGTGTGATGGCCTAATGTGTCTCTACAAGCATGACTGCAAAAAAACTGTCATGGTCCCTGCAACCTGTATCCTAACCAGGGTAAACTTACCTAACTGTACCCAGTAAAAGTTCAATAGAGTCATAGCCTTACCGGACATGGCAGAACATGCTTACCCCTGTGCTCTTGTCTTCAAGCACAATATAGAAATGGCAAACTTTGAATAAACAAAGCAGATGAAGCTGAGGAGCAGAACTCTGCTGCAAAATGTGTTTATTAGCAATGCATGTTTCAGGCGAGCATGACAACTATTATTTGATACAAAGGGAAGTATTTAATAAAGTGGCACTACTACCCCTGTCAAAAAAAGAACTCACAGCAACAAAGGTTATTTGGGTTTGTCCCTTTTCTTAGCAGCTACAATAAATTTTCAATAAAACGTGATCTAAATGATACAAATGTAGAGGTATGACATACTAAGATTTATCTGTGCACAGTAACAAACAAATGTGAAAATAAATCTAAGTAAAATTGTTATTTAAAATGTTTTCATATTTTTTCCTAACAAGCAAAGAAAGCAATTTTGATTTTTAAAAATATTGTAAAAATATAATTTTAATAAATACCCAGTAATTCAATATTATGGCAATTGCAAACATATCATGAAACAGATAAATTGAAGGAAAAATTGTATGTTAACAATCCAATACAAAACTGCTTCATATTATTCACAAGACAAGTGATAGAAGGCACTGGAACAGTTAGTACAATAGCTCTCCTTAATGTTGATGGGTAGTTATGAATGTTAATTCAAGCATTTCTCAGCTTTCATACAGTTGGACAGCAGCACATTTAGTACTATGCAGCAGCTTTTAAAATAATTATACATAAAGATTAACTTAAATCGTTTTGGGGTGAAATGTTAAATCAACCATAGTATATCAGATTAGGACACAAACTGCAGTCCTATATATAAATTATAAATAATGCTTTTCACAAGGATTTCACGAATCCCTTCAACCCTCCATTGTCACTGCCATCATGAAAATTACAGCTGAATTACAATGAAATGAATCAATAGTGCAGGTGTCCGCCAATCTCCAAAAAGATTGTATAGCATCTTCCTGTCCATGACAGGCACACCAAGCGTGGTATCCTACATTGGACTCCTGGATTCAGACAGACCTTAACTATAATGCAAGGACTTTCATGTGCTCTCAAAGTACCTTGGGCACCAGAATTCTTAATTAATTTTGAATATAAACCGTCAGATAACAATTAAAGGGCTGATGGAGAGCTTGTTTGTCTACCGCTGCTGTCTATCGTATGGGAATATTGAACAAGGAGTCCTGTGTGCAATAACTCATAAATCATCATGGCAGTAAGCTAATTCACTCATAAGTAGCTTTGTTGAACTTAGCTTTTGAGATATAATACATATATCACTTCCTGTACCATACACATGAAGGAAAAATAAAAACAAATAATTTTATCAGCAAAGGAGAAATTTTAACAATCAATTACAACTGTTTATTTGAAAAAACACAGACAAACAGTGATTGGAGAAGACTGTGTTATGCTAAGCTACAAAGTACATTCATACCCTCTGTGCATACATATATAAGAGCAAAGATTTGTGTTGGGGTTTTGGTTGTTGTGGTTTGTTACATATCTGCAAAGGCTGAAATTAAAGGTCACCAACCATGTGCATATAGAGACTAAACTCTAATTTTTACCCATTGATAAATATGCTTCTAAAAATCCCAGAGGAATAGAGTGGGTGAAATTTACTGTAGTGAGCTCTAATTATACACTTTGATAAATCTGCCCCTATGTCCTGCCACATTCATATTTCTCTTCTAAATTTCCATATCAGCAATCGGCTGATGGGCATACATTTTTACGGAACAGCAGAATGCTATACTAAGGGGCCCATTTACTTACTCGCGAACTGGCCGAATGCATCCGATTGCGTTTTTTTCGTTATGATCGGTATTTGGCGTTTTTTTCGGAAAATTTTCGCGACTTTTTCGTTGCCATCCGAATGTTGCGCAAAATCTGGCGATTTTTTCGTAGCATTGAAACTTGCGCGAAAAGTTGCGCCTTTTTCGTAGCCATTCCGAAAGTTGCGCAAAATGTTGCGATTTTTTCGTAGCGTTCGGATTAATTCAAGCTTCAGTATGGTGACTTTCCTTGGGCCAGGTTGGAGCTGCAGGGTGCCATTGAGTCCTATGGGAGGCTTCCAAAATCATGCTAAGTCTGAAAGTTTCGGCCGCCACTTACGAGCGCTCAATACGAAAAAGTCGCGACAAGATACGAGCGAATCGTAATGGCTACGAAAAACTCGCGTTTTTTCGCGAAAATCGTATTGGTAATGAAAAAGTCGCGACAATTTCCGAAAAGTCGTAAAGGCGCCGAAAAAATCGCAAAAAATACGAAAAAGACGCAAAATGTTCGTTTTCCAATCGGAATTTTTCCAATTCGAATTCGTGTCTTAGTAAATCAGCCCCTAAGTATGTAGCCTACATATTATATTGCTAAGCCTTTGGCACAGGCGCCACATAAGGCAAAAAATACATTTCAATGTGTCTGTAGGCAGCTTTTTATTTGTATGCAAATAGTTTTACACCCCTTACATTTATATTCCATAAACAATTTTGTACTAAACTGGCTTTCCCTTCTAGGTCTTTGAAGAAGCTGCATTACAGTACGTAGAGGTTAAACTAGATAACTGTTAAAATATGCTTTCAGCCATATTCACATTTGGCTTACATACTATAGATTTCTTCTACTTGTGCAGCAGCTCTTTAACAGATTTTTTTTCTATTGCAAAGAGCAATAAAGGTTTAGCCTTATGAAATAGCTGTAAATATTATAACACATTTTGGAAATAAAATCTAGCAGCCATAGAAACAAGTAAATGGGCTGTTTGGGATACATTCCAGCACTGCGGGATTCATGCTCTTTATTACTAGTTCCACTATTTTGTTCCTTTTTTCAGTATTTTGCTTTCTATTTCCCTGTTTTGATATCATTATATAATTCTAGTACACACTTACCCAGTACTTCCCAAGGTTTCGTTTTTTTAGCATGTCCATTAAGCAGAGACACTAACCAGAAAATTCAATGTGCTAAATTTCAGAAAATTCAAAAACAAGATTTCACATGATCAGTAGGAGTTAAAGGAGAAGGAAATGCTAATTAAGAGTTAATCTCAAGCTACAGGCATACCTTCAGTTGTCTCAATAGTGCCCTTAAGTCTCCCCATATTTCTCCCATTCAGATAATCAGAAGCCAAACAGGAAGAAAAAACGCTGAGCTGTGTAAAGAAAGTTCCCATGATGCCTCCCAGTACATTTGTCAGTAGGCAGAGGAGTCAAAAGTTATTAAAATAGGAAGACTCTATAACTTATTAGCTGAACAGCTGAAAGTAGAATTTGATTAATTTGTTGGTCTTTCGCTTAACAGAAATGGGATCATCATCAAGGCTGATGGTTAACAAGTCAAAAGGATAATAGGTAAAGTTCATTTGACTTAAGAATATTTATAGTCCCAAACCTGCAGTTTTGCTCCACCTACTTAAAAAATATGGATAAAAGGTCACTAGTCTCACTACTGGCTCAAAGCGAGTCCTTTTCAGGTTGTTGCTCTCGCCTTTTCCAAAGGATCCCATTATGAACACAAAAAATTAGCAAACATTAACAACAGCAAAAAGGTTAAATGGGAAATGTACCGGGCGAACAGGGCCACAATCAGAGGAGGAGATGGGGTACTGTTGTGTCTGTTGAAATCTTTGTCCAAAGACACACAAATTATGTAAGTTACATATAAAGTGATGTCAAAACTTAAGCAACGTAATGTTAAAATTACTACTAATGCATTGGAGTCAGTAGTTGTATTTTCTCGCACCAAATCCATTGGAGTCATGGTGCATTTTTACTTGTGTCAAATCACAGTCACAGTCACTTGTGTCAAATACATTTCAGTCAATCTGCATTTTTTCTTGCAGTGGAGTCAAAGAGAGTCAAAAGCAAACGAAAATGCACGGTGGAATTCCAGCACAGATTTACAAAATTTTCACCATTCCTGAAAATGTCAATTTCTTCACGAATCTGTAATAGATGAAGATATTTGCTCATCCCTTGTTTACAGTAAATACACTAAATTTGCCAAACAAATGCTTCAAGACCAAATGTAATTTCATTTTGAATGTAAATATGTAGAATTAACCATCTTAAAATTATATATAATGATGTATATCATTTTTATATTCACATTGTCATATTATATTCTTTTTTTGCTTTATATGTGTCAGTACATGTGTATATAATTTGTTTTCTGCAGTCAGCCATGTGTATGATGTATCATTTTCTTTTGTATGCTACAGCAGGGTAAAATAAGTAATTTTGGTGGAATTTTGTGTATTTTAGAAGATAAAATTGTAGTTGTTTTAAGTGGCTCACTAATATATCAAATTACAAAGATCTGGGTTTCTAAAACAAGCATTTACGGTAAAAAAAACAATACGTATTTACCAGCTCCATTTAAGTTTATGATTGAACTTGAGATGTTGAAAGTAATGTTTCAGCTTTTGCCAATGGCATTAAAATAATTGTTCCCGCAGAGAATTTGATGTTATGGGGGACAAGGCAAATAAATGGCAGAAGGATGCATATGGAAGGCATAATCCAAGCTGCTGATACATTAAATACATTTCCTCTAGGCAACTTTTAATGTAGAACAATTTGGAAATTTTTGCTGACAACAAACTTCACAACAGAATGTGGATTCATTTAGCTTTTTTTGTCATTAGGGATATGAAAATAAAATGTGAATTTATTGCAAATCATTGCCTAGAATACCTGTGCTCAGCATGATATTAATAAATATTCTTTGTGTGGGACATGCATGATGCCTGTTGTGCTAAATATAATATAGCTAAGGTTTGTTCATGGTTTCACTCCAAAAAGTTTAGAACAGGGAATTTGAAAGCATTTTCAATTTAGATTTGATTATATTCCATGCTTGGGCTTCGAGAAGATATGATATATGATTATTCTTGAATTCTGTGAAAAACTGCTGCAGTGTAGGTAAAAAAATGGTGATTTGTTTGCAAATTTTGTACTTTGCACAAATGAGCCTTTCTGTATTTTAAAAGATATAGAAAACGCAGCATCTGCCAAAGCATTTGGCAACACAAAACCCATAGGCACTCCTTTTGTATAGCACAGCTAGTTAGTGCGCTGCTTGAAAATACCTTATACACAAAGAAGGGGTTGTGGGAGCACTCCAAGGCTACATAAAATATACAAGTGCAGTGGAAATGCAACTGATCTGGCCAAATTAACTAAAAGTATACAAAAAGAGAGGATTGATAAAATCACATTCCCTGTTCCCCTGCTCTTCAAGTAATTTAGTAACTATGCAAGTGCGTGTATTTACAAAAAGAGGGGGGTTAGTTAAAAAGCTATGATCATAATTGACAAGTCACCATAAAATGTCAAGGTAAACCCTTTTTAAGGCTGGTCAAATGTTTTCATAGGCTGGTACCTCCCTGCATGGTAGCATTATTAGTATAAGTGTCTCCTGACCAAGGCACTGGTCTCACTGGACTTGAACCTCCCCCATACCACTAGAATTTATAGGAGAGAGGCTGCCAACACTAAAACATTGGCTTTACTCCTTCCTCACCCACTTATGGCTTTAACAAAGAGGGTAATTGCCCAGACCAACACCCATTTTTAAAGGCACAAGGCCACCATTAAAGGGATGGGTGTGGGGGTGCTGCAGCCACATGGAAGGTTGGCCATACTTCCTGCCAAATAACTTAAATACAAAAAGAAGCAGAATTGTGGGAGCACTCCAAAGCTAAGTAATATATACAAGTACAATGGAAGTGCAACCAAACTATTTATGACATTCTGCAAATGGGATTCATTGTTTTTGGTAACCAGTCTATGCTATTCCTGAAGCTATAACCAGTGGGGTTACTATAACGAAGCAGACCTTGCACTCACAGGGTGGCCTGGGGGATAGGGGGGCCTGGGCCGTGGGGTCTGCTTCCTCTATAGTTATAAGAAATCCCCCCAGTCACCCTCTTACCTACCCAGTGAGAGCGGCTGAGAATTGGGGGACAAGAGCTGACAGGTGATGGGCGGCCAGGTAGGTGGGGGGGGTGGCACTGCATTGTATGATCCCTGCCTATAACCCATACTACAATATGCATGGACTGGCAAGGTATCATGAAATATGTATCACACATACAGTCAATTAGGGGCAATAGCAAAGGAATAGAGGTAGCTCAACATTCATATTCTAGATAAAATGTACAGCTTTCTAAACTTCTTGTTTTGTGGTGCCACACATGTGTATCTACATCAGTTGAGAAAATGTGATCTGCTGCCTTTACCACTGATAGCATCTGTGATGATTTAAATGTAGAAATACATACTCTCGCATTCATGCAATAAAATCCACCCTGTGAAAGGCAGCTTACCCATCCACCAGCCAGCACAGAAAATGCACCATATGCCCCTGGCCTAAAGGAGTAAAGTGATAACAGATTGTCAATATACAGATAAAAAGATAAAATATTAAAAACAATTTATAAAAATAACATTACTGTTCCAGTAAATATGATTATATCTTTTGAAAGCTAATGATTTTTCATCAATGTGGTCATGTCTTTATTCATTATTAAGATCCTCTTCAGTATGTATTTCACTTAAAATTACTATCATCAAGCAGAAAATGAGGATTGTCTGTTACAGAAGCTGATTCCTCAGGGCTAATTATTAAATTCGATTTTTGAGATATGTGAATCTGAATAAATCCCTTATTAGCTTTGTATTGTGACTTTATATATAGTGCATAATGTACCTTCTATTCTAAAATGAAAAGTTCTATGGCCATATAAAGGTACAGGGCTGAATGGCAAGTGTTTTTATACAGGTTTGAGATGCCTTCTATTATCCTCATAATTTTCAACAGGGGGCACTTTATTTATTATAATACACTAATTCCAGTGAGTCTTGTGACAGAAATTACATCACTAAGCACAGATAATAACTGATGACATCATTGAGTACCTTTATAAGGATAGTTTTTATCAGCAGGGCTGTCCAACTGGAGGCCCGTGGGCCGGATGTGGCCATCCAAAGGATTTTTATTGACCCTTATTAACTTATTTTTATTAGCCTTAATAACTTTTCTGTTTACATTACTAATAATGAATGTTACTCATAAAAATAATTTCTTTTCATTATGATATTGCAAAGAAGAGTAATATCGAATAACAGTGATAATAGTGTACAGGAAGAGTCTACAAACTTTGAGACTAGCCCTGTGAGATTTGTGCAATGGCAAGTAAGATGACTATGTAATGAAGTGAAATGCAATATTCAGAAGGGACTTGACTGAATAGATGTAGATGAATAACCATCATACTTGAACAGTAACACTTGTGGATACTGACACAGGGAAATTGACTTTGAATTATTCATTTTATATATATATTGTCTTTGTTTACTGAAGGTCTCTTTCCCTTTTGTTTTAGGTAGGCTGAGTCTATGCAGATTACATTTACATTTAAATGTTAATCATTAGGTTTTAATTAATTGTATGTAATGTTTATGTTCAATGTATACACCTATTTATTGTACAGTGCTGTGGAATATGTTGGCACTTTATAGATTTATTTTAATACTAATATTGTGGGAGGATTGTTTAAGCCAGGTCATAATTTATATAGTGATGGTAAGGCCACGTATCCAACAGGCTTCTTCTGTTCAAATAAGTGGTAGGAAATTCTATATTAAGGCTGTTGTCACAAATAGGAATTTCTCCACTGGAGGAATAACACCCAAAACCCCACCCAGTAGCAACCATTTAAAGCAATAGGAAATGGAAGGAAGTGCACCATTCCTGCACATCTGCAAGCTTCCCATTGAAGTTTATGAGGCAGTCTTTTGTATTTTGTTTCTGAGAATCCATATGTGACACATGTGACATGTTATCATAATCCATTCACCATGATCAAATGATAATTTGTGAGGAAGGTGTTACAAAAGTTTTCATGACCCTTAAAGGACAAGGAAAACCTTTACAGACATTCATTACACAATGAATGCTATACTTATTCTGCTCAAAAATGATTTCTTCTACATTTACTAGTCTTTCTAAATTGGCACTTCAATCCCTGCATGCAGGTGCCATTTTGAATCTGTTGACATGAGAATTTTTTTTTACATGTTGTCTCTGTGCATGCGTGCCTAGCCCCACCCACTGCCACTGATACATAGAGTCATTGGTGGTGTGTAAGCCATTGAAAAGCTTGAAGACAATATAACAGAAATACTTATTTTCTGAGCACCATCCACTCACTTAAAATTAAGGAAATATTACTCAAGAAGTGGAGCAGAGTGGACAGTCAAGCAAGGAGAGGTAATGGGGAGTTAAGGATCTGAAATGATGCAAAGACAATTAGTCCAGTTTGAGTAGAGATGCAGCAATATTGTAGGTCTCCATACAATATATATCACATAAAACAGGCCAGATCTAAAATACAGTTTCATAAAAAGAAAGCACTTAAAGGAGAATGCAAGTCAAAATTTAAAAAGCATACTGCCCAATAGTCCTCCTATTGTTTAGTAAAAACGCCACACTTTTGGCTCACCTAATCAAATATTTACTCAGTCACACTTACTTCACATTTTCTAGAACAGGCAGCCATCTCTAAAAAGGTATTCTCCCTTCCTTTCCCTCCTTGCTTCATACTGCACATGTGTTTCATTCCCTCCCCCCCTCCCCTCTGCCAGATCCGCTTCTGATTGGCTGGTGGGCTTGTGTAGCTCAGAACAGCAGACAGGATCATGTTACACACATGCTCAGAGAATAGGAAGGCTGCCGCTGGCACCTACAGGAAGGAGAGAGAGATTTCAGTGATGTCACTGTAGTCTTCACACTGCTGTAGGCTGCCAGCACCATATCTCAGAGAAGCAAGCAGGGATCTGGGAATTTAGATATGCAGTAAGTACTTAAAAAGAATGCCTTTAGACTTACTTTTAATTTATATTAACCTTTCATTGTCCTTTAAACACTGCCATTTAAAGTTCTCTGGCTCGTATGAGACACCGTGCTCATAAACAAAAAAGGAAATGCTAGCATTTAAATGAATGGACAGAGGCTGGAGTCTTACTCCCACACTTCTTCCTGTTACAGTGAGAACCGGAATTTTTTCTTTTCAGGTGATCGATGACTGAACATTCTAAACATTCCAAAATGGTGCCTTAAGAGAAATATATACTGATGAATAACCCCTATTTTTAGCATGCAAGTCAGCCAGAGGGAACAGGGCGCCTTTTGGATATATATCGAAGCAGCACTTGAGGATGACAACAGACCTGCACAACATGTATTGCCAGGGTCGGACTGGGGGTGCAGAGCCCACCGGAGCTACCACCACAGGGGTCCTGCACTGTGGTCCCCACACAAGGAAACACAAGGAATATTTTCTGTGCTTCTGAATGCAAAGATGGCATTTGATGCAAAATCTTCACAAACAAACATGGTGCCTCCCAGAAGCTTTCTGATAAAATAATAAAGCCACAGTCTCAAGCAACTTAATGGGGAAATGATTAATATGTATTTTATTGTGTGTACTGAATATACAGGTAGTTGCATTTTTCAAATGAAAGTCGATAAGGACAAGGTCGACATGTTCTAAGGCATTGCAAACACGTACTGTATGTGCATGGAATGGATTTTCTGACATGAAGCTTTATCAAAACCCAACCCAGTGGCAAAGGGCCAACTCCCATATGAGTGCTGCTAAGGGAAATTATTCCTTCTTTTCATGATATTATCTAACAGCGTTGAAGCTAAAGGATGCATAATGGAGGTGTGATTCAAAAGAGTCCTTATCAGTTTGTGCAAGGGTATGTGAACAGAAAGTACATCACATCTGTACTTGAAAAGATCACATTGCTTTACAAAGCTAAATATGCACAGTGCAAATGTAACTCAGGGATATAGTTCTTCTAGGGGCCAGGGAGAGATCCTTTGGGAACATAAAAAGTGGCCTTGTAGAACAAAATACAACTAAAACACCATATAAACAGCACTCAAAAACCCCATGCAGTAAAAAATTCTGAAATGCTTTAAAACATGTCACAATCACAAAATAAATTCCTAATGACAAAATTCTTCTGCATAATACTATATAATAAATAATAGATCCCATAACCAGTTCATCACAATTAACAGAACATTAAAATTAGAAATATAAAAAAAAACTTTGAAGAAACCAATAACTTTGAGGAAACCACAGTGGACAATGGGGGACCTTGGGCATGGATACCTTATGGTAAGTGATAAAATCAGGAGTGCCTCACTGGGTTGGGAAAAACACTGGGAATACTGTGTTAATGACAATAGAATCTATATTGTTTATTAGTTTGCTCTATAACTGCTACTATGTTATTCGTTTGTTTCTAGTTCTAACTGCTAGAATATAGGAGAACTCACAATTTTTAGTTACATAATACAAATAAACCATAGGACACACACACCACATACCCATATACATATCTATCTATCTATCTATCTATCTTAATTTTATACACATGCATATACTGACCAAAATTAGAAATATAAAAAAAAACTTTGAGGAAACCAATACTGTATAATAAAGTGCACTATCTACTAGATATATTTTGGACCAAGTATCTCACTGATCAGAACTACTTTGTGATATTGATAGAATAAATCTAGTGCCTTGTTCATAGAGTGGCATAATTTGGCCCCCAGTAATAAAGTTAATGAACCAAACAATCACTGTCAAATTTCCTGGTAAAATTCTGAACTGGGCAAGTTACCATCAGGTTAACATAATGTATATTGGTTCTAAGGAAAGTTCAGAATTAAAGGCATTACTCAGCTATCGCAAGAGAAAGTGCTTGAATGCCCTCCTATCTAATATGTATGCGTCTGCAGGCAAGTAGATGTCTACTTTAGTACTTGAATCTATATTGAGGCAAGAAAGTGTCTGCATGGATGTAAGCACTTGGGCATTAATGGGGCATCACACTTGTAAATGCTTTTTTTGTTTCTTGAATTTCAAAGATCAGTGTTTTGTCTTCAGATTATCCATAAGTGATAACACTGTTCTGTTACCTTCTACATCACAAATTAGCCGCATACGCAAAGTAGCAGTACATACTGTATATACTTGAGTATAAGACTAGTTTTTCAGCACCCAAAATGTGCTAAAAAAGTCACCCTTGGCTTATACTCGAGTCGGGTGCCATGGGACCCTCTTTGTGTGCCAATTAGGCCACCTGCAACCAGGTACCTTGGCTTATATTCGGATCGGCTTATACTCGAGTATTTACAGTATATTTATCTTTGAATACTTATAACGTTTGAAGTTTTGGATAGTTTCCAGTTATAAACTGGGTGTCCTGTTATCATAATTGAATTTCAGGAACCTCATCTGGATGATGGGCAGCACTAGTGGATGAATGCAGAAATGAAAGCCGATGGTACAGGGCTACCAATAAGATTTAGCCTTATTCTTTAAAATTCACAACATTCAGTCTGGCAGCCAGACAGGAAACTGAGATCACAAGAAGATGTATGCAGAGCAGGTTCCAAATGATCATGTATCAGATAAAGCCCAAACCACTTGTGCACACTACCCATTCATGATGCCTGAGGTGAAGTTCCAAAGAATGAAAATAAGAGCCAGGAGTAGGCTTGCACAGTGGACAATGGGGGACCTTGGGCATGGATACCTTATGGTAAGTGATCAGGAGTGCCTCACTGGGTTGGGAAAAACACTGGGAATGCTGTATTAATGACAATAGAATCTATATTGTTTATTAGTTTGCTCTATAACTTCTACTATGTTATTCGTTTGCTTCTAGTTCTAACTGCTAGAATATAGGAGAACTCACAATTTTTAGTTACATAATACAAATAAACCATAGGACACACACACCACATACCCATATACATATCTATCTATCATCTATCTATCTTAATTTTATACACATGCATATACTGACCAATCAATAAATTACATTTAATCCTACATATAAAAATATATTTATGTATATAAAACTAACTGTAGATCTTGAAATGTAGCCTTGGATCCAATATCTGTATTTGTGTTTACATATATTTTAAATTAATGAATGACAGGTGCTTCCTCTGCAGCCCTTTCTCATCTCTTTCATGTTCCCTTCTTGACCCCAATTAAGTGTGGCTAGTCATAGAAATTCATTGTGCCCTTAATAGGCATTTTCAGTTTATCAGGTGCCTTTTTCAGAATAATTGATATTTTCACATTCCCATCTTACTTCTAGCCACATCAAATAGTGCTAAGGCTTCATTAGTTATGTATTCTTTCAGAAGTCACAATGAATGCAAAACACGCATTTCTTTGCAGTGAAAATTTCCTTCAGTGTCACTTCTTGTCTTGAGAGCAATAGTCTAATATTATAAGAGAGGCCTGTGTATGTGATTATACTCTTAGGGTATAGCTTTCTAGTTAGACTGCCAATTATTATTATTAGAAATGCTGTGATCGAAGTACAGAGAGGTTTTTTTCTTCTTTGGTTTGTTGTCTTATTTCTAAACTTGTTTTGAGGGCAGCCAAAACTGCAATTATTTAAGAGCACAAGAAAGCTTCGACAGTGCTCTAAACGATCCTATTAAATTGTTATCAAATGTACTAGATGTTCTACTGCTAGAAGAGAAAGCTAATACAGTAACTATAACTATCACGGTCAGAGCAGATGGATTTGTAAAAAAATATATTAAAAGAAAATTCTTTGTGTAATTTTGCCAGAGCCAATTAATCAGTAGACAGTATCCCAAACTATTTTGGATGTAAAGTCTAAGCATTAGATATAAAGCTTTTAGGGAGCATTCACTTAACAAGACGAAGTGAGCAAAGTGGAATTATAAGTGCAATCACCATGTTTTTTCCCACAAATCTGGCATCATTGCCAATGCAGGCAGAAGATTCTCTTGACAGAACTGTGCTGCGCCTATTGCAACTGTGTCCAATTCGGTAAAATAGACACAACTGCAAGTGAGGGCACTGAGGGAACCCTGGAACCAGCACACATGGGTTGATACTGGTCCAATTTGATAGGGGATAGTAAATAGTAAGAATTGTTTCCCAGCACCAGCAAACCATAGTCCAATACCCTCAGGTGAGCAATGGAGTTAAGACAAAATTCTATCATTTTTAATTTCCATGGTGAGATTCTCTTTTAAGATATATAATCCCTGAGGTAGCAGATCGGAGTGCCCGCAAGATGCGTAGGGCTAGTTTGGTACATGTTACTTGCTGATAGGGTTGCCACCTTTTAATCTTTGTTTTACTGGCTGGCTGGGGGCAGTGACAAAACAGGGCAGGTTATGATGTAAATGGGGACATGGTTAGGGGGTGGAAGACAGGGGTGGAGCTAAAGCCCCTCAGGCAGCTAGAGAAGGAAAATCGGGGGAAGGGAAATGTATGATTTTAGTGGGTTGAAGACTTAGATGGGTGGACCAGCAGCTACATTTAGGGATAGTACAAATTTACCAGCAACTACATTATCCATAGATTTGTAATACTGACCCCGGCCTTGACGGGTGTTTTACCAGTTAGGTCATTAAAATACCAGCCAGGTGACATCCCTACTTTCCAAGAGCCAGCAGAACCCCTGTTCCATTTAAACATCTGCCTTGGATGAATCTGGACTTTTGCCATATGGCATTTTAGTGCACTCTGTTGGGAGACGCGTCGTCTATGACTAGCTGAAGTACATAACTGGGCTTACTGATGTTTAAATTACTATTTACTATCAGTATTGCCCTATGTGTGCACTTACAGTTTTTGCAGCATGCTAGCTTTGGTGTTGGCTATTTATAAGGAAGCTTCCAGGCAACATACATTTGGTGGAGTGGCAGTAGTAGTATCATATATATACCATTTATTAAGCAGTGTTGCTATAGCTAAACTACAGCTTCCAGAATGCTGTAAGATATTTGGATTTCTAGTCCAGCTACATCCAAATGGAACAATACTGCTGTGGAAGGTTTTGGTCTGTAATATATGCAATAAGCTATGGTAGATTTACAACAGCAGTACTGTTTGATATTTTTTTCCCAGTTCTTTGGGGCTAGCAATAATATAAGTGTTTAGCAAAGGGCACAAAGCGACATAAAGAAGCATCCGGACGCAGATAACTAATAAAGCATAAGTCTGAAGGTGTTAAGGCCAGAATATATATGATGAAATTGGGGTTATTATATAAAAAGGATAAAAGTCCAAACCTGAAACCAGAAAATTGTGGCCACAACAGCTGGAAGTTCCAATTGCAACATAACTTTTGAAAAACAATTATACTATCTAACAGAGAGGACCCCATTTTGATTTTGCTACAGTGTAGCTAAAGGTTGACAGTCCCAGTCCTTTATTACATAAGGGGGTTAAAGTGCAATATAAGCGCTATGTCTAAAGAAACTCAAAAAACCTGTATTGTGCCTACAAGAAGTATATTTTTCTTATCATTTTTGGAGTATGGTATCTGGTCAGTTGAAATGCTAGAGAGGTTTTTAGTTGGTCTAATGATCTGCCTGAGAAAACTGAACATCAGATTTAATTCACAGTGGGAAGAGATAAGATGTAAGAAAGTGAAGTGTGCTGCTGATGCAGAAAAAAAAAATGTGAACAGGTCGGCTCGCCCCTAGCACTATAACAAACTGCGGAGAAGAACATATTTCCTACAAATGAACTGCATATGAGTAAATATGCGCAGAACCACACAGAGTCTGTCTAGATAAGCTCAAATTCTTTGCATTAGTGAGGCTGCTGCAAAATTACATTTACAATGTGACAAGAACCTTCATTAGGGAGCTAATTTAGAAGTATTAAAACTAGAGCAAAGAAAAAAAGCTCTCATAAGCACTTGTAATCTTTGCCTTCCAAAGCTCACATGAAAGAGGATTTTCAAACAAAACAAACAGCTGAGTATTTCCAGAAAGAAAAGTAAATCTGAAAAGTCTACTATGAAACCAATTCAATGAGCAAAATAAAAAGAGTTTGGATTTTTAAAAAGAAGAGAAAAGGCTAATTCACTGAGGGGCAAAATATCAGGCACCCCCTCCCCTAGCAAATTAAATCACTAGGTTTTGTTCCACAGGCTGGTGCTCCTTTTAAGAAAATTATGCAATGAGCTGAGGGTTCTTTTTACAGCACTGCACCACCATTTTTCTCCTGTTTCCAAGGATTCCTTGCAGAAGCCCAAGTCTAGAAAAGGGATCCCTGGGAATAGAATAAAGATGGTGGCATGGCACTTCCTCATAAAGATCTCTGGGCCAGTGCATTTTTTCTCGTTACGGGGGGACTCTGGCTTCCAAACCAAAATTCGTTAAAGATTCCCACACAATACAGAAACCCCTAATATACCCATCACTGTAACCTGTTCCTTCAAAAAGTATGAATAAATACAGTTTTATATGCTGAAATCCAGCTGCAAGATCTTCTTTTTATGTATCATTTGAAATCCTGGTAAGGGAGGAGGGACTAAAACACTGATGTTACAAATTGTAACAACTTACTATTACTTACTGTTAGTTTTTTTTTTAGCCTCAGCCAGATGAGCAGGAAAACAGGGGACCTAGCTTAGATAACTGCCCCAAACCATATTATTACATTAAATATCATAAAAAGGCTTCATATTTTTAACTGATATATATTGCAAAGTTGCTTCAAATTATGTTTAATTTTCAGGAAGCTTAAGTTGTGTTTGGGTGGAGTTCCCCTTTAATAACAATTACATTTACTGGGGTGCCTGACACCCCCAGTAAAATAGCCTTTCCTTCACCTTTAAAAGTTGTTCAGAAGTAGGAAAACTATTATACTGTAAAATTACAGATGATGTGAACAATGTATCCTTTAGCCATCCGAAATAGGCACAACATATTTCAGAGATGCATACAGAGAAGGCTGGATTTTGATTAGAGGATTGTGATTGGTTAGGTGTTGTATTCTTGAAGCAAAATCACCCAATAAACATGAGAGTGACACCTGACCTGTGTAAATACGTCTCAATGTTGTTCTTAAAAAAGGAGCTAGGAGCATTAAACATGGCAATATGTCCTCCCTTCTAGCGTTTGATCACAGTGTAATATGAATAAGTAACACTTGGACAATGGCGTCTTATGTTTTAGATAACAGTAAGATACCTGATGTAGTGCTGGTGAGCTAGGGGGCACAGATGGGGCACAAACAACATGTCTAGTTTTTAGATATGCTTTGCATAATGGGGAAATCAGTGTATTAGCAGACAACTGACCGGCACGAGTGTGATGCAAGCAGAACTTAGCCTCTGTGTGTTTATTCAAAGTATAGCAGCAACGTTGAAAGTGATAAAATAGTCCCACAATTAATTAACATACAATTAACTGTACAATTAACATATCTAACATTTAACTAATTCATAGTGGCAATTCTCAATAAAAAAGGCAAGTGTCCATGTGCAAAAAGCCCATGAAATAAACATAATTCCAATAGTGTTTTAATTAAAATCTTTAGAAAAAAATCTGTTGAAAAATCTGTAAAATAAGTCTGTAAAATGAGTCCATATATACACCATCTGCCAAGATTACTCAAAAGATTCACACCAAAAGATTCTTTGTACCTTTAGAACTTATTACAATTACATAGGAATATTAACAAAAAAGAGCAACCTTGTAGAATGATGCCAAAATAGAGACATCATTAAGGCCTAAAGGTAACATTTGTTATATTATACATAATACTTTAAACAACTCTGCAGCCTTCAGGCTGCTTCTAAATAAATTAATTGCATGCAAGGGGATACATTATTTCAATTTGCTCCTATACTTATGTTGGTTAAAGGAACAGTAACACCAAAAAATGAAAGTGTATAAAAGTAATTACAATATAATGTACGGTACTGTTGCCCTGCATTGCTACAACTGGTGTGTTTGCCTCAGAAAGACTACTATAGTTGTAGTAACCTGCTTGTATAGACATTTTGGTTAATGGCATTCTTGCTGTTTTGCCATTAATTGATGATGATGATATTCCTGTTCCTGTTGTGTGCTTCCTGTTAAGCTGAGAGCAAGCATGGAGCAGGCCAGATCTACCTGCCATGTTCTAATAAATATATCAAAAGTTCCAGTGTGTATCTGTACCTGAACTAACACAGCAGAAGTATTAACCCACTGCTAGCCAGCAGTTTATTACAGTGGCGACGAGGATTTGTGCATTTGGACTCAGAAACAGACTCAGCTGCAGAGCAAACAGGCTGCACAGGCTGCATGATTCCTTCTCTGCACAGTGAGTAACTTGCTACAATGTCTGCCATTGGGAAAGTCCCAGAGTTTTCAGAATCTGCTGAAGAATTTGAGTCTTATTTGGAAAGATTTGAGAGATGGCTGTCTGCAAATGATGTTAGTCAGGAAAAGAAAGCAGATATTTTACTTGCTACACTGCCAGCAAAAACCTACAGTCTCCTTAAAACTCTTATAGCTCCTGCAAAGGCCACTGAATTGTCCTATGAGAGAATTACAGAGACCCTCTCTCAGCATTATAAACCCCAGCCTATCATCATTGCTGAACGCTTTAGATTTTATAGGAGAAATCACAAAATGGGGGAAAGCCTTGCAGACTATATTTTGGATTTAAAACGGCTATCTGCCTCCTGTGAATTTGGTACATTCCTGGATCAGGCTTTGCGTGATAAGTTTGTATGTGGCCTCCATGATGAGTTCTACCTGCATAAGCTGCTAAATGAAGCAGATCTCACTTTCAAGTCTGCTTGTAACATTGCCTTGGCCATAGAATTAACCAGAAGTGACTCTCAGCAATTCAAAGAGCAAAATAGTTCTTCATTTACAGATATCCCTAAAATAACTACAGAGTCTAAACCCATCTCACAAAATTCACCACAGCCACCTACAGTGTCAGTTACAGGTGAGCAAGCATTTCAGACACAAAGGGTCAAACCCTGCTACCGCTGTGGGGGCCTGCATCAGCAACTGAACTGCAGATATAAATCAGAAACCTGTAGAAATTGTGGAAAGTTAGGCCACATTGCTCGTGTCTGCAGAAGCAAACCAGGCAGGCCCAGGGCGCAATATGTGACTAATTGTGACAGCCAGGAAAGTGACTGCACAGACTTGAATACAGTCAATACTACGCATGGGGGAGATGATGGCATTCATATTAAGCTGGAAATTGATGGGCATCCAGTAAACATGTTACTTGACACAGGTGCATCTGTATCACTAATATCAGAGTTTGTTTACAAGAACTGTTTAGGTGGAATTGCACTGCAGAACTCACTTTTACATCTCACTTCTTATACTGGAGAGAAGATTCCTGTACTTGGAGAGATTCTAGCACCAGTCACATATGAAGGTCAGTCATTAACATTGCCTTTAGTGGTTGTGAAGGGCAACAGGCCCACCCTTTTGGGCAGAAATTGGTTGAAGCACCTAAAGCTGAATTGGGCTAAAATATTTACTATCAAACAAACTGAAGCTACCTTTCACAAAAATCTGGAACAGATCCTGAGTAAACATGACTCCCTCTTTAAGGAAGAATTTGGCAGTATTAAGGGGCTAAAGGCAACTATCACTGTAAATTCAGATGCAAAGCCCATTTTTCATAAGCCACGTCCCTTGCCATATGCTCTTAAAGAACCTGTGGAGAAAGAACTAGAAAGAATGGAACATTATGGTATTGTGTCACGTGTCAAATACAGCAGCTGGGCTGCCCCAATTGTAGTGGTCCCAAAAAAGGACAAAACTATTAGACTTTGTGGTGACTACAAGGTCACTGTCAATCGCTGTATTGAACCAGAACCCTACCCACTACCAAATGTAGAGGACTTGTTTGCTACACTTGCTGGAGGTAAATACTTTAGCAAAATTGATTTATCAAATGCCTATCAACAGCTAGAGCTGGATCCGGATTCAAAGCCATTTCTTACCATCAACACACACAAGGGGTTGTTCCAATACCAGCGCTTACCATTTGGAGTATCTACAGCTCCAGCAATTTTTCAGCATGCAATGGATCAGATTCTTCAAGGAATTGATCATGTGGTCTGTTTTCTGGATGACATTTTAATTACAGGTTCAACGGTTGAAAAGCACTTGGCACTGTTAGATAAGGTGTTATCAAAATTAAAAGCATCTGGGGTGCGAGTAAAATTGTCCAAGTGTCACTTTCTCCAGGAGTCTGTAGAATACTTAGGATACCGCATAGATGCACAAGGTCTTCACCCAACAGAAACAAAGTTAACTGCTATTGTTAATGCACCTTCACCTTCAAATGTGTCTGAACTACGCTCCTTCTTAGGACTGCTAAATTACTATGGACGGTTCCTTCCAAATCTGTCAACATTATTACAACCCTTACATGAACTTTTGCAGAAAGATACCAAGTGGGCTTGGTCAGCCGAGTGTGAAAAAGCATTTCAGGATGCAAAGCAAAGACTAACGAACAGCAAGTGGCTAGCACACTATGACCATAGTAAGCCACTCAGATTAGCATGTGATGCCTCACCCTACGGAGTTGGAGCAGTTATATCACATATACTGCCTAATGGAGAAGAACATCCAATTGCTTTTGCGTCTAGAACCCTAACACAAACAGAGCGCAACTATGCTCAAATAGAGCGGGAGGCACTAAGTATTATTTTTGGAGTAAAAAAATTTCATAAATATCTTTATGGAAGGAAGTTTTCACTGGTCACTGATCACAAACCACTTCTGGCCATTCTTGGGCCAAAATCAGCAATTCCAACATTGGCAGCACTTCGAATGCAACGGTGGGCACTACTCCTATTGGCATATGACTATGATATTGTATATAGACGTTCTCAGGATCATGGGAATGCAGATGCTCTATCACGGCTTCCGTGCCCATATACAACAGATGTTCATGACGAAAGTGTCATTTTTCAAGTTTCATTTGCAGAGGAACTACCTATTTCTTGCAAAGATATTGCAGCTGCAACAAGTCGTGATCCTCTTATTGCAAAAGTGTGGGACTTTACTTCCAAAGGCTGGCCGAACTACAGCTCTGACAAAATCCTTAAGCCATATTTTGAAAAGAGAGATGAGCTTTCCATAGATCAAGGTTGTTTATTGTGGGGGATACGGGTTGTCATTCCCCCAAAATATCGTCATAGGCTCTTGCATGAACTTCACGAAGGCCATCCAGGTGTAAACAGGATGAAAGCACGAGCTCGTGGTTACCTGTGGTGGCCAGGCCTGGATCAAGATATAGAAATTTTTGTAAGTCAGTGTACTGCTTGTGCTTCTGTACAAAATCAGCCACCCACTGCACCCCTTCACCCATGGACATGGGCCACATCGCCGTGGGAAAGAATCCATATTGACTATGCCGAAATAAACCAGCAAACATTTCTTGTGGTTATAGACAGCTATTCCAAGTGGTTGGAGGTGTTACCCACTAAAACGAGTACAAGCGAGAAAACGATTACCTTGCTTCGTAATTTGTTTGCATCCTATGGTCTGCCAAAGGAATTGGTTTCAGATAATGGACCTCAGTTCACATCTCAGGAATTCCAGTACTTCTTGAAACAAAACGGTATCAGGCACAAATTAACTCCACCTTATCACCCAGCTTCAAATGGTGCTGCTGAACGGGCTGTTCAGACATTTAAAAAAGCCTGGATGAAACACTCAGTAGCCAGTGAGTCCGCTCGCACTACAGGAGAGTTGAGACTTTGCCGTTTTCTGTTTAATTATAGGAATACGCCACATTCAGTCACTGAAAGTACCCCAGCGGAACTGTTTTTAAAGAGGCACCTCCGAAGCAGGTTGGATTTGCTTAAACCCTCTTTAGCTGATACAATGGAGAAACATCAGAAGCAACAAGTCAAAGCACATAATAGCTCCAGACAAAGAATCAGAAACTTTTACCGAGGTGATAAGGTCTTGGTTCGAGACTTCCGCCACTCAGGGCGCCTTTGGTCTCCAGGGACCATTTGCCATAGAAGGGGTCCCCTGACGTATGAGGTTCAAATTGGTAATCGTCACATTCATGTCCATGTGGAGCATCTGGTTCCAGATAAGAGTGTGTCACCTGTACCTCCTTCATTTTCTACCATTGACTTTCAAGTACCTGTAGCGCCCTCACAGGAATTACCAGATGCCAACAATCCATCTAATTCAACCAGTGCTACAGCCTCTGAGGGTGAACGGAGGTATCCGATACGGGCACGCAAGGCTCCTGACAGACTGGACTTATAATGCCACTATGTTATTGTTAACTTGGACATTTCTGCCTTAAAATGTTTAGAACTGAGTTATAACTGTTGGTTACATATATATAATATATATATATTTTTGAGATCTACTTTTTGCTAAAAAGGGAGGAATGTAGTAACCTGCTTGTATAGACATTTTGGTTAATGGCATTCTTGCTGTTTTGCCATTAATTGATGATGATGATATTCCTGTTCCTGTTGTGTGCTTCCTGTTAAGCTGAGAGCAAGCATGGAGCAGGCCAGATCTACCTGCCATGTTCTAATAAATATATCAAAAGTTCCAGTGTGTATCTGTACCTGAACTAACACAGCAGAAGTATTAACCCACTGCTAGCCAGCAGTTTATTACAATAGTTTATATAAATAAGCTGCTGTGTAGCCATGGGGGCAGCCATTCAAAGGAGAAAAGGCACAGGTTACTTAGCAGATAACAGATAAACCCCCATTATATGGGGCTTATCTACTAGTTATCTGCTATGTAACCTGTGCCTTTTCTCCTTTTTTCCAGCTTGAATGGCTGCCCCCATGGCTACACAGCAGCTTATTTATATAGTAGCTTTTCTGTAGCAAAAACACCAGTTTTTTGCAGAGCAACAGCACATTATATTTTAATTACTTTAAAACACTTTAATTTTTTGATGTTACTGTTCCTTTAAGAGAAAAATGTAACCCTGTGAGTGGGTTGATGTTCTGAAATGATCCGTAAGCCTTGCCTATCCTACAACACCCCGCAGAACACTGAGTATGTCCTGTCCTTCAGACCTGTGGGAGCAGGCTGACCAAGACACAAAAAAAAGATGAAGAGTGCTTCAAGCAAATTCAGGGATATTTATTATTATAAATTAT
This sequence comes from Xenopus tropicalis, assembly GCF_000004195.4. NCBI lineage: Eukaryota > Metazoa > Chordata > Amphibia > Anura > Pipidae > Xenopus > Xenopus tropicalis. The sequence continues at coordinate 86,862,845 of NC_030681.2, forward strand.
TAATTATTATAGAGTTGCTATATCTCAGGTATGTACCAGAAGTATATGGTATTTTGGGGGCCTATAATTCTTCATAAATTACATATCAGCAAATAACTGGAGTGCAATGTACATTCATAATCCATTGCATTAATCATAGAGATAATTAAATCATGTCACGAGTGCCCTTTTAATTTGAAAACATCTTTTTAATTCCTATAGTTCATTTTTAATGGTACGATGCCTTCATCTTTTAGCAAAACACTTCAGAACATTTGAAATGGTTCATATAAGGTTCCCAGTGCATCATGATTGTGACATCACTAGTTGAAGAATTCCGTTTTGCTTTGAAATGCCGAGGCGAGGAGGGGAAAGCAGACTAATGAAGCATGCTGAGAATATTGCCCTCCCGCTAACCCCACACTTACAGCATCACAAGCACAGGACTTAAGAACAGGGTATGAATTTCAAGTGGGATAGTTTTCTGTTTTCAGCCTAATGCATTTTAGTTGTTGTGTTTCAGCCTAATGCATTTTAGTTGCTGCGCTTCTGAAGTTCAGCTAGCAGCCAGTTCATTCTGTCTATTAAAAGCTATTAGAAGAACAGTGTCACTGGCTAAACCTCTGATCTGTCACTCTGTATCTTGTTTCAAAATAGTCTGAGCCTGATACCTGTGTCAGCAATGTTTTCCCTGTATCACTGTGCCTCGGGTCCCATATCTGTTCATATAAAGTTTTCTTTTCCCCAATGTCATTAGCAACTATCCATTAGCATTTGTCTTAGCAAGTCCCTTGTTATTTCAACTGGACCTTCTGGAGAAGCCTTATGTCCTAGTGGCATCTTGGAAAGCATGTGTTCTGGTGGAATACAAAGGAATGTGAACATGGGTAAATAGCCTCAAGTTAGGAGAAGGGTAGGGGCAGCAATAAGCCTTTTCCCCTCAGGGGGCAGAACAGACAGAGCTTGCATAGGTTATTCTCTGGCTGTCAGATGAGTTTTTATAAAATTTATATAACAAAGTGCTGTGGGTGGCCTTGTGGGGCGGGTATGGTCCCTTCAATACCTGGGACCACGGGGGGGGGGGGGCTTTAGACCTGGCACCCCTTGCACCATGGGCTCTGCAGAGGCCTTAATTATGTTGCAGACTAGAGTATTTTATGATTAAAGGACATGTAAACCCTAAATTATCCTACCATGTAAATAAGGGCACATCTCCCCCACCTAAATCGCATGATTTGTGTTGCATATATCTCCTCTATTTGCCAGCACCATCACCATCACATTCTCCTAAAACAAATAGCTGCTTTTACCCAGTGGCCATTTACCCTCTTACACATCATCTGCAATAAAAAATACAGGCAGGACTCACTTTTATAAAGCATCCTGCTTGGATACAGCACTGTAAAGGTGGCCATACACGCACCGATATTATCGTACGAAACCTCGTTTCGTACGATAATCGGTGCGTGTATGGCATGTCGGCGAGTCGACCGATATCGCAGGAAGCTGGTGATATCGGACGACTCGCCGATCGGACCAGTTTGAAAATTTTGATCGGGCGCCATAGAAGGCGCCTGACCAAAATTCTCCCTTCAGAGCTGAATCGGCAGAAGGAGGTAGAAATCCTATTGTTTCTACCTCCTTACCTGCCGTTTCAGCCCTGAATGGTGTGTGGCGGATCTTACGATGTTTCGTGCGACCGATGGTCGTACGAAACATCGTCAGATCGCCACGTGTATGGCCACCTTAATGGTTAAGCTAAGCTCAGGAGAGGAGGTTAGAAGAAAAAAACATGTATCTCCAGCAGAGTGCACAGCTAAATCAGAGTTTCTATGGAAACCAGCAGTGTCATCTCTTCAGTGGCTACCAGACTGGAGGGTGTGTTTAGTAACCTGTTGAGAAGAACTGAGCATGCTCAGTAAGTCAAGAGCCATTTAATTCCTAAGGGAGGGGGCCAAGTGGGTAAGAGAAAGAGAAGGAATCCCAAGTATTTAAGGGGATGTTAAACTTTTTTTTTAAAGTTTTCATAGAGGCTGTTCAAGGATTGAATTTTTTTGTGGTGAGTTTAAATGTCCTTTAATTTCTATTTTTACCCAAGAATCATCTTACCTGTCCCATACATAAATATCAGGGGCATTTTGAAAAAGCAAGTAAATGAAAGCCCATGGCTAGGTGTTATTCTTCACTCCCATCTCACATTTGCCCCTCAGACCTAAATGAAACCACTTTCTTATAAAGGTGTTCTGTTTCTAAGCTTCAGTAGTTATCCAATAAATGTTTTAGTTTTCTTTCTGAAATATATGTGCATTGTTACTGGACAACCTGGCAGAAATAAACATCGCCAATTTAGCTAAAAATAATCGCTATGCCTCTAACAAATACCTTGTAGCAGTGACAGCTTATTAAAAACGGAAGATTGCCGTTGCACAAATCAAAAATAATGAAAACAGAAAAACTAGAGAGACTGCTTCAGAATTCTCTTTTTTACCTGTAATGTTTTGGAGAAATGCATTTTGCTTGGCATAAACTTTTTTTTTATTAACAACCAGGCTGATTGAGCTTGTGTGATCCCATTACACACACTTCAAGTTTGAAAAGTTTTTGAGGGTGCACTTTCTATTGAAGCTATTGGTAAAATGCAATCAAATGACACCTGCCCTGACATTTTTGCAGAAAGAATATTTGATAAGCTGAAGATAAGCTCTCTTCCATTCAAGCTATGTGTCTCATACATTCAGGGAAAATGGCAAGTACCCATTAAACACTGGGAAGATGATTTTTCCTTCTGTATGATCTCTAAAAAACAAATTCACTTGAACTAAGGCTCAACAAGCCATGCCAAGAGCTGATTGACTGATGACTCAACGGTGATTCAATGGATGAGGATTTGCTTTCCAAGTTTGTATAATTAGACACACTTGATACCATTTTAGGCTTTCTCTAAAATAGAAGCTGCAAATTACTTCTGGTGAAATCTGAGATAAGCACAAAATATTAAAGCAACATGTGAATTTTTTATTAAATAGTAAGTGTTGGTACCAACCTATGGTATGGTAACATGTACATGTACACCCTCCAACTTGAATAACGTATGATCTCATGTTAATTCTTTATGTTCATTGCCATAGTTGTAATTCTTTTGTAGCATAAATAGAGGTGTCCACTGGGTGACTTTGGTTTTATCGAACCCATCAACACCTGCAACAAATCATCTAATATTGTTTGATATAGTCATCTGTGTAGCCAAATAGTATGGATCCACTTGTTTGTCCACTTTCTCAGATTATACAGCTTGGCTGGGATTCAAACCAGGAGCATCTGTCTGCTTTTGCCTAACAACTGGGCCAGGAGAGCAGATGGATGGTTCCTGGTAAGTATTTTCACCAAATAGTCAATAATCCTGTTAAAACACAGCATTCCATTTTGTCCCAGCAGCCTTATTGGATATTTAGATCCTGTCAATCAGAACTGGGTGTACCCTACATAAATTTTTTTCCCACATCACTTCCTGGCCTAAGTATTGTAGCTTGAGCAATAAGGCTTGTCCCTGGCTCTTGTTCCTCCTCTTTTCTTGGTTTCTCCTTCTGTGCCCTGACTTAGTCTTATGTCATCTGGTCCCTTATTGTCTAAACTGCCCCTTGCCAAAATGCCTTCCAAATTGGCCATACATGCACAGATGGTGAGTCAGCACAGATGGTAGTCCTTCTTGTTCATCTCTTGGCTCCAAACTGAATCTTGCCTGAAGGACTCACCATCACCATAGTAATCCCTTAGTTGGATTTAAATAGAAGCTGGTAAGGGTGAAGACACACAGAACTACTAGTAGCAGCTATTTGTTGTGGCTACTTAAACAGACAATGCTGATCATATACTGATAATTGTCTCTATGTGTGTTTTAGCAGAGGCAATTCTCAGTATTGTCTATGGGAGGGTATTTTCAGGAGTTTAGTAGCCATGAAAAAGTAGCAGCTACTAGTAGCTCCGTGTGTCTACACCCTAAGAGCTTCATCCTCTTGCACTTTAGTTGATTATGCATCAACAGATCAAATTCTTTATCTCAAATAAGTGACCCCAAACTAATCGGATTGCAAAGCAGTTTGTCCAAAATGCCTGCCAAAGTGCCCATACATGCATTGATGGTGAATCAGTAAGAATAAAAGCGGTAACATCATTTTAGGCACAGTGAGCCTCTGCCCTATAAATTTTAGATTCTAAATTTAGTGCCATGGAACAAGAAGATCAAGCTGCAAAGAGTAATCCCAAGCAACTGAAATCAGTTCTCCCTGTTGAAATAAAGTTGCAAGTAAGCCTAGAAAGACTGATTTTAAGAATAATATTCATGATTTATTTAATCTCCATAAAGCAAAAATTAATACAAAAAATATGAAATGTATTTTATTAATATCAAATGATTAATATGTGTGATCATGTGACAAAGGAATAGATTAAATGTATTTTGCCATTAATTTCTCCCTAGTGGAAGGTGTCACCAAACAGTATGTTTTCAGTGTTCAAAGAATTTTGTTGTTGGGAGTGCTTGGGTAAGGACAGCCCAGACACTATATTCCACTGGTCCAGATTACATATTGCAGGGAAAGGTATTTCATTACAACATATCATTAGAAATTCTGGATTTCCGAGGGCTGGGGTTGCTGCCTACAAGTGCAGATATATTTATACCCTAACCTTAACTAGACCAATCCAATCCAAATATTTAAACTGAAAAAGGACAAAAACAAGGGATATAGAAGCATTTTAACTTCTGCAACATACCAAATAATGTCTGATTATACATTTAACTTACCCAAAAGTGTCTCAATCATTATCATCATTTATTCCTCTGTATTTAGGAGAAAGGAACATTGAGGATCCAAAATGCTTGTTTTGCCCTCTGGAACCTGCCTATTTCCAGTGTTAGAGAACTATGAACTTAATCAGTTAGAATGTGTCTAGTTCATGGGTTTGGAATCAGGCATTACACATGCACACAAAAGTATTCTAACAAACGGATAATAATTTGTAATTGTTGCATTAGCCAAAGATGTAAAGGATGATTAGAGTGAATCAGACAGCTAGTCAGCAGGGATTTTCACTAGATGCAGCAAGGTCATGAATAACAGTTTGAGGTTAAGCCCTGATCTGTGCTGGTACTTATTACTAAATTGCCCAAAGAACATCAACTTAATATTTAATTAAGAACACGTACAATGTATAGATATTTTAGATACTGTATCAAACAACAAATATAAGCAACCTTTCACCCTTGTAGTGCCACCTGCAGTAGATTTTAAGCTTCTATTTATTTACTGGCAATGCACAGAAAGATTTATGGCAGCAGTTTCCTTTATGCCAGTGTAACTGAATTAAAAATTTACCGGGTTCACAATTCATAAAGAAATATAATCACACAACTTATCATCAGTAAGAAAAAAGCTTGTGGTACATGAAGAAGAAATAAAAAGCATGTAATATCATCACTACATGTTTTCTGAGATGCGCAGAAGACCTACTGTACCTGTTTGAAATCTCAACACCCACTTTTTTACGTGATTTATTTACATTTTTCTACACCAACATTTGTAACAAATCAATGTATTTAGTTAAACAGGTTAACTATTTTTAAGATAAACAATAAACTTTTATATATATATATATATATATATATATATATAAATATTTGGCAGGCCAAGTTCCAGTATAACTACTATGGCTTGAGGAGTAGGAGTATCTCGGAAGTCTGATAGAAAGAAATCCACTTATGGGCAGTAGGTTTACAAAAGTTCATACTTCAGTTCAAGTAATAACTTTTTTAAACCCCACTAGAGACCTCCAGGAGTTATCTGCAGCAGCAAAATTTCTTGTGTCAGCAAGGCCTGATTTAAATGGCTGACACTGTATGCCAACATCAAATCATACTGGCATATTTATATTTTATTTGTTTTTTTTACATCAGGAAATGTGCCAATGGAGAGCAGATTTTATACTGTATAACATGATAACTGAGAATTTCTGCTTGGGGGGAATGCTTTTTAACATGGGGAGAATTTGTCTTTTTCCATTAATCAGCAAATTAAAATACATGCTCCAATCTACACTTTCATTTTATGCAAAATAGTGATGTGCTCTCAAGGACATGCTGTGGGTTGTAATTAGGAAGAAATTATAATGTTATCATATATATGTGACAATTGTTAAATTAGGCCATCTCCGTCACAGTACATTGCATTCATTTACAGGGATACTATATTGTAAAAGGTTTTTGCAATTACACTGCTGAAACAGTATTTTATGATTTTTACAGACTATATGCTGGTATTTTTTCCCATTTTGATATTATTATTATTGTTTGTAAGTCTGTATACTGTTGCACATTAGAAAAATGAAGACCCCTTTAAGATATTGATTGAATCTGTCAATACTTTCCCTCTTGGTAGTAAATTCAGCACTTTCCCTGCCATTACTAAAAATAAACCTCTCTGATCTACAGCTGAATCCTCCCTTTCATCCAGTCTCAGCTGATGTTGACCTTTCAACCTTGTACAACAGTGCTCTTCAGTATTGGTGTAGTGGGCCCATTATCCCCTATGTCCCCTGCTCAGCAATAATGACACAACATACTGATGTTGTACAGAGAAGTCAATAGAAAGAATATGGAGCCATAAAAATGTCTTGGAGGGCCACATGCACTCTGTTGGCCTTTGTGAAGACAGCGCTGGTCTAAACAGTAATATGTACAGGTCCCATTAATGTTCATATGTATTAAAAGAAATATTATGCCACCAACAAATATTTTTAAACACACAAAACCTTAAGACGCCATAATATAAACATAATTATAAACATGTGAGACATAGTTGGCCAATCCTCCTCCCAACATCCCATGATCATGTATTATCAGGAATATTGTACCCAAGCAGGTAATTCAGTTTTCCTACCTATGCTAACTACTAGCATTGATTACTTTATATCTAACCCCTTGGCACAATAGTTTCAATCAATAACACTTTTGGGCTTCTTACTCCTCTACTGTTCATTCCTGGAACTAACCTCATGCTGTCATTTTCTCCTCTTTTTTTCTCATTTTATGACTTGCTCAACCCTAAAGTTAAATGAAAATGAAAGGAGGAATAGAACCTTACTGATAGCTCCATTAATAAAGGAAGCCCAAATCAATGCCCATCATGTTGATAAGCCCTCAGATAAATAACGGGCTCTGGAAACCCCCATATATTTTTCATTTTTTAATTATACAGGTTTGACTAAAGCTCTCCCTTGATTTAGGTTGACTTGCATCTTTGTATCTGCATCTTTGTGGCCAATGTATATTTTTACAAGAACAAAGTATATGTTGTAAAACTATTAATATGAGGCACACACTTATTACACAGTTACTGAATTTAATGTGCTATAATCATGAGTATGATAAAACCTTTCCCTAAAATCTGATGCCAAAATGCCTTCCAAGGGAGGTGAATTCCCACTTGGTTACAACAAAAGCTGCTCTCCATTTTCTCAGTCGTAAGGTGATGTTTCACTGTTATAACCTCGAGCTGAAAGAGAATACAGGAGATTAGAATCCGGTTCTTTGGCTTAGAAGCAGGAACATTTGTAACTAGGATAAAAAACTAAAATAAGATAGCGGTCAAGCAAGATGAACTCTGTTGGAAATATGACCGAAGCTGTCAAGCTCTGTGTATTTTAGAAAGTTAAATGATTCTGAGGACATCTCTCTGTTACCATGATATTTTGCAGCACATGAAGACTTATGCTACCCTAACTACCATACCTGACATGTCTCTTCATTAGTACTTAGTGAGACTGTCAGGTCCTGCTTCCCTGGTCTCCCAGAGGGAAAGGCATAAGTGACAAGTGTTCATATAAATAACGAGTGATGCTTAGATCATTTCACTGAGGAGGTGCAAAAACTGAGTAAAAAAAAATATGGAAAAGCAAATGTTTGTATTAATGTATTCAAGTATGCTTAATGCGGAATTAATTTTCTATAAAGGAATTTCATTTAGTTGGATTTAATAAGAAAGGGTGCCCAGTAGGGAATGCTTTACTAAGCTGAAACACCTGCACAGATTGCTGCAAGGTCACATTGCCAAGGAGCAAGGCAATGTGCTGATGTCCATAGGTTTCTGAATGACTTAAAATAGTCACATTCTGCTGACCATTAGATCTACCTGAAGCAGTTGTGTGCAAAAAAATAAACAATAATATATATACACCTGTGTTTAACATGAATCCAATAAATAAGCATTGTGGTGTTGTGTTATCTCCAGAATTTTAGTGAACGTAGAAACCAGTATATATACCCCTGCCAAAGCAAATCCTTCCCCCCGCCCCATGCTCATATCCTTAAACACATGGATACACATTTAGTTACACTATGTTCTCTTTCCGGTCCAGCATTTCAGCCACTTTGTGAGGCTGTCGACTTGTTTCTAGTTTGCACTGTTCTTCCACGGCCCCTTTAAAATTCTACACCAACACAAATACTCATCCTTTTAGAACTGGATACATATTAAATCCACATACTGTATGGCAAATTAGCAATTAATTCAAATTCATTCTGCTATACTGTGTTAAGTAATACATACCAGATCCAGACTGGTAATCTGCGGATTCTGGCAAATGCCAGAAGGGCTGCTGTAAAATGCCATAGACCGTCACTTTTTAGTAGGATGGTGGGGGTTATTTGGACCTTTTGGTCCTTGAAATGCAAGGGCCTATTTTAAATCAAAGTCCGATCTTGATACATAATATTGTATTATGCAATTCAATCTTTTAACGAAATGTGGAAGCAACTTCAGAATCTATCAAAGTCATTGTTCCAAAGAGGCTTGTGTTTTAATGTTAATATAGTATTAGAATACAATGGTAGCTTGGTACCAATCATGCAGTCCTGCAGAGGGTCAGGAACCCAGACATACCCCATTTCAATGTGGGTATTGAGTGATAGTGGCATTATTCTAGTTTTGGAATAAGACATTTCTCACAAACATTGGAGGATACATATTTTTGGACTATTTTTGATGTGTAAAGTAGTTTGTGGATTTTAACAGGCAGTACATTTGGCTTTTGAGTGATAGGCTTAGATGTCAGTTGTAGATATATAGTTATATATAACTATATACATATGAGATACAGGTTAAAGTTTTCTATCAACTTATAATATTAGTTTGTGGGTTTGTCCTTGAATGGTATATCCCATAATGTTGGCATGTCTTCTAATATAATGAGCTAATGGCTCTATCACCAAAGCAAAAGAAAATCAAGGGAGGGTGGCTTGCTCTGATGGGTCAGTGCCTTTGTGAATGAGCAAGAGATTAGCTTCTGACTTAATAAATAATAATTATAGTACATAATGTAGATGGGTACAACAAAGGGTCTACATTTGTAATAGAAAACCGGTGAGATCTGGCACCATATTTATTTTTTAAAGTGTTTGATTTTTATTTGTACCTCTTCCTTAAAACTAGGGGGCCCATTTACTTACTCACGAACGGGCCGAATGCGTCCGATTGCGTTTTTTTCGTAATGATCGGTATTTTGCGATTTTTTTCGGAAAATTATCGCGACTTTTTCGTTACCAATACGATTTTTGCGGAAAAACGCGAGTTTTTCGTAGCCATTCCGAAAGTTGCGATTTTTTCGTAGCGTTAAAACTTGCGCAAAAAGTTGCGATTTTTTTCGTAGTGTTAAAACTTGCGCAAAACGTCGCGCCTTTTAAGTTTAAACGCTACGAAAAAAGCGCAACTTTTCGCGCAAGTTTTAACGATACGAAAAAATTGCAACTTTCGGAATGGCTACAAAAAACTCGCGTTTTTTCGCGCAAATCGTATTGGTAACGAAAAAGTAGCGATAATTTCCGAAAAGTCGTAAAGGCGCCTAAAAAAATCGCAAAAAATACGAAAAAGTCGCAAAATGTTCGTTTTCCAATGGGAATTTTTCCAATTCGGATTCGAATTCGTGGGTTAGTAAATCAGCCCCTAGGTGTGTTAAGAAATTAGTTTTATTTCTGTTGCCAGATTATTTTATTGATTGGAATAGAGCATCCTTTTCCAGATTATATAAACATTCAATTTAGGCAATATCAATTTTAAAAAATAAGGTGCTTGAATTGATCAGATAGAAGCACTGACTTCCAACAGATTCATATTGTACAACACTGGTACAACATCTACATCAGTCCAGTCTTGCTCTACCCCACTCAAACTATGACATCTGAATAGGCCCCACTAAACACCAGGACTAAAAATTAGGAGAATGTGCATACTCCTAATGTTTCAGCTGCATGGGGTAGGTAACAATACAATTTCATTAAAAAGTATATCATGTTGGCTTAAGGGTTAACCTTTTTTAAACAGCAGATAAGGAAGGACATGTGGACATACATTTTTTTAATCTGTTCAATACATACCCCCCCCAAAGGTATTCCACAGTATCTAGGTGGACCAGTCCAGCCCTGTTCTGTCAGGTTTGTTAGGTTAGGTTTCTTTGCAAACTGATACTTTGGCTTATCTTTAAATATAAGTTCTTTTAAGCAGGTCCCTTTTACCTTTTGTGTGCAAGTTTGGCATGGGCTTGCAGGATAACGGAAAAAAACCCAGTGGACCTCAGCCCTGGTTGGACCTGCAAACCCTGGCACATTCCGCACACTGAACTTTTAGCACTCCACACTCAACCCCAATCTCAGCATGTGGCACATGGGGGGTGGACTTAGCGACTGGTGAGGATGGCCCCCAAGGTGGCAGCCCCAGTGGACCCTGGACACCCCAGTCCGACACTGCTTGTTGTCAGTTCCGAATTGAATCTGTATGTTCAATACATACACCCATTTATTGTACAGTGCTGCCAAACTTGTTGGCTTTTTACACATTTCTTCTACTTTAGGAAAAAAAATTTCAGTGATAAGATCTAAACAGTGCATTGTGGGCATTCCTGAGGTAGTTGAGAATGTTTCTCTGAGTGGAAGCCTGAGGAGTGCCTCTCAAAATCTAGTTATTCTCGTTCATACTTGGATGTCTGACGAAGATGGAACTTAACATTCCCATATGACAAGCCAAGCATCAACTGAAGTGGTGTCATTGCTATTGGATGAGTGGAAACAAACCCTTTGGACAGCGCCAGATTTGTGATCCGGGCGCCCCGAGGCTGCCCCCCCCTGCCTCCCCCTGTGGGCATGCGTGAATCGCCAAACCCCCCCCCGCACGGCAGCAAGCGCAAGTGCGCATGCGCATACTTTTCATCTCCCATACGGAGCAGTGGGGAGAGGTCCCCATTGCTCCGTATAGGAGCAAAATTTAAAAATTTCATTACGGCGGGGCGGCATGCCGCCCCTAAACTTCTGCCGCCCTAGGCCCGGGCCTTTGTGGCCTCTCCACAAATCCGGGCCTGCCTTTGGAGTTATAAATGCCATCTTACCATGTAGTAGTCTACCTGCCTGAATGCAAAATGCCAATGATAATAAGCCCAGACTGGCGATTGGCCATAGTAAGTCATTATGTAGTTGGCTGGCTGGGGCCTGTTTGGGACTCTGTGTACATAAAATGCCAGGAACTATTATTAATCCTAGTCCAGGCCTGGTCTGGGGTTGTTTTCCAATAATGCCCCTATTCACAAGTTCCGTACAGAATGAGTTTGCTTACATGGGTGTAAAAAATGCATGTATAGTGAAATAGTTATAAGTAAGCCAGGCCTGTTCCCCAGCATGTCTAATGTTCTTGTGGCTAAATATAAGCAAATCCAAACAACGATGTTCCACAATTTAGTGGAACGCCTTCCCAGAATAGTAAATGTTGTTGTAGTAGAAAAGAAAAGATCAACTTTTTATTTATATGATAGGGTTGAGAAATGAGATGTTGGACATTCCTGTAGGTCAGTGATATCTGCATTCAACTTCCAATCCTAGGTTGCCAGTCTCCAAACAAACAAGGATTTCAAGCAGTGCTGCCCTTCCAAGATTTTTAGACTGTCAGCAAAGTGCTTAAACCATGAAATTAGCTCATAGGGGAAGCTCAGTATATGCAGCATTACTCTCCTTTGTTTACCAATGTATAAGTAAAACTGTACTACAATGCAGTTTTTGAAAGCAGCCTGCATATTATCCTTTTAATATCAACATAAAACTAACAGAAATACCCACTGTCTGTTCCATCGTATTGGTAGTAGTATTGATTTATATTCAAACCCTTATCCTTACAAAATCATATTACATTTTGTTAAACTATGTTATCTATGTATCAATATCATTGCACTATTAACATTTGTTGAAAAATATTAATATAATGCTTCTGTGGCAGAAAAATAGGCACAAGAGATGTATACAAATCACATATACAAATCAATGCTTCCTCCTAGTGGATGAAAGTAATAGTGCAATATAGCTTTAAAATTTCATAATCTTCATTTTAAATGTGTTCCACAGTAAAACATGTTTCAGATGCATAGCTCATGCTAAATTGCTTGTAATCAATTTTAAATTTTAATCCTCCTATTACTCAGCTATCACATTTGCCTATGCAAATAAATGCTGGTTAGGAACTGAAGTTGATAAAAGCAACTGACATTGATGAAACATTTGCCTTGACACCTGCCATTTACACAGAGACGGCATAATTAACCATTATGACAGAAGTCTCATTAAAATACGCAAGTGACAATTTAATGTTGGAAAAGGGCCTAGAGGCTATATTTAAATGAAAGCCAGTGACAAGGGTTGGACTACTTTGTTAAATTTTCAGCATCTAAAAACTGGTTTTGTTACTGTACATATGAGGGCACTGAGGACATAGAAGCTGCTAACCACACAACAATATGCTACAAAACAAGAATTTGCTCTAAGTTCTCATGAGTCTCTATCTACTTGGTTTTCAATGTGGGTTTAAGTAAAGAATTAGCATGAAATCCCAAATCAACAGCTTGGTGCCGCGCAATATAAAGAATTCTTCACATGTATGTTTGCATGTATGTCTGCAAGTGCAGTGAGCAAAGTGCAATTTTGAGTGCAATATTCCACAGTGCAGTGTTTTTGCAAGTATTCAATTGTCATTGCAGTCACAAGGGGAATGTGCTTGGAGTACTTGCGATGCACATCCCGCAACTGCATCTGATTCATAAAAATTACTACCACTGAGTTCACATTTCAGCACAAATAGAATGCAATAGTGCAGAATTCTGTCGGAGCTCATTGCCTGTTTTTGGTCTGTAAGTGACCAATCCTTTAGGTGCAAATGTGCTGCACCTATTGATGCTGGGTGCAAAAGGAACTCTGTAGCTACTGCCACCTCCTGACCAGACCGTAGCTGCAAGTGTTTAGCGTGTAAGTGATGTATGTTTCTGATTTTTTAGACACATGTGTACTGGGGGACCTGTGGAACTATTGCCTGGTCCGGAGGTGGCAGTAACTCCAGGGTTCAGGTGAAAACCAGGGGGGCCTGAGGGGCCCCAAGCACAACTATAGAGAAGTGCAAGGAGTACCCTTTCATAAAATTAGTGTTACACAGAAATGACTGCAGAGAAATTGCAGGTAATGCACTTGCAGATGGAAATGAGCCCTTTTATCTTCATCGTATCTGTAGGGGAGGGAACAGATCACATTAAACCGCCTGATAAATGAACAAGCAACCATCATTTTCCAGTTGTTTTTAATGATAATTTTTGCAAGTAAAGTAAAAAGTCTATGTGCAATGCCAGTTGTCCGAGGTGGCAGATCTTACATGGAGCTTAGAGATTGAAGATTATATGCAGAATTTTCTGTTAGGAAATTTGCAGGCCCCAACTCTGCTTGCAGTTATAAATAACCCCTATTGTGCTTTCACTAAATATGAATGAAAACGGATTAAAACACAGCATAACTCATTAGAAATACAAACAGTTTCTGATACTTAGATTTTTGGATTTTGATTTTTGGAACTGTTTCCCTTCACACTTTTACCATTTTGTAGATTCGTGAATTTGTTGGCAAAGCGAAATGGGACAGATTCGCTCATCGCTATTTGTAAAGTATGTCTATAAAATGTTTCTTTTGTTTAAAATGTTTTTTCAATTTTTAAATAATAATTTTAAAATAAAATGTCTCCTTTGTTTTTAACAGGCTCTCCCCCTTCCCAGTAGAGTTCTTTATCCTGTGGAAATAAGCTTGTACTGATAATTTTAGTCCTTGGTTGGTACATGGACACATTCTGTTTCACAGCTCTACTTTCTTTTTACTGTATCTCTTAAACTATGGCTTAATATATAAATTCCTACAATGTACTATATACAGTTTTTATGAAAAATATAGAATCTCTGGAATCAAAATCTCTTTTCCCTTTCGGTAGTTTTGCAGTACAGATATCACTGTTAAAAATACTATTACTCATTTTACAGCCATTTCTCACTGGAAGCTAAGATTTTGACAGTTTTTCCAGGCATTAGTCCTTCCCTGGAGAACATGCACATAAAGTAACATTTTATTAAGTTGATGGGTGATGGCTGCCTGCTGCTATGTTTATCGTCATACTTTGACTGAGATTTTAATCTTGGCAGGTTGGATGTATATTTTTACATAATACGACTCACCAAATCCATGGAGTTGAAAGCTGTGCTGTTCAGTTGGTTGTGTGGTTGCCATCTGGCCTATAGTTTGCTGATCTAAATGACACTTACCATTGGATGAAAAAAAATGCAATGGGCAATATATGTTGTCAGTTAACCTTAGTTTTCAGCTGGCTAAAGCCTGTCAGAACAGTGCAAAGCAGTGCAGTCAAATTACAAGTAAGCTTTGCATTGTGCATCATTTATATACTGTATACAGGGCCGCCCAGAGGCCGCCCCCGGTTGCACGCCCCCATCCCCCCCCCGCCCCGAGTGCGCATGCGTGCGTGACCAGCGGTAGTGCGCATGCGCGGACGGGAGGGGGGGGTGCAAGCGGCATGCGCCGTGGGCCAACTTGCATACGGAGCAATGGGGAGAAGTCCCCATTGCTCCGTATGGGAGCACACGTTTCAAGATTTTTGTGCGGCGGGGCGGCATTACGCCCCCAGATTTCTGCCGCCCTAGGCCCGGGCCTTTGTGGCCTCTCCACAAATCCGGGCCTGACTGTATACCCTTTCTCAAGATTACTGTACTATACATACTAGCAGAGGGTGCAAAATGACTAGACACCTTACACTTGTTCACCTTTGAATTAACGTTTAATATAATGTAAAGAGTGCTCTTATTAGACAATTTGGAATTGGTCTTTATTACTTGTAGTTTTTGAATTATTTTGTTCAGCAGCTATTAATTTTGAAATAACAGCAGCTGGTTGGTAGAGTCCAAATTACCCTAGAAACCAGGCAGTGGTTTGAATGAGAGACTGAAATATGAATAGGAGGGTACAGGTATGGGATCCCTTATCCGGAAACCAATTATCCAGAAAACTCCGAATTACGGAAAGCCCTTTTCCCATAGACTCCATTTTAATCAAATAATTCAGAATTTTAAAACTGATTTCTTTTTTCTCTGTAGTAATAATATAGTACCTTGTATTTGATCCAAACTAAAATATAAATAATCTTTATTGGATGCAAAACAATCCTATTGGGTTTAATTAATGTTTTATTAATTTTTTTAGTAGACTTATGGTATGGAGATCCAAATTACGGAAAGACCCCTTTTCCGGAATACCCTTGGTCCCGAGCATTCTGGATAATGGATCCTATACCTGTACCTGAATAGAAAGATAAAATAATAACATTTTAGCCTCACAGAGCAATAGTTTATGGGTTGCCGACGTTAGCTCCCCCTATTTGGAAGCTTGAAACAGTCAGAAAAAGAAGGCAAATACTATAAAGTATAAATAATGAAGATGAGCTGAAAAGTTCAAAAGAATGGGTCATTCTATAACATACTAAAAGTAAACTTGCAGATGAACAACCCCTTTAAAGAAAAAGGAAAGGCTAAGTCCCTTCGGGGTGCCAAAATGTTAGGCACCCCCACCCCCTTGTACCCCGGGCTGGTGCCCCTGTTAGGAGAAAACCGCACCAGCCCGGGATACCTGCAGCAAGCATTTCCTTCTTCCGTATGTCTTCTGCCGGCAAAATCCCTGGTCCAGCGCATGCGCATTTGAGTGAAAAGCCGACTTTTTTGTTAAAGTTCTGTGCATGTGCAAGCATGCGAACGAGGAAGAGGAAACACTCGCAGCTACCCCGGGCTGCTGTGGTTCTCTCTTAACAGGGGCACCAGGCCGGGGTACAAGGTAAGCAATTAAGGTCACATGGGCGGGCCTAACATTTTGGCACCCCCAAGTGACTTAGCCTTTCCTTCTCCTTTAAATTGTTTCACCAACAATAAGGGCTCTGGCACACGGGGGAGATTAGTCGCCCGCGACAAAACTCCCTGTTCGCGGGCGACTAATCTCCCCGAGTTGCCTACCCCTGCCATCCCACCGGCGAACATGTAAGTCGCCGGCGGGATGGCACATGCGGCGGGGCGATTTGCGCGATGGGATGGCAGGGGTAGGCAACTCGGGGAGATTAGTTGCCCGCGAACAGGGAGTTTTGTCGCGGGCGACTAATCTCCCCCGTGTGCCAGAGCCCTTAATCATGTTTTGAAAAAAAAGGAGGATGAAAGAAGGAATTTAGCATGTTTTCTTTATTCAGCACAACAAGTAGAAACAAATGAAATGTCTCTCATAGGTACATATGAAACAATAATAGCAACAACTTCAATCACAGTGCAGTTCATTTATGGAATACCTTGTGCTGGCTTTTATTTTGTTTAGATTTGTGTCCCTCTGTAATAGCCTCCATGGTTACATACATGCACTGTCCCAAAGGGAATTCAGAAGTTTGAGATGACCTCAGTATTGCACAGACCTGCTCTAAATCTAGTAGCATCAATATTATGTGGTAATATAAGAACATTTTGGTTCCTGCTTGGGGCCTTTTTAAAGGCACTTCTGAAGCACTTTGAGAAACACTATATATCAGTCTTTAAACATTTTTTACCTTTAAAGTTGGCTTGAATTTACAGTGGAAATGTTGTGCAAGTAAGAAAATCACTTTATATAGTCATGCAGCAGCTTTCATCGTCTCCCAGAAATGCACTTGCTCTGGAAGGCAAAATGGATGAGAGCACATCATAGTCGATGAAAGTGATAATTAGCATTTCAAACATGCTTGACACCTTTAGTCAATCAATATACTTCACTATGGACATATGTTAACTTTCAAACGATTATGAATGAATAATTTATAAGGCGGGCATTTTATAGCTCGGTATTATAATTGATAAGGGTGAAAAATAATATAACTTGCCCAGCAATTTCATTAGAAAACATAACCACTCTCCAAAAAAAACAATATCTCCTGAGTTTTGTGCAAATTCCTATTCTTCTTTTTAATTGGTTTCTGTAGTTCTCTTTACTAAAAAATCATTTTTCAAGTAATAAAACAAATATATATTTTAGCTTATTCTTTCCTGTATTTTGTCAATTATTTTTTTGCTGTCACCATTGTCAAAATATACCTGCTTTGAGGTTAGTGGCATATGGAGGATTTTGATTGCAGATTTTTTTTTTTGGTAGGTTGGAATAAGATTGTCTTCTATTATTGTCAGTTGCCGGCACTAATTTCTGGCTTTCATACCAATGGCTGTAGTTTAGTAATTAAAGATGTTACAAGTTGGATTTAGGCAAGGAAACGTGTTGGTATAAGCTTATATTACCCAGGGAGGAGGTTTTGTCAGAATTGTTTTGCCAGGCTTACTGGATATCACAGATTGTGTTACTGTGAGGGAATTCTGATCATAGTAAGTTAGATTGAAAAAAGATAAATGTTCATCAAGTTCAACCTATTTTGTCTGTATTAAAACCTGCTTAACTGCTAGTTGACCCAGAGGAAGGCAAAAAAAAACAACTGAGGCCTCTCTAATTTTCCTCTGGGGGGGGAAGGGGTTCCTTCCTGACTCCCAAGATAGCAATCGGACCAGTCCCTGGATAAACTTGTATTAAAAGCTATTTTCAAAAACTGTATTTCCTCACCTTTTCAAGCTATCTAATGTATCTGCTAGTATGAATGATTCAGGGAGAGAATTCCACAGTTGGACCTTTAGGAGTATTTTTGATGAGCTTCCATTATTATACACATTGTAAGTACAATTTTAAATATTTATTAATACATCCCACACTATTGTTCTGCACCCCTCTATATTGATGGTGGCAATATAATGATCAGGTGATATTTCACTGCCACAGAGCCTGGGCTCCTTGCTATTATTAATGGAACAATGAATCTAGTTTTGAACCAAATTATAAAGCTGAAGCACAGCTAGATCATGCAGCAAGGCAACCACATAAAGAAGGCTATGGAATGACCAAGTCAGAATCCTGACTCTATTTCAATGAAACATTGAGGCAAGATTTGAAAACCTGCAGCTGAACAATGGCTACAGATTTGCATGGCAATAGTTACAACCTGTGCACTTTTTCTTTAAAACAACTTGGTGCTTTCTGGTTGGGTGTCACCAGCATCCCAATAGCAGCAATTATATTCAAATAAATAGGGGAAACTGGAAAGAGGCAAATACTTTGTATAGCACTGTACTTGTGCGTTGTTGGAAAGAAAGCATATAATGGGTTCTTATGGGATACTAGACTAGACTTGAACTAAACTATTCACTTTGGATTACCCACTTTGGTTGCCAAGTAAATAAAAGCTGACCAGCTTCATTGCTAGAGTACCATTCATCTGACAGTAACAAAAACACGCTGGCATTCAAAAATTAGTATACATCAATTTTCTAAATCTATATCTGTTAGCAGAGTATCTGGGTAATCTGGAGTAGCAGTAACAGTCAGGAGTCTTACCAATCAGGATGATGCTGCAAGCATGGCTGATACTTTATTCACCTTACAACAAGAAGGAAAAAGGAACATAACATCACATCCTGGAGACCCTTCCCAGAATGCATAGGTTTATAAAAGCTTTATAAACACAAAACAATATGTATACTGACACCTACTGGCAGAACATAACAGTATAACACAGTATATTAGATAGAAGGTTTTTGTTGCTAACTGACAGTGTACAAACACTAGTCTAACAATATCAATTAAAGTCTTCTACAGATTTTTTGTATAAGAATTGTACAAGTGCAGAAATGCCAACCATCTTACACAGGACTTTACAGGTGTCAAAAGGGGAGGGCGTAATACTGGAAAGCTGCAGAATTACAACTCAAGCCAAAAATTGAAATATAGTTGGGATGGCTCTCTGGCTGGCACAAATGAGCAACTAAAGTAGCAGTGCTAGCAATAGCTAAATAAAACAAGGCTTACTCTGATTATTACATTTACATGAAAGGGTAATATATTTAACCTTCGTTCCAGTAGGGAACTGAAATGTAGGACTAATAAATCTCACCTTTAATAATCATCTTTGTTTTTTTGTCCTTATAAAGCGTTTATGAAATCCTGTGAGTGCCGACACTGTCCAAAGCTATATATATATATATATATATAGACTAAGTTATATACAATATTACTCTGTCTAAAGGACATGACTCCTATTCCTTAAAATCATACAGAGAAGGCGTGTTATCAGCCAGCCTCACTGAAGAAAGATTATCACAGCTAAATTCTCTGTTTGAAGATACATTCAGACACGGAAGATATTAAAAGATGGTTCAAGATATACTTTCTAAATCTCTCTTAAGTACTCTAACACAGCAGGGACATGCAACATGAAATCAGACTTAAATTAACAATTAATCTCCTATGGAAATGGATTCAAAACTTCTTTTAAAAAACTCCAGTATATATCAGGAACTAGAATATCAAAGTATATTTAACAAGTTCATGCTGTTTTCAATTACCAAAGTAATTGACTAAAAAATAAGGAAATATTCCTAAAAAATGTATTTGGTGCGCTTTAAAGCAGAACTCTGGCTTCTAAACCAAAATTTGTTAAAGGAAAAGTAACACTAAAAAATCTATTCTACCCTGCCCCAATAATTGCCCTATCCTGCACACCATTTAGTATTTTGAATGCTTTATTAGAAAATACTAGGCTTTCAGTCATTTCAAAAAAGGCGATATGGCGATGCAGGGAAAGCATCCACTATGCGGCGATCGATTGATCGATCCTAGCCTTCCTTCTGTATAGGAAGGAGTCAGGCTAGGATCGATCAATCAATCAGCGCATAGTGGATGCTTCCCCTGCATCGCTGTATCGCCTTTTTTTAAATGACCGGAAGCCAAGTTTTAACAGGTATTTTCTAATAAAAAATACTAAATGGTTTGCAGGATAGGGCAATTATTGGGGCAGGGTAGAATAGATTTTTTACTTAAAAATTTGTAGTGTTACTTTTGTTTTAAATAGCCCCACACAACAAAGAAACTGCTAATATACCTATTATTGTATCCTGTTCCTTCAAAAAGTATGAATAAATACTATTTTTATATGCTGAAATTCAGCATATACTACTCACTCTACTCTCTCTGCATCACTTGAAATCCAGGCAGGGGAGAAGGGACTAAACCACTGAAGTTACAAATTTTAACAACAGTATACAGACAGCATGCAGGAACTGCATAATGCACAATGCATTGCACTGGGATGTTCCTTTCTTTATTGATATCACATGTGCAGGGGATTGTGAGATTTGGAGGGTGCAGGCTGAAGGCAGCATAAGGACAGCCAACTACTGTACCATTTTTTGAATCTCAAAGTAGTCGGATAAGCAGGAGAACAGGAGACCAGGCTTAGGTAACTGTTCCAAACCATACTATTACATTACAACAACAAACAATGTTTATTGTTTAATTGATGTATATTGCATTGCATATATATTTCAGTTGCTGGAAAATGTTTACTTTTCAAAAAGCTTAATTTGTGTTTGGGTGGAGTTCCCCTTTAAATAGTAGTTTCTTCTATTCTTACATCAAAACTTTTCAATAAAGTATTTGCCTGTGACACCAGTAAAACACAGGTTACCAACATCCTGTACGTCTGTTATGTCAGATCAGAATATACAATTGGTAGGCACAACACATACTGTATACTGCTTAGTTACCTTTAAGTACAAGGTACAGTACTGTTTTAGTATTAGAGAAAAAAAGGCAATCATTAAAAAATAAGTGTTTGCAATCAAGCACCCCTTTGTGGTATAACATTTAATGAGGCCACTACAACTCATAACAAATTTGCAGCTAGTGTTCCTATGGAGTAGGCTACCATTACTTACAGCTATTCTCTTACGTCAATTCTCTTCCTAAATGTGCAATGACACTTATTAATCATAATAATTAATGCAAGCACTGTTAAATAATCAGTAAATAAGATAACCGAAGCAGGAGATGAAACAAGAATAGAACTTATGGCGGAAGAGAAGGGACAATCAGGAATAGGACTTGAAGAATAGAGGCTTAAAGGAGAAGGAAAGGTAAAAACTAAGTAAGCTTTAAAGGTCTATGTAAATACAGCCATAAGCACTCACAAAAATGCTGCACTGAGTCCTCTGTCAAAAGATTTGTTGTGTCTGTTTTCACCTGCCAGAGTCACCCAGCTCTCTCCTCTCTTACCTCTCCTGCTCCCCCCTCCCTCAAGAATGCTAAGAACTCACTCCCCCCCTTAGGAATGTGGATCTGAGCCAATCAGCAGGAAGCTTCCTCATAGTCTTACAAACTGAGCATGGTGCAGGAGCAAGGCATTATGGGAACTTTCTTTACACAGCTCAATGTTTTTTTCTTCATGTTTGGCTTCTGATCATTTGAACAGGTGAAATATAGGAAAACTTAAGGGCACTAGTGAGAGAACTAAAGGTATGCCTGCAGCTTAAGATTAACTCTTTATTAGCCTTTCCTTCTCCTTTAATGGAGTAGGTTAATATAAATTAAAAGTAAGTCTAAAGGAATTATTTTTAAGTACTTACTGCATATCTAAATTCCCAGATCCCTGCTTGCTTCTCTGAGATATGGTGCTGGCAGCCTACAGCAGTGTGAAGACTACAGTGACATCACTGAACTCTCTCTGTCCTTCCTGTAGGTGCCAGCGGCAGTCTTCCTATTCTCTGAGCATGTGTGTAACTTGATCCTGTCTCCTGTTCTGAGCAACACATGCCCACCAGCCAATCAGAAGCGGATCTGGCAGAGGGGAGGGGGGGAGGGAATGAAACACATGTGCAGCATGAAGCAAGGAGGGAAAAACAAGGGAGAATACCTTTTTAGAGATGGCTGCCTGTTCTAGAAAATGTGAAGTAAGTGTGACTGAGTAAATATTTGATTAGGTGAGCCAAAAGTGTGGCGTTTTTCCTAAACAATAGGAGGACTATTGGGCAGTATGCTTTTTAAATTTTGACTTGCATTCTCCTTTAAGTTATTTTTTACTGTGATATTGCAGTTGGTCTCCCTTTGTATTTATATTTTTCATTATTAAACTTTACGTATAGCTTGTGGTTTTTTTTAACAGTATTCCATTTAAGATTTTTAGCAGCTATCTGGTTGCTAGGGTACAACTTATCTTAGCTACTAGGCAATGGCTTGCATAAGAGACTGGAAGATGAACAGAAGAGGGCTTGAATAGAAATATAAGTAATAAAATGCAACAATAACAATGAAGTTGTAGCCTCACAGAGCAATAGTTTTTCGGGCTATTTAAAAGCTGGAAAGTGGCAGAAGAATAAAAAGAAACCAAATCAAATAAGAATAGGACATTCTATAACACACTAAAATGACCTTGCCTTTTGCACACATATTATTGGCAGTACAACAACAAATGAAGTATGTTCCTTGATTCTTTGAGAGGGGAGTCACTGTGTCATTTGATGCTGTGGGTTACTGACATTAGATGCTGGGGGTCATAATGCCTTTACTAAGGGTCACTGTGCCATTTCATGCTGGGAGTGGGAGTCGCTGTGTCATTTTATGTCTAGAATTAATTGGAGTGTCACTGTGCCATTTGATATTTTGGGTTACAATGCCAGTAAACAGAGTTGTTACTGGCCATAATTCATTCCACCAGCTTAAAAAATAAGCACATAAAAGCAGCCAAGGGCAGAATAAAAGGTAAATGGCTTAGGGAACAGTATACACTTTTGGCCCCCAGGGCATTTGGTGCAGAAGGTTTGACTCTCACTGGAAATTTGACTATAAGGCTTTTTTATTTCACATCATACATTTATATAATTAATATAAACACCAGTGCAGTAACACTTTTGGGCTGAAAGCTTTCTATATAGTTATACATAGGTTTGATGCTATAATTTATCATTAGCAGAGACTGACAAAGCCAACATCCCAGACCGATATCGGACAGTCCTAAAATGCAGATCCCAAAGTTGGAGGTGGCTAATCGGAAAGTGAGTTTCTGATAGGCTGGGGTGTCTGGATGTACTAAGCATTACTGGGGCTGATCAATGAAGTTGTCTAATATTCCAAAAGATGCATTGGATTGGGTTTCTGTCTCATTCCTACAGTGTTTAAAATATAATATATAGTAGCAATGATTGGAATAACCCATCTGTCACTGCATATATGGGGCAAAACAAAGTACGTTTTATCAGATGTAAGTTTTATCAATGTATTTACCAGCAGAAGCACTCACAGAAAAGCTGCACTGAGTCCACTATCAAAAGAAATACAGCATTTCTTGTATTTTGTGTATACATGATCTTCTGTGTCAGCCTTCCTTCTCTCAAAAAAATCCTTCAGGGCACAGCTTGAGTCTGCTCAGTTTACTCCTCTCTCCCCCTCACTTCTCCTCCTCCCCCTCCCAGGCTTAGGTAACTGTTCTAAACCAAAGTGTCACGTTAAAAATAATTAAAAGGCTTCACATTTTTTAATTTTATATTATAAAGTTGCTTGAAATTATGTTTACTTTTTAAAAAAAGCTTAAGTTGTGTTTGGGTGGAGTTCCCCTTTAACACAGGACAGCTGGTAACACAGCACAGTTTGCACTTGGCACTTGATCTTAATTATAGCTACTGCACCATAGTACCATTTTGTGCTTCCCTTCAAAGATTTATTTTGTATTGGAGTGTCTGGCAGAGTGGACCAGAAAAGGGCAGCTTCATTCAAGAGCACATAATATCAGCTGAAGTTGCACCAGTATGAAAAGAGCGCACACCCAGCAGAACAAGAACCTATTTAGCACTATGATCCTGAAACTGTGTCTCTAACTAGCAAATGCTGCTAAATTACTTAACCCGATTTTGGCCGAGTATCAGCCATATGACTAGCGGGCCTAATTCTAGATCTTATTAACTAAGGTGAGTTCTCCAGACACTGCATAAGACTAGCTGGCCTACCTACCTCTCAACAAATTCACAAACCGTGATTATTTAGTAAAAAATGTATCACGTTATTTTTTTTACAACACATGTATTAAATTGGTTATGTTCCAGATACAGTACAGCAATATAAAACCTTCTATTTTCTTACACAATAAAGGCACACCTTGGACACAGCATGTTTAAAAGTCAATGAAAGGTTAATATAAACTAAAAGTAAGTCTAAAGGCATTCTTTTTAAGTACTTACTGCATATCTAAATTCCCAGATCCCTGCTTGCGTCTCTGAGATATGGTGCTGGCAGCCTACAGCAGTGTGAAGACTACAGTGACATCACTGAAATCTCTCTTCCCTTCCTGTAGGTGCCAGCGGCAGCCTTCCTATTCTCTGAGCATGTGTGTAACTTGATCCTGTCTCCTGTTCTGAGCTACACATGCCCACCAGCCAATCAGAAGTGGATCTGGCAGAGGGGAGGGGGGAGGGAGGGAATGAAACACATGTGCAGTATGAAGCAAGGAAGGAAAGGAAGGGAGAATACCTTTTTAGAGATGGCTGCCTGTTCTAGAAAATGTGAAGTAAGTGTGACTGAGTAAATATTTGATTAGGTGAGCCAAAAGTATGGAGTTTTTACTAAACAATAGGAGGACTATTGGGCAGTATGCTTTTTAAATTTTGACTTGCATTCTCCTTTAACCTTTGAAGTTTGATACCACACAGTATAGGTATATTTAGATACAGGTTGATTTTAACAGGGATAAGAGGTTACCGTTTTACTAACCTCATTTACACCCAGTAAGGGCCCCCGTGGGTCTAGCAGCGGTTCCCTTTATCAAGGTACCGGATCACCCTAGGCTCTGGGGTACTTTCTAAATACGTTATGAATTCGAATAGGATAAAATCAAATAAAATTACAACGGAGATAACTCCAATAGATACTATCAATGCCTGTTTAAAATTAGCAAGTACGTATGTCCCGGCCAGGAACTTACTCTAACTAAGTAGGTTTCCTTCGTTTTTACCGTTTCCTCTCCCCAGCTTTTCCTTTGGCATCTGACGTCACAAGCCTTCTGAAACTACGGATACCTACTCTGGCTTTTTCAAGAACTACCGTAAGACATTCATTCACTTCCTTTTATAACCCTTACTCTCCCTCTAGTTTTACATCATTGAAATATTAATTTACAAAAGTTGCCATCTATAAATATGAACTCTTCTTATGCCATTCACTCAGAATATATATTGCAGAAAGAGTAAAAAAAAAAAGGGGGGGGGGGAGGGGAGAAAAGGTATAACTGTACATAGGGATGGGGATACCTCACATGGTTCACAAAGGTAGATAGTATGTTATCCCATACATTCATAGTATTTAAGCTGCACCTATCACCCTTTAATAAATGGTTTGATGTTCTAATTTTCAAACCATACATTCATAGTGTTTAAGCTGCACCTATCACCCTTTAATAAATGGGTTGATATTCCAATTTTCATTAAACCCATTGGCGTCAAAAGTATTCAGGGTGAACATCCAGAATCTTTCCCTTTTATCCAACATTTCTATTTTCTCTCCACCTCTATAATCAGTTCCTATTTGCTCAATCGCCCATGCCTTCAGATGCCTCACATCCAAACCATGGGTATCATGGAAATGTCTGTATAGCAACATCTCTTTTGAACCCAACCTGATTTTACACAAGTGTTAATAAAGCCTAGTGCAAAATGATCTTGAAAATGAACTGTATGACCTATATACCTCCCTCCACAGCTGCATTCGATGACGTATATTATATATTGTGACCAACATGAGATATGATTATTAATGTTATACTTATTCTGATTATCTCCAATTTCCATTAATAGAATTTTTTGGGGGCAAAAATTGCACTGAGAGCATTTCCCAGATGTGTGCCAGACTTTAGATATTTCCAACGTTTTCCTCTTTGTATTATTACTACACCAACTGATTATACTATTTCTGTTTATGTTTCTATTTTTATTCCTATGTTTTTTCAAAACTGTAGGTGCTTATATCTCTAGTGTTCCATTCTTTTTGTATATTCTTGGTAGTTTTCCCGGTACTATACTTTTTAGGTGGGGGTCATGAAGTACTATTGGCCAATATTTTTCTATTATTCTAAATACCTCCTCTGATCTATAGTGACATCTTGCCATCATAGCTAACTTGCCATGCTCATAGGACAGTTCATTGGCGGTGGCCTGTGTAATTTCCATTTCCCCTATGCTATTAACATAGTATTTTTTATAGTTTGACTATTTGACTATTTCTGTTCTTCTCTAAATTATTTCCTTCTTTTTTATACGTCCTATGTATTATCTCCATATGCCCCTTTCAATCTCTTAAGGCTGGCAGACAGTGGTTTTCAACATTGTTTTCTCCATTCAGGAAATTGGCTAAACAATTATCTCCCAATGTTTCCCGGCCTAATACCTGTACCAATCTGGTCGGCTTTATATATTTTAGGTATATAAGCACAGTCTTTCCCTACTATCTCCAGGAACTCATCTATTAGATGTCCCTTCTCATACTTCTTTTCCAAAAATCTATTGAATATATAACAACTTTGTTCAAAAAAATCGTGGTCATTAGTACAGTTCCTACGGATTCTCATGAATTGTCCTTTCTTTATGATGGCTACTCTTCAAGATATAAGTATTTCTATCCACCCCTTTAAAAAAAGGTTCTAGTACACAGTTCGTCCATTTCCACATAGATCTCTAAATCTAGAAATTCAATGTTTCGGTCACTCCATTTACATGTGAATTTTTAAACGTCTTTATTTTCATTGATTTTATCAAAAAAGGGAGCTACAGGGGAAATTCTTGTATCCCAAATAATAAAGACATCATCTATATAGCAACGATAAACCCTTAGACCTGGGGGACGGTGTAGTTGTTTATTACTAAATTAACCTGTGCCCATTACAAATAATTTATTCTACCATTTAAAATTTTATTCTTGAACCAACAAATGTATTTTTTTAGCTGTAATATTGGTGTATAGGCAGCCCTCTCAGGTCATTGTGCTGGAGTCTGTAGCAGTTGAACTGGGGAGCTCAACCGTCTGTCAGCATACCCATAAGGGTATCAGGTGCAAATAACTGGAAGAACCCCACCTTGCATGGGGGTCAATACTCAGCAGCAAAAAATCCAGTAGCACACTGAAATTGCAAGCCATGTAAAAAAGTGTTTTATTTGCCCAAGTACATAGAAAACAAGAGCAACGTTTTGGGCCCCTCCGGACCCTTTTAGAAGCCTGAGTCTGAGCTTTCAGTAGGAGCCAGCACATCACAATGGAACTGCTTTTAGATAAGTTATTTTTTCTTCTGCTCATTGTAACTGGAACAAAAGTGTTTTAATATATGGGTTACTGTGTGAAATGCAATGTTCAGGGGTATAGCTGAAAGGATTAATTTAATCACAGTGGCTATGATCCTTGAAATTCATTGTTCTCCATTGCTTCACTGCTGCTTTGAAATATCTGCTTGTCCTTGTTTTCTGTACTTTTTTAAGTTCCTGTTGTTATTTCATATTCAGTTGCTTTCACTGGCTGAATAGCCCGCAATTACTTTCCAAATCATTTTAGTTCTCAAGGTTATCAACTGAGCAGGGAAACAATTTGATGTCTTCTTACATGGTTGTTTACCCAGCTTCACATATTTACTGAGTTTTATTATATTTTCATTCATTTTCATTCAGTTTCTTTCAAACATCCATTTTTAGGAAACCTGATGTAGCTGACGAGTGTATATATACAGGGCCGCCATCAGAAATCACGGGGCCCCTCACAACAAAATTTCTGGGCCCCACCCTCCCACGGGCCCTCCCATCAATACAAGGGATACACAAGCATTGGTAGCGAAGGCCCCCTAAAACATTGGTAGCCAGGGCCCCCCTAAAACATTTGTGGCCAAGGGTTACGTTTTGCATTAGTGGCAGGGACCCACTAATACATTGCTAGCCAGCCCAGGGCCCCCTAAAACATTGGTGGTCCTCCCCCAGTGTTCCCATACAATGGCCCGCTCTCCGCTGCTTCTTGACGCTCCCCCCCCCCCCCAGAATCCTCCTGCTTCTTCCAGGGCCCCCTAAGCATCCTTCAACTCCCCCACCCAACATCCTGCTGCTTCTTCCAAGCCCCCCCCAAGCATCCTCCACCTTCCCCTAGGGCCCCCCCTAAGCATCCTCCACCTTCCCCTAGGGCCCCCCAAGCATCCTCCACCTTCCCCCAGGGCCCCCCCTAAGCATCCTCCACCTTCCCCCAGGGCCCCCCCAAGCATCCTCCACCTTCCCCCAGGGCCCCCCCCAAGCATCCTCCACCTTCCCCCAGGGTCCCCCCAAGCATCCTCCACCTTCCCCCAGGGCCCCCCCAAGCATCCTCCACCTTCCCCCAGGGCCCCCCCAAGCATCCTCCACCTTCCCCCAGGGCCCCCCCCAAGCATCCTCCACCTTCCCCAGGGCCCCCCAAGCATCCTCCACCTTCCCCCAGGGCCCCCCCCAAGCATCCTCCACCTTCCCCCAGAGCCCCCCCCCCAAGCATCCTCCACCTTCCCCCAGGCCCCCGCCCCCCAAGCATCCTCCACCTTCCCCAGAGCCCCCCCCCAAGCATCCTCCACCTTCCCCCAGGGTCCCCCCAAGCATCCTCCACCTTCCCCAGAGCTCCCCCAAGTATCCTCCAGTCCTCTACTGCCGCCGCTGCCGCCGCCGCCAGCATCCTTCTGCTTCCTCCGCCTATCCTGTGTCAACTTTGTATCTTCCACTACGTCCCGAGCTCCCCGCTACATGTGCGCTTTTATAGGGTTGCGCCCCATGCGTGTGACGTCAGTGAGTACAGGGCGCAACCTTATAAAAGCGCACATGTAGCGGGGAGCTCGGGACATAACAGCGGACGCCGGCAATGGAAGTAACAGGGCCCGGAGTTGATTGAAGGGGGCCCGAGGTAAAAAAAAACTCTAGCACGGCCGGGCCCCCTTTAAACGCCCGGGCCCGGGACAACTGTCCCCCCTGTGCCCCCCTGATGGCGGCCCTGTATATATAAAATCTGTGATGGAGAATTAAACATGGAATATATTTGTATATAAAAATATTTTTAATTCAGCACACAACGCATTTTGCCAAAAAAGAACCTACCATGATTACTGGCGCAGGTTTTTTCCAATTTTTTGGATAACTGAGAGGCAGCAGGTTGTGGCAGTGGGTCCTAGGAAAATTACATTTAGGGGCTGATTTACTAATCCACGAACGGTCCGAAGGCATCCGAATGCGTTTTTTTCGTAATGATCGGTATTTCGTGATTTTTTCGGAAATTGTCGCGACTTTTTCGTAGCCATTACGACTATTTCGCAAAATGTCGCAACTTTTTCGTAGCGCTACGACTTGCGTGAATTATCGCAACTTTTTCGTAGCCTTCGCGCCGAGTACCAAAATTTCGGATTCATTCAAGCTTCAGTATCATGACTTTCCTTGGGCCAGGTTTGAGCTGCAGAGTGCCATTGAGTCCTATGGGAGACTTTCCTTGGGCCAGGTTTGAGCTGCAGAGTGCCATTGAGTCCTATGGGAGGCTTCCAAAATCATGCCAAGTCTGAAAGTTTTGCCCGCCGGTTAACGAGCGCTCAATACGAAAAAGTCGCGACAATGTACGAGCAAATTGTAACGGCTACGAAAAAATCGCAACTTTTCGTGCAAGTCGTAACAGCTACGAAAAAGTCGCGACAATTTACGATAAAGTCGTAACGGCGACGAAAAAATCACGAAAAAGTCGCAAAATGTTTGTTTCCAATCCGAATTTTCGGATTCGAATTCGTGGGTTAGTAAATCAGCCCCATAATGTAATGAAAGGCAGTCCTGGTAGCCAAATACATTTCATGTCCTGCAACAACAAGCAAATGTTACTAAAATTGCATAATTAATTATACTTTTTTTGAGTTGCAAATCAGCCCCCAGTCTCCTATTTTGGATCCCTTGGGAAAAGGTTAATAAACCCTGATATAAAGTATCAAAAATGGGTGAACTTTAGGAATATAATAAAATAAGCAAAGTTTGCCCAGGCCCAGTAATCTATAGCAGCTAATCCACTGTTTGATTTCAAACAGCAAACTAGTTATTACTGCCTGCTGATTGCTATGGTTTGCAAGACCTGTACACCTTTTATGACATTACTCCAAAAATACAATGCAGGTACATTCTTTTAGAAGTATTTTGTTAAACATTGGTCAGGGCAGCCTTGAGGATCTCTAAGATCATTAAATAGGTTGAGCTAGATAGCCCAAACTGCTTATCTGTCCAACTGACATATTGGTCCAACCATATTGGTAAGCACCATCTTTATTATTACTGACTATTACATTTATTATTGAAGGGTCTCCACCTGAGTATACAATGACTAAATATAACCTATATTTTAAAGCAGTGATGTCTGTTTTCCATGCTATGGGCAATTATCAAATATTTTATGTGCTCCGGGTCTAGATTTTTCTACCAAAATGATGTCATACAAAGAGTTTCATGGAGATCTTATAAATGCTGGGGTCCATAAAAAATATCTGGTCACATCCAGCTGCAAGCAATCAACTGGTCAACTCTAATCTAATGAACAATGACAGTAAAAGATAGATTGTTTAAAACAGTAAAATCTACAGTTTGCTTTTTAATTAAAACAGAAAAAAACACATTTTTAGCACAGGACCAGCTGCTGTTCCCATTCAACTTCTGAGTAGTAACACTTTATCACCCCCGATATACTGAAATTAGCACGAAGGCAATAGAATGTGTGCAAACAGGCAAGGGCATTGTTGTTATGTGTCAGGAGATTGAGCTGTCACATTTCTATTTATGTTTCCAAAACAGTGAAACTTCTGGGCATTTTGCAGTAAGCAAGCACAGGTATTGTAAAGTGGAGTATACACAACACAGATATACATAAAGACAAATATAAACTAGGAATAGTTATGTTTAACTTTGGTTCATATCAAGACAATTAATTTATGTAGCTCCTCTCAGGTCTTGCAGTTTGTTTGCTAAAAGACTAGAAGCCTCATTTAATATGTGCAAAGTGTGCAGACACAAATGTGAAAATACAAAATCCTTTAAAATTGCAGAGAGATCCTAGGTGCCCCCTAAATCTGCTCTGATGAATTACATGCAACTTTCGAAGTGACGCCTGTGCTGTATGAAGATCCTGTACCACCCTAGAATTCACGTCAGTTTGTGCATGAAGTCACCTCCACCAATGCCACATAGCTATGGGTCAGGTACCCCTCAGCCTACCAGCTCCGCCTCCAGATTTACACATGTCTCTGACAGCGGCAAGATTTTCTTTAAAAACAATTTAATCATATAGGCACCCTTAAAGCTGCTGCCCTGGGCAGTTTGGTGCTTATATAAAAATATGACCCTGATGATGCCATTCCAACACAAAATCTAAATTTTTCATGTGATTTATCAAATTAGATATTATTATTATTATTTGCATCCATTTTGATGCATGCAAGTTGTAGTGGGGATAAAAAAAATGGTGATTCACACTTTACACACTGCTCTGAATTTCTAACGTTTTTACAATGTTCTCTCATAGAAAAAAAACTGCTGCTAAACCAGAACAAAGACCTTTGCCCCACATGACTACCAAAAGATGCAGTAATGGCATTTTGGTCTCTGAGTCAGTGGAAGTTCTGTTGGGATTTCTTGCTGAAAGTGGGGGATTTAAGCTCTGTTCTCATCCCCCACAATGGAGATTGTTATATGTACAAACACACCTCGCTGAGCATGCAAAGAATTGTATTTCAACATGAATAGACAGATCACCTACAAGTTTAAGTTTTGCAGAATTGTTTCAGTTTGCTTGGGTCCAATCAATGGGAAGTAAACCATCAGTAAGGCACATTGGATCTTTGATTATAAATGTAACTGCGAAAGGTTTATAGTGCCTTTTTTAATGAATGGGCCTAGTTGCTAGGGAGTCCTATTGCCTGTTTTGTATTGTACCCAGTGAATATACTAGGTATAGTTCCTAAATGTATGTACATTTGTATATCTATGACTTACCTTACCTTACTCCAACTGAACTTCCAATTTGATCATAAATTACATACAATAAGATATCTATTTTAAATATTTCAAAATAATAGTTGACTTGATTTATTTCTCTAAACCAGTATAAGCATGGGGGCATCACTTCAACTAGTAGTGCTTGGGTCACAGTGTTTCAGCAGACACTTGGGGGTATATATATCATGCTGTGTAAAAAGTGGAGTGAAGCATTACCAGTGATATTGCCCACGGCAACCAATCAGCAAATAGATTTCAACAGGTTGCTGTAGTGTAAAAAAATTAACACAGCATTCACTGACACAGGTCTGCACACACAAGACTCATTGGGCACAAATCTGTATGAACTGGCACTTAAACCAGAGGTAAAACAGACTGATTTTACAATGGCATTGAAGTAAAGTTATTTGTGAGTATGAGATAAGTGACTATGGCCTGAGTAAAATAAAATTGAATCACATCGACAAGATACAGGCTGTTATTTTTAAATATAATTGCAAATAAACCAGTATCTGCCTGTCCCTATCTGTTCTTTGTACTACTGGTTCTGACTTCTACAGGGGTGTCAACCCTTTTGGAAATGTCAGTGTCCCAATTTTCCCTCCCAACCCCCTGGTCTACCAATGCAATTGAAATTCCAACGTCAGGTTCAGATACACTCACATTACACTGGTGCAATTCTAAGGGGGAAATTTATCAATCCACAAGCGCTCCGAGCGTTTGTTTGATTGGAGCGTTTGCTTTTTACGCGACTTTTTCGTACCTTGTGTATTTTCAGCAATTTTTTCCTTATTTTATGCGACTTTTTCGTAGTTGCGTTAAAAATTACGCAACAAAATCGTATTGTCGCAACGAGTACAAAAGTTTCGGATTCATTCAAGCTTCGTTATCGTGACTTTCCTTGGGCCAGGTTGGAGCTGCAGAGTGCCATTGAGTCCTATGGGAGGTTTCCAAAATCATGCACAGAAGGATCAAAGTCGGAAAGGTTTTCCTGCATTTTACGATCGTTCGGTACGAAAATTTTGTGACTTTCATATCGCCAATACGATATTATCGTGACTAATACGATTTTTTCTTAAGCATATTTGTGATATTTGCGATCCCAAGAAATTATCGTATCCAATCCCATTCAGGATTCAAACTTCTGTTTTAATGAATCGGCCCCTAAGAATTCTTATTTTCATCATGAAACATAGCTTCAACTGGAACCATCTAACCGTATTAAAAACAGATATACGTGAACGCAATAGATACACATAAAAATACATACATATGTATATATATATATATATATATATATATATAAAAGTCCACACGACAGCACCACACTCCGAAAGTTGCTACAATGTAGCTGCCCCTGTGCACGGAATACCAAATAGATACCAAATCAAAAACGACCAGCACCAAGGGTCTTGTGGTTCAAACAAATATTAGTGTATTATAATTGCATGTACAACAGACGTTTTGGTCCCTTTTGGGAGCCTTGAAAAAGGTCCCAAAAGGGACTGAAACGTCGGTTGTACATGCAAATATAATACACTAATATTTGTTTGAACCACAAGACCCTTGGTGCTGGTTGTGTTTGATTTGGTATATATATATATATATATAGATCATTTTTTTTTTTTTATAAATTTTCGGTCTCCGTGGACCTGCCCCAATAACAAAAGGAATCCTTCACTTCTCGTCTAAAGCCAAGCAGCCCAACTACTTTTCTACTTCCACTTTCCTCTCACTACAGGGATTTAAATTCCATTCCGGAAGTGCCTGATCTCGAGCGGTGCATCTCGGGAAATGTAGTGCGCGGTGCCGTCTTAGGCAACAGTTAGGTTCTCCTTGAATACTACATCTCCCAGCAACGATTGCAACGCCCTCCCAGTGCCTGTTGGTGGGGTGAATGAATCAGTGGCGTTGTTATTAACGCCATATTGAAAGCGGAGTCTGAGACGGAGCTTCTGGATAGCTGTTGTGGGTGTAGATACGGCGACAGGATCTCTTTCCATCCTAGTTCGTGAACGCTTGGAAGGCCCCTTCAACTGCGGAAAACTGATCCGGGATCGCTAACGAGTAGAACTGTCTGGTTCTCGGGTGTGAAGGCGACCGGCAGTGCTGCAAAGAGCGCCCTAAGAGAGGCCCCTGGGAACCTTCCCTAATAGTGTTTGTACCCGTTGTGGCAATTGTGCCGTGTGTTTAGGTGCCTGTGCCATGGCGTGCGGAGCCACACTTAAAAGGACTATCGAATTCGATCCTCTGTTGAGCCCAGCAGCATCCCCCAAGAGAAGAAGATGCGCCCCACTCTCTCCCCCGGGGCCCTCCCCACAGAAGTATCTTCGTATGGAGCCTTCACCCTTTGGGGAGGTGTCCCCGCGTCTTACCGCAGGTGGGGGACATATCCAGGGGCTGGGGGACATATCCAGGGGCTGGGGGTGTCTGGGCTTTCAGGAGGGGCACAGGGTAGGGGGAATGGGAGTATGTGGGTGGAAATCCTCTAGGGGAGGAAGGGGCCGGCGGCCATACTTCAGGTTTTGGGTTTGTTAGATGTGTGGGTGCTTGTGGGGAGGTGATTTCCCTGCAAGGACAGGCTGACCCTAGGTTATATATATCTGTGGGTGAATAATAGAACCAGAAATTAACTCTGATGTCTCCCTGAGCATTTATTTGTCCATATTCATTGTTAAAAGTGGATAACCATCTGCCTGTTGAACCCAGTGGTGTTCTGGGAAGTGTAGTTCCACCCCAGTTGCTTTAGAGGGCTGTTATTAGTGTAGTTTGGCAGTGGCTAATCTAATGGGCTCCAGGGGATAGACCAGTAATATGGCAGCCTACACTAAGTTTGAGCATATATGGCCCCTGAAATTCTGTGCTGTGAATATTAGTTTGTAAACTTTCCCCAGGCCCTCGAAGTTAAAGATCCCTTTATAAACACTGTGCTCATTTCAATTTAACCGTGGGATTTCACAAAAGAGATTTTGTAGGGCTTTAAAACATGTATTTACTTGTACCATGCTGGCAGTATTCTTAACACTAACTAATATATATTTGTTTTGACATTAACATCAATTAGGGCACTTTGTATTATCACAAAGGAACATAGATCTGGGCAAGCACTGTTCAAACTATTCATGTAGTGAACCTTCTTGCCTAGCTGTCTGACTTGTATGTGTATATGATATATATATATATATATATATCTCAACAGAGTAACCTGGAACTTACTGGCAAATGTTTCTGGGCCCACTAGGTACAAAAATGAGCATCTTGGCTTATGTTTAGAATTAGCCATATTTGGTGCAGATGTAATTGCAAGATGTTTGGCTAGCTTTGTTAATCTGGCAACATTGTGATTTAATGTCAATTATGGGACAGGTAACTCTATGCTTTTGTCCTCTCCTATTTAGTAGAATGCCTTTGATTAGTCACTAGGATTTAGTTACCAAATCAGGGATGTTCGATTTGAGGCCCTGCAGCTGCTGTTGAATTCAAATTCCCAGCTGTCCTTATTTAGATGTTGGAAATTGTTGACATCCAGTAGCTGCAGGGCCAAATCTGAGTCTCATCTAAATGCTGTTATTGTTTTGCATCCAAGACACATTTTATTCGGTTTAGAAAATAGTATTGCTATAAATTACAGTAGCACTGTCCAACTTATTACATATAGTGGGCTATGTATTTCTTATACAGTGAGATAGTGGAAACAGAATTGTGTTACCTTATACAGAAAGGTATGTGGAACCTTTGAGCAGACTGGGGGCCACATATTGCCCTGGAAGCAAAGACAAAAACAATACCTGTATAGTTGCAATGGTGGGGGGTTCCCAAGACACAGATGCTCAGGACACAGAGTAGGATCAAATGTTTCAGGACAATGGAATGCCCTTCCTCTAATGATAACCCACCATAGAGATTCCAACCACTTAAAAACCCCACAGTGTAGTGACCCCTAGTGGAATAACATAATATACATAGTAAAGCATATATGTCAAACACAAGGCCCGGGGCCAAATCCGGCCCACCTGGCTGTTTTATGTGGCCCTTGGTGAGTGTGTCTGACCACCCAGCCTGATTAATTTCCATTTTCCTCACATAGTAACTAAGACTATGGGGTATATTTATCATGCTATGTAAAAAGTGGAGTGAAGCATTACCAGTAATGTTGCCCAAGGCATCCAATCACTAATCAGATTTAAACAGTAGCTAAGCATCTATTGGCTGCTATGAGCAACATCACTGGTAATGTCTTACTCTACTTTTTACACATTGTGATAAATATACCCCTTAGTATCTTACTAAGTATATTAATATTTAGATTTCGGCCCCCTTATGTGATTGAGTTTGACACCCCTGTAAGTAAAGTAAAAGCATATTCCTTGCATGGATTACCAAATATGTATAGTCTGAACCAGAAGTCCAAAGTGTAGTCCCTGTGATCTCCAAATTATCCAAACATCTGTCCCTGGGCCTCTAGTTGGACAGCCCTGATGTACAGTATTACGTGCATTTACAAAGGCGCCCATCCTCAGTGCAACTCTAACTTCTTAGGCCAGCAGATCATACCATGCAGTTGTGATTACACTGCATTCCTTGGCTTTGTACATCCCCTTTGTGTTTATTTCTTCAATGTCTGAAACAATGTTTTTAAGGGAAAGCAAGACATGTTTTTTTAGTAGTGTTAGTGATAACTTTGGAGGGCACTTGCATTAAAGTACCTTGAATGAGGCTTCATTGTCCAAGCAACCACGACTGCTGCTGTTTATAAAACTAAACACTAGATATAGTTAATGGGTCAGGATACCCTATTTTTTTCAACACAAGCAAAATCAAGAGGGTGTATGCTGAACATACTTTTTGTTTTAATTAGGAAAGATCGGTGGTTTTTGCAATAAACAGGGCAAAGACTGAAAATAAAACCACTTCTACTTTTCCAACTTCTTGGTTCTAGTGGGTCACAGTTTGAAGAGGAAAGGGTAATAAAATCACCAGTCCACACAAATGGCCTTTGTAAAATGAACTGCCATTTATTATTATTAATGTAGTGAAATTGTATATCTCAGCACATTTTAGAGATTATACATCAGTAACATCAGTCCCTGCCCCAGTGGAGCTTTCCCTATTCTGTTACATGCAATGGTCAAGTTTACCAGGAGCTGGTTAACCTGCATGCTTTTTGTTTTTTTGGAGTGTAGGAGAAAGCCGGAGTAACTACACCAAACTCATGTTGGGAGAACATGCAAACTCTTTGCAGATAAAAGTACTACGTAAATAACATTTCCAAACTTGCATTTGGTTTCAAGAGGTCAAGGTGTGCAATTTCTAATGTAACAAAATCCTCAAACATCCAGCAGTAGTGGAACCTGCTAAAAATAAGAACTTCAAGAAAACATGTCAACCCCAGGAAATGGTGTCGTGGGGTGGACACTGGCGTTGTTTTACAGAGCTGGCATTATCCCTTAAACGTTTTTCTGGTTATTCCCACGTTCTTTACTGTCAGGAAAGTGTTTGCATGGGCTCATTGATGCATTTCCTATAATGGTGTGAGTTTGTCAGTATGTATTCAGTTACTCTGAGCAAACACATTGTATTAGAGCTCAGTGGCCATGTTGTTGGAAGATGATTAGTAAGGGTGTAGCATCCCCTTAATCCCTTAGAATCCCTTTTCTTCCTTTAATCCACTCAACCCCTCCCTTAAAGGAGAAGGAAAGGCTAAGTCACTTGGGGGTGCCAAAATGTTAGGCACCCCCAAGTGACTTAGAACGCCTACCTTGTACCCCGGGCTGGTGCCCCTGTACGGAGGGAACAGCACCAGCCCGGGGCACCTGTAGACACCGCTTCCTCCTTCCTTTGCGCGCTGCCGGCGAAATCCGCCGGCCGGCGCATGCGCAGTAGAGTGAAAAGCCGACTTTAATGTTTAAGTTCGGCTTTTCACTCTACTGCGCATGCGCGCGCAAGCGAGGAGGAAGGAGGAAGCGCCGGCAGCTACCCCGGGCTGGTGCTGTTCCCTCCGTACAGGGGCACCAGCCCGGGGTACAAGGTAGGCGCTCTAAGTCACTTGGGGGTGCCTAACATTTTGGCACCCCCAAGTGACTTAGCCTTTCCTTCTCCTTTAAGGTCCCCATACACTATAAGATCCGTTCGCTTGGCGATGTCGCCAAGCGAGCGGATCTTCACCCAATATCCCCACCTACCGGTGGGCGATATCGGGTAGCAAGTGGCTTGAAAAAAAAATAATCCGATCGTTGGCCCTGGGGCCAAACGATTGGATTACATTTGCGGCCATGGGGCAGTCGGTTCGGGGACCGCATCAACGAGCCGATGCGGTCCCCGATCCGACCAGATTTTCTAACCTGGCCGATCGAGATCTGGCCAATTTCAGGCCAGATATCGGTCGGCCAGGCCGCTCTGTTCTGCCCATACACTGGCCGATTAGCTGCCGAATCGGTCCATGGGACCGATATCGGCAGCTATAGTCGGCCCGTGTATGGGGACCTTTAGGAATTGACTTTGGCTCTTGGCTAACTGAATATGCTCAGTTCTTCAAAACACACTCTCCAGTCTAGCAGCCAATAAAGAGATGGCACTGCTGGTTTCTATTGAAACTGTGCACTCTGCTGGAGAAAAGGTTTTTTTTTTTTAACCTCCTCTCCTGAGCTCATCTTACCCATTATAAGTGCTCAGTCCAAGCAGGACTTTTATCTATGTAAATTCTGCCTGTGTAAGCCTGCATTCTTTATTGCATAAAAAGGTGGGGCGGATGTAAAGTTTACATGTGCTTTAAGGAAATGGCAGGTTCCATGTTTCAGCAGCTTGCAAAAGGCCTACAAATATGGTGCTGTGGGGTTGCTTATCCACCATATGCTTGGTATAGTTGTGAATAAATAATTATGCAGACAAATTGAGTCCTAGAACAAGTTTGGTAGCCATATAGAGATACCTTGGAGGGCTACATTTCTGCTATCATTTTCTGATCTGGTATAACATTAATAAGTTAGATTTAGTTCCTGCTTGTGTGTTAAATCGCTAGACATAGGTTGTTCTGTATATAGTATTTAGTATCGTTTTTTATAAGTTGAGTGTTTTAGGTGCCATACTGTTTTCTTTGCCAAAATATACGGACTTGCTGTCTTATCAGAAAATGTTTAGTGGTGTTGTGGAATGTAAAGTTATTTTTCTCAGTTTATTACTGCTGTGGTTATTTGCACATCTGTAAAACATAGCTTGCTAGCGCCATGGTGTAACCATACTTCCTGTTATCTATTTCTTCATTTCTTACAGAATTTACAAAAAAAGTGTTGTGGAAATGATATCATGCTGAAGTATTTAAAGGAACAATATTTATATTTATATTTAACAGAATATTTGCCCCTAGCTATACCAGTGATAGCATGTAAAAAGTGGCCCATGTGTGACCAGCTTTAAGGCCCCCATACACGGGCCAATAGAAGTTGCTGATATTGGTCCCTTGGACCAACTCGGCAGCTTATCTGCCAGATATCAATCGGCCAGGTTAGAAAATCCAGTCGGATCGGGGACCGCATCGGCTCGTTGATGCGGTCCCCGAACAGACTGCCCCATTGCCGCCTACATAATCCGGTCGTTTGGCCCCAGGGCCAAACGATCGGATTATTTTTTTTTTTAAACTTCAAGCTCCCTGATATCGCCCACCCGTATCTTACCGTGTATGGGGACCTTTACAGAACAACTGTCAGGCTAAATTTGTGCAAGTTTACCAAATTAAATGGCCTGGTCACTGCTTTGGTAGCAGGTTAAAGTGGCCACAACTGCTTTAATTGGTAAAAAGCTAGGCATTTATTTATTTAGCTGCCTATTTCTCTTCTTTACTTCTAAATTTTAGTTTGGCTTCTCTGAAAGTAGAGTATGATAAGCTTTAGGTAGCGTTACAGTTCTTTAGGGAAATCCCAGAGTTCCTTCCATCTGTGTTTGCTGTGTGCATGCCTGCCTCATAGGCCTCTGGGTTCCTCTAGCTGCAAGACTTACGCATTCATTTTTACAGCTTGTTTCCTGTCTGTCCTCTGTTTGAAGTGAGCTAGTCATACGCCTACAGGATGATAAAATCCTTGGCTGCATTCCTCATTAGAAGAGCACCTTTCCAAATTCCTTTGGTTTCCCAGAATATTCTTGCCAAATTTGCATGACTGAGGAATCAGTTTTTCTTTCACCTAATAAGAAATGAAATGTTCCTTTTTTCCTTAGATGAAAGGAACTGTGCTTTGTTGTGTGTAGCACAAGAACTGTATAACATGAGAAACTTTATGTTGGTTCCTGGTGTGCATCAAGGCCCAGAAATACTTAATTTGAAGGACCACAACTTGTTGGAAGATAGGCTTTCCTAGTTATCCAGCTGGTAAATGAATCCCATTTTACTGATATCTTAGCCAAATAGCTCAAGGTACTTCTTGGGATTACAGTTTCACAGCATATCCAATTGGCACCCAGCTCTGTTTTTAGTAAAAGGTACATGGGTTATAAGGTGGTATCTACATCTCTGATTTAAGTCTCCAGATAGCTGAAGTGCAGGCCATCATGCCCCAGTTTATTCAGTTTCCATAGCAGCTTTGTCTCATTTGATGAAGCCATTTTCATTTTATTTTAAACTCATGTTCCTTTGGGAGTTCTTTATTCTGTAAATTAGTTTGTTTGCAAATGACTGTGTAAGCGGCGTAACTGCAAAATTCCACATTGTATGCCTGTGATTACTGGGGTTATTTATTTGTTAAGCCTTTCATCTTCAATCTATTTCAGAGCAAATCCTTTATAACATAAAACAAGAGTATAAACGTATGCAAAAGCGAAGACATTTAGAAGCCAGCTTCCAGCCAACAGACCCCTGCTGCTCCAGTGAGGGACAGCCACAGACCTTTATCCCATCTGGGCCAACTTTACCAGGTCAGTAAGAAATGGCTCATTTTTTTCTTTAAGAATAGTGGCAGTGGCACACAGGGAGATTAGTTGCCCGCAGTAAAATCTCTGCTACCGTGGTCGATTAATCTCCCCAAAATGCCTTTTCACCAGCAGTAAATGGAAACGGACAGTGTTAAGGCATATTCAGCGCTTCGTTTTCTGCAGGAGAAAACTTTGCGCAAGTTTGGAAAAATTTTAATGGTATTTTACATGGTGAAAAATACTTAGACTGTATAAAAAAAAGCATATCAATTCTAAGACCATGGCCACCCATCAGTTAATTGGCTTAGCCTTCACTGTTTTTGAATGAGGATTGTATTGTTTGAGTATGTATTTGTATAAGGATTGAACATTATTATTATCAGTGGAAAATAATCTCTTTAATCTGCTTTCTCTGAAGGCACATCAGCTACATCTCCATTAAGAAAGGAGCAGCCATTGTTTTCATTAAGGCAAGTAGGAATGATATGTGAACGACTTCTTAAAGAACGTGAGGATAAAGTTCGTGAAGAATATGAAGAAATTTTGACCACAAAACTTGCAGGTATTGAAATGTAGTCCTTTTAAGGGCACACAGGGTACTTCTGCTTCACGCACTGAATTTTTAAGTGGCCCAAAGACATGGTGCCAAAGAACCTGAAACTGCCCTTCATTCACCTGGAAGCACTTGAGCTGCACTAGTGTAGTTACCCATAGCAACAAGAATGTGCTTTCATTTTACAAGTAGTGGTAGCAGCATGTTCAGTACTTATTGCTGATTGGCTGCTATTGCCAACTGCTTTGTGTAGTTTTCTGCCTTTTTTTGTTAGAGCCAAGTTTTCTCACCTCAGTCTGCTTTACACGTTTATCTTTCCTTTCTGTCATACCTTTTTTTTTTTTTTTTCCATACTGCTCTTTGGTATAGTTTATTTTTGCCTTCCCACCAATATCTTTTAAAACATTAGGTTTTCCTGTTCTGTACTGCTTTGTAGTCTTTAACCTGTCATCTTTTCCCTTTTTAAATGCATTTTTTCCTCATCTTGTCTCTTGCTAATACTTCTTATTTTACTCTTATTCTTGCAGTTTAAAAAAAGTCCTTTTTTGTCTAAAAAACTTAATTAAAAAGTTGTTCAGATTTGTTAGGTTCTGTGGATGAGATATTTAATCAGTGCTGCCAAGGCAACCAATGTGGCTGTTTGATTGCCTTTAATAGAAGTATGCAGGTAACTAAGGGGATCTGTTTAGAATAGGGTTATCATATGGTTGATGTTTCATATACATTGTATATTTGTGTTTAAAAGGATGATCCACTTAATCTGTATTTATGTAGGGGTCTGCTGTACTGTTGCTAAATCCAAACCGTCAACCAGAGCAATAAAATTTATTAAAAAGAAACTAAATAGTGCAGTAGTAACTAGAGATCTGCTTGTAGGAATATATTTTATATATTGGTGTGTTTTTGTCCCCTTACTTTAACTGGTTTATTTTCTTTTTTCCTGCTAGAACAATATGATGCTTTTGTGAAATTCACGCATGATCAGATAATGCGACGATTTGGAGAACAGCCAGCTAGCTGTAAGTTGTTAAATTAGTTTGGTATTTGGTTTCTAGTGCCTAGCAATGAAAGTGCCCTTATCATTAATGTAAATGAGGATTGTATATGGACTGCTGTGCAAGCCTGGATGTACAGCATTCTCCTTAAAGGAACAGTAACACCAAAAAATGAAAGTGTATAAAAGTAATTACAATATAATGTACTGTTGCCCTGCATTGCTACAACTGGTGTGTTTGCCTCAGAAACACTACTATAGTTTATATAAGTAAGCTGCTGTGTAGCCATGGGGGCAGCCATTCAAAGGAGAAAAGGCACAGGTTACTTAGCAGATAACAGATAATTCCCCATTTTATGGGGCTTATGTACTAGTTATCTGCTATGTAACCTGTGCCTTTTCTCCTTTTTTCCAGCTTGAATGGCTGCCCCCATGGCTACACAGCAGCTTATTTATATAGTAGCTTTTCTGTAGCAAAAACACCAATTTTTTGCAGAGCAACAGCACATTATATGCTAATTACTTTAAAACACTTTAATTTTTTGATGTTACTGTTCCTTTAAACTCCTGATGGAGCTTGGTCTCCCTCCTTCATGGCTATAAGCCCACCAATTTCTGCTGCCAGCAGCCCTAGAATGATAAAATAGCTGGAAATTTGTATTGGCCAGGCGTGCCTTTATGAACGTAACAGCAGATTTCTAAAAGGCATCAGGTTTAATGCTTGATTAAAAAAAAAAAGAGAGAAAAAATCCCTGAGGGTAA
Source organism: Xenopus tropicalis (assembly GCF_000004195.4). NCBI lineage: Eukaryota > Metazoa > Chordata > Amphibia > Anura > Pipidae > Xenopus > Xenopus tropicalis. The sequence continues at coordinate 86,906,347 of NC_030681.2, forward strand.
CAGAACCCATACATTTTTTTGGCACCTGTCATAGCAACTTTTTTTCCCCACTGGAAAGTGCACACACTGCGGTTGTTTTCCCCAGCCAAAATGCAGACTCTATTAGCCTAAATAATTTGTTTATTTTTGCACCAAGTATGACATTTTCTGGAGAGAACACCTGTACTGTTTGAACTTATTTTCCTTTTTTGTGTTTTCTAAATAACATTACATTTTTAATGATGTACTTGTGCCTGTTGTTAAGTCTAAATGTTTGTTTTCTCTCCCCTGCAGATGTTTCATGAGTCGTTCCTTGCCTTTCTCGGCTGCCGTTTTCCCTTATTTGCTGCAAGATGTCCTAGTTAAGAACTGCAGCAATGCCATATTCCCTTTCCCTTTGAACACAGGTTATTTCAAGCTTTTGTCAGTGGCAACCACTCTTACGCAGCAACTGGTTTTGGAGTGCTCCCTGATGTCAGTGCCACTGGGTGTGGATCTATGCTACCTGTATTAAATATACCAATGGCCTCATTTGCTGTATCATTTAAAATTTGGCTTCTTTTGTTAATGTTTTAAAATGGAAAGCATTAAAGCTGGTGTTAAAGAATCTGCCCTTTGCTAGGTGTGTAAATAGTTCACGTTAGAACGCCATTTTGTCGGGTTTTAATGACTGCACTACAAACACAAGCGGCATCCACTAATACAGATGGAATCATTTCTGGGACAATTTTAAAGTGACATCCAGCAGTTTGACTGTGGGGAGCAGAAAATGAAAAAAAGGGCATGCTTGTATTAAAGGACTCTGGGGGGTGGGGGCAAAGGTAAGAAAGGATTTGATTTCTTATTTTGTAGTTTATTTATTCTATCAGTCTTTAACAAGTGTTTAATGCAATTTTTTCCGTCTATCATTGTTTAACTGCCTTGTAGTACTGGAATTTAGTTGGAATAAAATAAAAACACAAACTTTGTATTTTTTTTTTTTTTTTTTTTAATTGAAAAAAAAAAAAAATCTTTAAAATGTGTATATATGTGCAGGGTTATGTCAGTGATAAATCAGTTCCATGAAGACTTATGTAAGGAACACATTTAACTGAATTCATAAAGCCCCAGTATATAATGTGTGCATGAAAGTGGCAAACAAGTGGGGATGAAGGAATCGAGCGAATCTCAGCTTTTAGTGCAGGATTCAACCTAATTCTTACTGATTTTAGACCTGTACTGAGAGCCAGAAGGAAACCATTTCTGAATTGTCTTTGTATTGACTTGTGTAGGAGTAGGTTGGCAAGTTTGAATAACCACAAATAGTCAGCAGTTTGTCTTTAAATTGTTAGAAAAGGGTTAGAGTACCTTGATTTTATGAACTGTTAGTCTAATGGGAATGATACACAAGCTACAGGTGAGCAAAATTTACCTATGCAGTGTGGAATATTGGAATTCCCTTATTTTTGCCAGCAGAATCATACGAAAATGCAGAACATCTTTGCTCAATAACACAATTCTAATATTGACTATAGTGGCCATACACGCACCAATATTATCGTACAAAACTTCTACTGGTCACATATAAGATCATATGTAATGTTGGATGGTGGAGTTTTGCCTCATATCTGGGTACTGTAAAATTAGTTTTCACAAACTGTTGTCTCCTAATGACAACAGTAGATTGATGTGTCAGCAATATGGTCAAGGACCTTCATTCATGTACTGTATTGGGGAGAGAGTGGGTGCTAAAGCCATGGGAAAGGTTTAGGGTTGATTGTACCCCACTGAAGTGAGTGAAGCACCACATTGGTAGGGTGCCATGGGTAAAGGATGGCAAAGGGGCTGAAGAAGTGTTTAAACATGATAACGGTCAGTGTAAGTTATGGGGGGGAAATAGGAACCAGGGATATGAGTGGGGACCCAGAACAGGGGCCATGATACTATAGCTGTGCTAAAGCAACGGCACTGCAAATGAGGCAGAATTAGGACCAATTAATGTGGAGGGGGTAAAACTATCATTTTAACTACTAAGGTGTTTGGAGGCCCTACAGGTAATAATTTAAACTGGATTTCAGCTAAGAAGGGGTCATCTTCCTAAAGGCTAAAGTAAAACTGGAGTGGGTCAGGATCAAATAGGTTACAGTCTGCAACAGTCTGCTCTTAATACAACTGAGACTAAGTGGGCTTATTTGGAAACCCAAATCAATAAATGGTGGCCCTACAAAATATAAAAGCATTGGGTTTATACTTAAGCATACATCATATGCAGAGCAAGTACCAAAATGGCATGGTGCTCACAGAAAAAGTACCCCTGGATGATGCAACCCCTACTGATTCTACCCCCTTAGTTATGTTAAGGGGGGCCTCCGTGCATTTTCACATAATACACAGCAGCTTATTCATATGATCTGTATTATACTGCTGTCACACAGGGCTACTCAATGCCATCTGCCTGTCATTACTTGTTTCAGTTGTTCTTGCCCCAAGACACACACAAAGTCCAACCAAGAACCTTGTGCTGGTGCTCATGATAAGCAGTTTTGGGCTTCAGGAGAAATCACACATTAGTTTGAACTTCTGAAGGTAAGTATATTTGAATGTATTTTTGTAGCCCTTTTGTGTAGCTAGTTGCACCAGAAATAGAATTTCTGTTCATTTAGCAAATCAGTGTTCAGCATCTGCAAATAAAATATTTCTTGGCAGTAAAACTATTTTGTATAAGAAGTTTACATCCTATATGTGTGCTCTGTTTTGTATGTAATATATTGTATTTCCATTTTTTGGTAGAAATGAAAGAAGAAACCTTCTGAACATAAACGTAATGATCTTTCATCACATGACTCAGTCTGCCACGTCATAAACTGTATGTTTGCAGCAGTTTCAGGTCTGAGCGCTGCAATTGCATCAATCTGCATTTAGAGCCCAGAACACCATCCCATACTTATTTAGTACTGCACTTATATAGGGTTTCCAAACCCGTTATACATAGTTTACACAATATGTAGAAATATATTTTAATTTTATCAATATTGTGAAAACTATTTTTTTTCATTTGCTATTTAGATTGCTGTCACTTTTTACAAAAGTGGCATTATACAAAAATCCAGGCAAATATATTTGTGGAATTTTGCTTACATTTTAATATGCAAATTAGAGTTCAGACCCAGTTATCCTGCTACATGCAAAAATATGAATTTGGTGCATCCCATAAATATATAGGGTTGTCACATTCAGAATCCCAGTTGCATGATATCATAATGTCAACAAAAGCAGACATTTTGTTAAAACCAAAAATGGGTGGTAATGAGGAACTGAAAAAAAAAAAAATTATTAGGGTTTATGGCTTTAACTTTATCAAACAGGCAGTGAAGTGGCCAAAACCACAGCTGCCAGCAGGTTATGCTCCAAGAAACACTTATATATGGGGAGATCAGTGGGTGTTTGTCTAGGAACTGCCTGTGTGTGCACAGCATTTCTGTGGGGAAACAGTGAAAGTGTTGGGGAAAATGTATGGAATATATCATCAGATGTAAGCAACAAGGACTGTATGGGCTGATGGTATTAGACTATTTAGAAAAATGAAATACAGAAACAGCATGTGAAATGTAGGAACATGAACGGCACAAAGAAAATCCAATTCATGCTCTCTGCAAGCCAGTCTCCAGTGGCTCTTGGGTTGGTACAATTACCATAAAACTGTAATGGGGCCGCAGGTGGGGGAGCCTCACTGTTTCAGTGTTTACTTTGTGCTATGCTGACAGTGTTGATATCAGAAAGTTCAGCTTGTGTGTACACACAACGCATGCTAAGTATACATAAGTAAGTCTTTCTGGGTATTGTGTGCATTGATAGCATTCCCAACAGTTTTATATCGTGCTTAGCCAGAGCCATTCATCTTACCAGCTGCACATCATTTTAAGTTATATTTCTACATAACTTTTTTGTTTAAAACAAAGCACCCCCCTCATCAGGGAGACTGCACTGCTGGGTTACTGCAATATATATTTATTCTAATGCTGGCAATGATTTATTTATTAAGGAAATTTTCGTTTTTATTAGAGACAGCAGCTTCAATACACACTACCTTATTAACAGGGCTCTTGGCACAGTAAACAATCCCTGTTTTATCTATTGAAATTAAACTATATAAAGAGAGAGAGATATACATACACCTGGGAACTAGCATCAACAGATTACAAATGTGATAAGGACCCATAACTACAGGTTGCGCATAGCAAGAACAAAGAACAGCTATCTCCTGTGTATGTAGAAGGCGCAGCAGATCTGCCTGAGTGACTTTAAGTTTAGGCCCTGAACAAACATAACAAGTGGCACAGTGAGCAATGCACAAAAGGACCTTTAATGCAACACTTCAGCAACAAGCATTTACAAAAAACAGAAAAACACTGATTTTATCAAACAAATTTTTATTTTTTTTTGTAGCAAAACCTGATGATGTAACATATTGTACTATATGTATTAGAAGTGTCAGTGTTCAATGTTTTCTATTAGCAGCCGCCCCATGTCAGTCTGGCCACATGATCAGTTTTCTGTTTGGTTGGCTTAACAAATCCCAGGAGTTCCAGTTCTGACACAGCTCTTATAAAGCGAGCACTGAGAAACAGGTGAAGGAATTAACATTTAGACTACAGTTCTGACTTATATATGAAACAAGGTAACTTTGGGAGGAAAAATGGCACTGACCAGAGAAGCTACAATATGATGCTAGTTTTCTACTAGCTGTAAACCTGCAGCTCTTAAAGGAAAACTATACCCCCCCAAACAATGTAGGTCTCTCTAAAAATAAATTGCATATGTAAAACCCTGCTTCATCTAAATAAACCATTTATCATAAAAATATACTGTTTTAGTAGTGCTAATGTACTATTGGGTACTCCTAAATAGAAAACTACCATTTTAAGAGTTAAGGTCCGCGTTGTGGGATCATAGGATTCACAGTGCACACAAACAAGCCAAGGCACACACATACATGCTAGGCCACATCAGCCAAATAATGGACAGAGTTCTGCCTTTTACTCCCACACTTCTTCCTGTTACAGTTACAGCTGTTTTATTTCTGGCCATGTGATCTCTGAGGGAGCACACAGCCCATCATTAAATGGTGGATCAAGGAAAGGATGTAAAAGGGCAATATTTACTGATATATATATATATATATATATATATATATATATATATATTCCAGTTTGCCAAGATTCTTTAATAGGTCACAACATAATATAAACCTGTTGGTTAATTATTCATTCTGGGGGGTATAATTTTCCTTTAAATGATCTATGAAGAATAAAGCACTTCCTTCTATATCAGCACTACGCTAGGCCTGGAAACCAGATAAGGTGCTTAGAGTCAGGCTTTCAGATTTATGTATATATAGTGCACATGCTTCATTGATACCTAATGTTCCTTTAAAAGGTATCCTATGCTCCAGGAGAGCTCATACAAATAAAAGGTAGCATCAGCCTATGAGAAGATAAAAACCTTGCAATGCTGAGCTGGGACAGTGCACGGATTTACTCATCATTCGCTCATGGCTAAAAACCTTCTAAACACGCAAAGGATACTGGGTAACTTCATCAACCTGCTGAGCTGAATCCGAGTCACTTCCCTCGCCAGCATGGACCACAGTTGAAAAAGCCTGCAGAAAAGGGAAAATGTATTTTAGCAGTAAATACACAGGCAGGCATTTACTGTAATGCTCTGATTTTAGTGACCATGTAGCTACTGGGTTTTTTTTTTGTAAAACAAGACATCTGGCATTTTTTTTTATCTGATTCACATTGACAGCATTACTTACCTACTTAACTATGTCATGGTAATAATATAAATACTCTTTGAATGGAAGCTGCATTATTCCCCCTCAAAAAAATCTTTAGCAAAGGCCTTAGTGAGTAATCTGATATACAGTGAGTAGCATGTCTAGGAACCGGTTGCCATAGCATTTCTGAAGGTTTTAGATCACATTAACAGCAGCTCTGAATTCTAAGTCTCAGATATACTTAGGAACTGGATAATAGGAATAAAATGGGGCTGTGTATTATAGCAGATGTACAAGTATAAGGAACATGAAGCATAAAATGATTTACTTCTGGGTAGCAGCGAAGTGCAGATTCAGTGTATGTACTAGAAAAGCATTCACTAAAGGGAAAAGAGCACTGCTTTCATTTTCCTTTTATAGCAGGCGTATATAACCTGCAGCCCATTTGATTTCTGCTGTTCTGCTGTCAAGGCATGCTGGGAAATGGAGTTGAACAGCTGAAAGAAAGCCATCTGGTTCTACTTGTTTTTATAGTCTCAATAAATTGCACTTTTCCTTCTCTTGAATACAAAAAGCAACATGCTACAACTACAATTACCAGCGCAGTACACATAGTATAACTTATAAGGCCCCCCAAAATGTCTCACTGTCTAGTGCTGCAGGGCACACAAGTACATTGTGAAAGATATTTTATATTAAGGTCCTGTGCAATAAAAACTTTACCTTTAACATTAATACAAATATTATTTTAAAAACGTAATTAGAATATAATGTTCTGTTGCCCTGCATTGATAAAGGTGGTGTGTTTGGTTCAGCAACACTACTATAATTTATATTAATCAGATGCTGTGTAGCCAAGGGGGCAGCCATTTAAGCTGAAAAAATGAGAAAAGACACAGGTTACATAGCAAATAACATTATAGAGGATAGTTAGATGCCCTCCTTAATGAGTCTGTGGCTCATTTTCTACCAGTGTTAAAAAGAATACTACTGTGTCTATATCATATGAGTAGTAGTTCTATCTTAAATAAATATGGTGACGTAGCAAAACCCACTCCCAAAGAACAAAAATAATCCTGCTCTTACTTACCTCTAGCCAATCATAAAGATTTATCAGTCGTCCGCACTCAAGGTGTAACTTGTAGGCAATGCAGATATCTGGTGCTACATTGGAAACAGATCCAGCCTCGTTTTCCAATGTCTGAAAATATGAAATAGTGCAGGGAAAAGAAAAAGAACATAAGAATAGATTTATATTGTGCATAATACGTGTGTGCAGCACACACACATTTCAAAAGTATGACATAGGTCAAACTTTAGTTGTCCTTAAACATAAAAATGTGATGCAGACAAGCATTGTGGAAAATGTATTGTTGCACTGGAAACTGCATTTGCCATATATGTGCAATGAGGAGTGATGTGCTGTGGGAGCTACCAGAGTTGCTTTGGGAGATGCTAAGGATTATGCTGAACACCAAAATTTTACTGTTTGAAAGGGATAACAAAGATTGTTTGTAGTTATTGTGCTTTAGTGCAGTGCTGCCACAGGCTATGGTTTTATTCATTGTGGCAATTTTACTCACTAGTACAAGGCCTTGAATTTTATTATGTTAGTCTTAACACTATAGACATGAATGAGATTGCCATTTATCATAGTGCAGAACAGGTATACAAGACATAAAGATTACAGATATACTTAACTCACCTTCAAGTAAGAGGCTGGGTTGTTGAGAGCAGTGTGCAGGGCAACACGCGGGGCAGCATTAAGGTGTCTGCGAAGGGTGCTGGCCGCACTAAAATATACAACTTCATGCAAAGGCAGCATTTCAGGGGGCACAAGGTATTCTCTAAAATAGAAAGTTTTGATTGCTTGAGTGAATGGGTCCTCCATTAATGTAAATTACACAAAAAAACACACAGGCAAATACATATTGCTTGTTTATAGCCACATTCCAGCTTGGTCATAGAAATACAATAAGGTTTGTTATAATAAAGATATTTACACACTGCTGATTAGTTAAAGAGCCTTTAGGGCTCTAAAACATGGTGAGATTAGTCGCCCGCGATAAATCTCCATTGTCACAGGCGACTAATCTCCCCGAAATGCCATCCCACTGGCGAAAATGTAAATGGCCGGTGGCATAGCATACACGGCGCCACGATTTCCCCGAAATCGCAGAAGTTTCCTCTCAAGGCAAGTTTCCCCTTAGGGCTCTGGCACATGGGGAGATTAGTCGCCCACGACAAATCTCCTGTGTCACGGGCGACTAATCTCCCCAAAATGCCATCCCACCAGCGATTGTGGGGAAATTGTGGCGCCAAATATGCCGGTGGGATGGCATTTCGGGGAGATTTGTCGCGCGCGACTAATCTCACCGTGTGCCAGAGCCCTTAGTGACAGTCTGTAAATGCTAAACCAAATCTGAACCTAAATGTGCACATGACAGTATATATCACATGTTGACATTAGTAGGCTGGGGGAGTTTTTTTTGTTTTGCTATTTCCTCTTAGAGAACAGCATCCTAACCAAACAAGATTCCTGACCCCAGCATGCTGAGAAACAAAATATAAGCGAGAGTTGCCAATAACCATCTCTGAGTTACGCATTATGAAGCACTACATTGGTTTTAATGTGGACATGACTGTTGGCAACCCTGATGTAGTGGTTATTTTGTTTGCAAGGGGGTGCCGTTCCCCCAGGCTGTGTATCAGGCTGCTACTGAAGAGGAGAGGTCAGAAAGTGCTGGTGAATTATTTCTTAACCCTAATGTAGTACAGGCACTTAGCTAAAATGATACAAACCTTACGATACAGTCTATAAAGTCCACGACATCTTGTCGGAGCATCTCAAACTTTGTGAGTTTCTTAGCTCTTCTTGTTTCTTTCATTTCTAACAGTTTCTAGAAACATAGGGAGGTGGTTTAGAAACTTCAGAGAGTTATTCATTGCAGTTCTTACAGCCCAACATCAGGTTCTAATAAAAGTTCTCCACTGACCGTGTAACAAACTCATTTTACACACTAAAGATCTAAATCTGCCTTCCCCCCCGTATTTTTTTTGCTGAGTATAAGACACTTTCTTGCCTACCCAATGAAAACACACAGCTGTCATAATGAGGAACCTTATATGGGTTGCAGCAATCCATATGGTCACTGCTGATACTGCTTACAAAATACTATTTCCTATACTCTGCTCCATTTTTGTGTTTCATGTCTAGTCCAAATATAACAGCGGAAGGAGAAAGCATTTCCTCACTGCATATTTAAAGGACAAGGCACTTTCCCCCTCCAGCCTTTTCTAAAATGCCAATATTTAATGTTTCATATATTGTTGCTTTAGCAGAACTGGGTGCAGAAAAGTTACTTCTCCATTAGCATTCCCAGCAGCCATTTTCCCTTATAATATGTGCCTCCTCAGAGGCCAGATCTTTCTGCCCTGCAGCTGCAACCCCTCAGCTGGTGCTACTGTCAAAAACCTGCAAGGAGTAGCACTGGGCTAGTGGCTTTGCTCGTTTGTTAGGGACTATGTTTCGCTAATTACAGATGTAGTAGATGGACTGCAATTTTACTGCACACTAGGCTCTGCACCTTCTTGGTGTTTGTACAAAGGAAATAATTTGTAAGGCATGGAATCATAAATAGGTGTTCCGCCACTGCCCTACTTTGTTTTATTTGTTCTATGACTGTCCACTTTCAACTGGACCAAAACTGTTTACTTCACCCTCTAAGGAGGTTTCTTAGAGGGGCAATATATACCTGTGTTCAGCATTAGCCCAAACCATAAGGTATGTTCAACTGAAAAGAAAATCTGCCATTTTTATATATATATATATATATATATATATATATATATATATATATATATATATGGCACCTTACAGCAGCCCCTCCAGCAGTTGCGAGATTATCTAGATTGCCAGTCCCAGGCCTAATGTGTAACAAACTTGTCTCTGAGTAATAACACATGGTGAGACAAGCACTCCTTAGGGCTCCGGCACACAGGGAGATTAGTTGCCCGCGACAAATCTCCCTGAAATGCCATCCCTCCAGCGAAAATGTAAATCGCCGGTGGGATGGCATACGCGGCGCCGCGATTTCAAGTTGCCTTGAGAGGAATCTTCTGTGATTTCAGGGAAATCACGGCTCCGCGTATGCCATCTTCCCGTGTGCCAGAGCCATTATGCCCCCATCTTCCACAGGCCTGTTCAGGCAGCAATTTAAGGAAGGTAGGGATTAGCTTGAACAAAGCTTATTGGCTCCTTTTAAAATAACATTGCTGATTCCAATGGTAATTACAAATGTAAAAACAAAACAATGATACATTGGTAAATTATAATAATTAGAATAAAAGGAAATGTGTGTTTTTTTTTTTTTTAAATTAAAAAGAACAGTCAAAGACATTTTTAATACAAGTGATATTAATCTGGTTCATTATGAACATAGAATTAAAGTTGGCTATACAATACCCTGGCAGATAAGCTGCCAACTCAGTCTGAAGGGGCCAAATCTGCCCATGTATGGTCACCTAAAATTAAGAAAACCCTTCAACATAAATTCAACTATACTGTCATCTCTTCACATTCCTGTTAGCTAAATACAAATGGAACATGAATGTTTAGTGTCTCTTCAATGACCTGAACCATTCCTATAAGTTCTTGGAGAACTTCCTTGCAAGTTATTCTTGGTAACGGTATCAGCTACGGTATCAACTATCTGCATAATTTTTGCAGACTATAGCATTAGGTTGGTGCAGAACCATCCCTCATTTTGATGAAGTGGAAAATCGAATGTGGAATGTTGGCAAGTATAATTAGGGCCCTTCTGAGAACACTGAAGTTTAAAGGGCAAATAGCAAACTTTAGCCCATTACAGCATTATGGTATTCACAGAACTAGACCAACCTGCACCGCTCAGAGCAAAGTGCACAATAAACAGTAACAAAGTATGAATATATGTCCTTAATCTAGCTTGTAACAGAGAAGTTAGAAGCCAGAAAAAAGTGTAACATTTTTAGCAAACGCTTAAGAGGGCAAAAATGGTTTATAAAACAATGTATACTAACCTTCTGAAGCTGATACAGGTCTGTCTTCTTTTGGAGGGCTTTCTGTGGTGATGTGTCTTCATCCTCCCCATTTAGTGTGTTTTCTATTGAAAAGCATTTGACTATTTAGTTCATTTTACTATGCCATAAGCAGAGTTATAGCTTACTGGACATCCGCTCAGGGGGAATAGTTTAATTAGCTGTGTCCAGTATGATTTTAAGAGTGCAATTAGTACTAATTTGCAGCAGTAGAGATAAAAAAAAATTCAAAGGATACATGAACGAAAAAAAAAATGCTATATTTATGCTAAACTAGATAGACAAATATGCCCTTATGACTTACAATGTAGGTAGTACTGCTTCCTTAATCATAGTCTGTATGGTAAATTCACAGTTTGCATGGTGGTGCATAGTTATACTAAGTACTAATTAGCTCTGTAGCATAAGGATTTATGCATAAGCATGTTATTTCATCTTGGTTTTAATAAAAATGAATGCAACAGTGACCTGTCAACACACACACACAAATATCATTATGCAAGATAAAACAGAATTCAAGAGTGGTGGGGAATTGTTTACATGGTATAAAGTTATACTGCTGAACAGCTGATGGCTGTAGAAGAATAGAAATCACGTCTTTTAGACCAGAGGAAGGAGGTACATACAATACAGGTTTTCTGTCCTATTTTTCAGAATTCCTGGGGTTTTCCGGATAGGGGGTCTTTCTGTAATTTTGATCTCCATTTATGTCTACTAAAAATGTATTTAAACATTAAAGGAAAATAGATTAGCCACAATAGTGCAAGCTAGTATACTATATTTATTCTGCAAAATGCTTTACTATACCTGAGTAAACAGCCCTAGAATCTTATATTGCTTATTTAAAATAGCATCTGCCATTTTAGCTTGGTTTCAATAACTTCCATGCTTTAGCTCTAGCTGCTGGTAGCTCAGATTACAGCACAGTTGGGAGGGGAGGACAGAGAAGGGAGGGGGAGAGGAGAGCAAACTGAGCAGACTCCTACCGTGACCTGAAGAATTTTTCTGAGAAGGAAGTAACAGAAGACACAAAAGATCATGCATACAAAATAAAAGGAAAGAAATATGGTGTTTCTTTTCGCTGAGGACTCTTTTCTGTGAGTTCTATGAGTGCTTATGGCTATATTTACATATAACACAGTAGAATTGTTTTGCTACCTATAAGGATTAATTATATCTTAGGATCAAGTACAAGGTACTGTATTATTATTACAAAAAAAAATAGGAAATAATTTATTTTTAAGTTTGAATTTTTTGATCAAAATAATTTGGAGCTTCCTAGATAATGGGTTTCTAGATAAAGCATTTGGACATCGGTTATCCAAATGTGTATATTTGTTTGGTGAGGCTACAAGTCGAAGGCTTTCCAGAACTCTGAAAGAAACGGTCTGAAGAATATTTACACAGTCTAGTATAGATGTTCTCACCGTCTATGCAAGTACAAAAATCACTAACTTCTTGCAGAATTTAGTGATTTCTAATGCACCAAAAACCATTTATCTTCACTTCTGAATAACTGGCACCCCAAATTTTTCTGCATACCCAAGGTGTGCTCTTTCAAAGTATTTATAAGAGTCAAAAAACTGCAAATAGCCACAAATCTTACACTACATGACCACTGACTACAATCCAACTAGTTACAATGAGCATGCATATTTTTAAAATAATAACCACTAATTGATTTATTCTGTATCATTAGCAAAATGCAGACACAATATTTGCTGACTTTGAGGTATGAATGTTTGCACTCGCATGTTTTGCAATAATATATACTTGTAAACTATGGAGCATATTTATAAAAGGCAGCATAGAAATTTACAATGCACTTTGTACAGTGCAGTTTGCGGTGTGAAAGCTGTGCTTTGAATCATTTGTAGAAAACTTGCATGCTGGCAAGTATTAGCTCAGTTAGTGGAGATATATTTAAACTATAATTCACAAGAAATCTATTTGCCTCTAAAAACTCACAATATGGCTTTCATTGTGAGAAAAAAATGTAAATATTGAATAAAATACTAGGTCTTGCATGGAAGAATTCAATGGTGTTGGCATTGTATTATTTCTGCTATAATTACTGTTTATAGAGATAGATTGCTTGTATTTATATGTAACATTTTAAAGCCGCCAGTATCCAATGAGTTCTCAGAGACTGGAATGGAAGCATAAATGTGGCACATTTCCAAGCAATAGCAATAAACAAACTATGATAACATTTATAAAGAACCCATTAGCAGCACCAGAGCTAGAATAAATAAAAAGCTTTGTGATATTCTTTACCATTTACAGAGATATGCCCCTTTGTACTGGGTATTAGCGCCCCGTGGCTGCATGGCGGCTCTGCTAAATAGTGCTGTGGGCCTCACTACTAATGAAGGGTTAGGAAGTTTAGAGGCTCCAATCAAAGCTGCACTTGCAGCTGTGTCAACACAGATAATACAAAATCAGAGTTAAACCAACTTAGACATCTGCTTTAATTCCTGGCACAATCTTTTAAAACTTAAAAGGACTAAAGTCATTTCTATGGATGAGAACTAAACGTGAGCATTTGAAGCACTGGCCCTCCTCACAGCTGCCCCTCCCTAGCCCCTAAACTCAGCTCACTCCTGCTGGGCTTCTTTGCACAAAGCCAGGAAGTCAATTAACATTTACTGCCACAAATGGATAGAAGAATGTCCATATCCAGAGGAGCAAAAAGGAATAAATGAATATAATCTACAATCAGAAACAGATTGAACATATTTCACTGTCAAAAAGCTTATATAGTAAGTCAGCAATTCCGTTTGTTTTAAAGCTTTTGAGCAAAATACTACTGGCATCCTAAGTTACTGCAATATATCTTGGCAAAATATAAAACCAATCTGTCTGTTGTGCACTGTGAAAATATTTTGAATACAGTAATCTTTGCAAAAAAAAACAAAAAAAAAAAACCTATAAACTGTACCACTCAATTGAAAACTGAAATCTTTTATGTGGAGGGAAGAAAACAAAAAAAACAAAAATAATGTGGTTGCATAAGTGTGCACACCCTTAAACTAATACTTTGTTGAGGCACCTTTTGATTTTATTACAGTACTCAGTCTTTTTGGGTCTGAGTCATCATGGCACATTCTGACTTTGCAAGATTTGCCCACTCTTCTTTGCAGAAACAATCTGTCAGATTGCGAGGGCATCTCCTGGGCACAGCCCTCTTCCGATCACCCCACAGATTTTCAATCGGATTCAGGTCTGGGCTCTGGCTGGGCCATTCCAAAACTTTAATCTTCTTCTGGTGAAGCCATTCCTTTGTTGATTTGGATGTATGCTTTGGGTTGTTGTCATGCTGAAAGATGAAGTTCCTCCTCATGTTCAGCTTTCTAGCAGAAGCCAATAAAAGAAACAAAAGTTTTGTGCCAATATTGACTGGTATTTGGAACTGTTCATAATTCCCTCTATCTTAACTAAGGCCGAGTTCCAGCTGAAAACAGCCCCAAAGCATGAGGTTGCCACCACCATGCTTCACTGTGGGTATGGTGTTCTTTTGGTGATGTTTTGTATTGTTTTTGTGCCAAACATATTTTTTGGAATTATGGCCAAAAAGTTCAACCTTGGTTTCATCAGACCATAACACCTTTTCCCACATGCTTTTGGGAGACTTCAGATGTGTTTTTGCAAAATGTCACCTGGCTTGGATGTTTATCTTCGTAAGAAAAGGCTTTTGTCTTGCCACTCTACCCCATAGCCCAGACATAAGAAGAATACGGGAAATTGTTGTCACATGTACCACACAGCCAGTACTTGCCAGATATTCCTGCAGCTCCTTTAATGTTGCTGTAGGCCTCTTGGTATCCTCCCTGACTAGTTTTCTTCTCAACTTTTCATCAATTTTGGAGGGACGTCCAGTTCTTGGTAATGTCACTGTTGCGCCATATTTTCTCCACTTGATGATGACTGTCTTCACTGTGTTCCATGGTATATCTAAATGCCTTAGAAATTCTTTTGTACCCTCCTCCTGACTGATATCTTTTAACAATCAGATCCCTCTGATGCTTTGGAAGCTCTCTGTGGACCATGGCTTTTGCTGTGGGATGCGACTAAAAAAATTTCAGGAAAGACCAACTAGAGCAGCTGAACTTTATTTGGGGTTAATCAAAGGCACCTTAAATGATGGCAAGTGTATACTGACTCCTATTTAACATGATTTTGAATGTGATTGCTTAATTCTGAACACAGCTACATCCCCAGTTAGAAGAGGGTGTGCACACTTATGCAACCACATTATTTTAGTTTTTTTGGTTTTCTTCCCTCCACCTAAAACATTTCAGTTTGTTTTTCAATTGAGTGGTACAGTTTATAGATCACATTATAGGTGGAAAAAGTTCTGAAATGATTTATCTTTGTCTCATTTTTGTACAGAACAGGAACCTGACATTTTATCAGGGGCCCTCCCCTCAGTAAATTCAACATTTTTTTTTATGTTTTTTATCTCTGGGCTGGTGCTCGTTTTAGAAAATTGGAGCCCTAGGGGAGACTTACACTCACACATGTCCAATACATAAAAAAACAAAAATACACGAGTCTGAGTCTGCTGAAGGATGCCTGGGAAAGGTAAGTAAGATGGCAATGCAGGACAGGGCATTTTTTTCCTATAAGAAGCACTAGCCTGGGAAAAAAAAACACAACACTTTAATTCATTAGGAGGTGCCCCCACTGAATGTGCCTTTCCTTGTTATTTATTACACTGTAGGGCTCAATGAAAAAGATAGGTGCATAACAGGACAAGTTAAGTTGCTCACAGCAACCAATCAGTAATTATTCTTGATCAGTCAACTTCCATTTATAAAACTAAACTAAAGATCTGATTGATTGCGAAAGGCAAATGCACTGGTGCATTTTAGCACCTATGTTTCTACATCAGCCATTGTAACTTAACAGGTCAAAAAGGAACACAAACTACTGGTCTCAAGCCTCAAAGCAAGCATTGCATGGCCTGCCAATCACTGCTAGGCTGCCTTAGGCTGTGTGTTTTTTTTTTATAACATTTATATTTATTTCTAAAGCACAGTGGCAGTCAAAGTATCATTTTGCACACTGTGGAGCTAAATAAACCATTACAGTCTGATCTGTGGGTAAGTAAACAGGAAGGTTGTTGTTTTGTAGAGGTGGCCTCTCATACACAGGTACACTCTATGCATATAAGCTGTGGCTTCTCTTCAGTTTTACATTCAGTGATGCACTGGCCGACATTGTGCATCAGCAGATGAGGTTTTCAAATCTGCCCAATCCTAAACATACTGATATCCATAGCACATGGTTATAGGCTGGTATCAGTGAGACCCATAATACAAATAACCATATGAAACGTATAAGAGATAGCAGAGAACCAGTTGTATGGTGAATGTTAGTGTAGACGACCAACATGTGGGTGTCAGTTGCTTGCCTGGTAATGGCACATGGGGTCATTAATAATGTTTTTATCACCCCAAATTTATCAGCCTGAGGGTGAATGGGAATGGCTGTAATTGCATCATGTCCTGTCTAACAACAGGCATATGTGGCTGAAAAATGCTTTTACCACCATTTTGAAGCAATCACTAGACAGATGCTCATCAATGTGCATACTAATTAAGTGTTAACTGATGATATTTTGTAATAGAAATTATTAAACTAAGCCATTCTTAAAAACCAAAGCTCTGCTTCAATATTTT